>NC_091218.1:21440357-21580357 GCF_040958095.1 Procambarus clarkii | reverse complement strand
TATGTATATGCTATGTTCCTAAATAGAGCATGTGAGACAAGTTCAAAAGACAATAATATTATCCAATTTATCTATTATCAAATAAATGTTAACAAAATTTAACTAAAGAGGTTGTTATTAATTCAACATATAGGCCAAGCCAAAATTATGCTTAGGGTACCAAGCCAACCTATGGTACAGGTACTCTGCCACCAGTGTATAAAAATAATAATAATAATAATAAAAAAAAAAAAAAAAAAAAACATCTGAACCACTTCATGGAAAAATAAATAATAATTGCCTGGAATACTCTGAACAAGTTCAAACAACAAAAAATATATTCAACAAGAGTGTGATGGAGCATGCTTTTTATAAGTCATTTTAAGGAAATTATATTTTTGACCATCAAATGTAAAGAACTATACAATGGAACCTCAAGTGAAGAGCAGCTCCATCGAATGGAGCTACAATCGAATTCAAAGTGTCCTACTGAATACCAATTTAAAAGTACAAATGAAAGATGAAATCCTGCCTAGCACTTATCAATGACCTAAGAGTGCACATTCTAGGGATTCTGTATTAAAAATGGGTGACCAAGGTTTGTATTAAACCCCTGTAATATAGAGGGTAGAATACTGTATTTGAATTCAACAGCAGTTTACATTTCCAATATCATCGAAGGTATAGAAATGACTAAATATTGACCAACATACCCATTCCTGAGTGAACTGCAGAAACTAAACCAAGTGTTCGTTCTTGCCGACCAATAATCTCGTCCATTTTTGAGTGTAGTTGTCTTATAATCTCGTGTATCTGAAATTAGACTACTGTAGTACAAGAAGGTGAACATAATAAATATATTAAGGCAAATCTGGGTGCAAGCTAGCTGGCTTCCATCATGAAAATTTATTTTAAATTTTATGAAAGCTATAAAATGAATTTTTCTTTCAAAGTTTTCTAGTTTCTCGGTTTTCTTCAAAATTCTCAAGAGAAGCACTTCTCATATATTTATATTTTTTAAACAAGCAAACAACAAATGCTTCAATGATCTAGCCTCAAGGTATTTTGTTTGCTAAAATAAACAAAACTGTTCAACACATTTGTAATCTGACCGAAGACGGTCATGTGCTTGTGGGAGAGCCAAAACAAGCTATGAAATGCAATTCACCTGACTTTGTCCATGGAATATCTGACGCAATTCCCTCTGTTCCCAGCTCTCATACTCCTCCTCTTTGTCTTTCTGTACAGCATCAGGATTCAGAGCAATGTACCTGAAAATAGTGCAGATATCACAGAAGGTAGTAATAGGCATCCATCAGTCTTGGGAGACTATGGTGTTGCACTCTAGTTGTTGGTCTGGAGTGGCCTCTCCAGGGCGCAAAGCCCGGGTAGGTTGATACGAGGTAACAGTAAAATAACCTCAGGATTGCCAACAGCTGACACTAAAGCTCCCTCCCAAAGATATTTTGCTTTTTGGATCAGTACAATGTTAATAATGTTAGCCAATATTACTACTACAGAACTGAAAGCACAATCAAGGTCCTGTTAGGATATTCATCATGATCATTAAAGTCCTATTCTATTCTGAAAGATCATTCTTCTTCTTCTCACTAACAGTATGGCATAACAGATTGAAAATCATGCCAAAAATAAATCTTCTCAATCTTTAACAAGTGTGTAACTGATGCAAGAACAGGGCGGTGGAAATAGTTTGGGAGAATAATATTCAACATTTTAGTGGTGACAATACTGTTTACATGAAGTATTGTATAGCCTTAAGGTATATAATACTTGCACATTTATAGTTACAGTATTTATGACACTAGAGATATTGTAGCTGTACAGTATATATTTTAGTCAAGTTGTGGGTAATAATTTTCCAAGATGTTCATAACTGTTCAAGTTATTATGAAGAGATTTAATTCTTCAATTCTTGTTTTTTTCTTGAATAGTCATTCATCTTTACCAATTTTTTGTGTTTTCATTTCTTTCCCAGCAAGTGTCATCCAATCCACATACATGGGCAATGAGGTAATAACAGCAAATACAGGACTAAATTATAGAGGACTTGGTAAGTAAGCTGGTGTAGAGCCGAATCTTTAACACTGAACAATTTTCAGTGATGGAATAATAATACTTAAATGTGTTTTTCTCCAGTCAAAAGGAGATACTTTTCCATGGCTACAATTGTTATACAGTACTACATAAACAAGGTAGGTTTGATAATCTTCCATTAGCAAAGATTAACTTAATTTACAGTATACATATATACAGTACAGTACGACAAAAAGCAGACTGAAAATACTTAAAAAACTTTATCTTATCACCTTGTGTACAACCTCCAAGGTGGGATGCCAACAGATGGCCATTTATCCCATCACCACAGTGACGTAATGACCTCAAATGATAAAGAAAAAAGTCCACTGTTATTTCTGTGCAATTCAAACGGCTGCCCGTGACTTTTTCTAACTCCTATAGTCTTGCTTATTGATATTATATCTCAAAACATTTCTGGCAAAATCTATTATATTCAACACGATTCTGGCTCAAGCCCTCTAAATTCTAGTCAAGTAGGTGGACCCATGTACTTGCTGTAGTATTTTCAAACGTTGAAGGCATACCTAACAGAAAACACAGGAACAACAACTTGAGACTGTAGAAATTATCAGGCAAGAAAATGGCCAAACAGATGCCATCATTAGTGGCAATGTAAGTCATTGGAGATGGTGAAAGGTCTTTCCTGCCACCATAGTATCTCCAATGGCTTCTCCACTTTGTGAGAAGTTTACCACTTCTAACAAACTAATACAACAAACATCTAGAAACACTCACTCATCACGTGCCTTCTTTGTCTTCTCTTGGTACTCCTGGAACTCCTGCCGGAACTTCTCCTCATCCTCCTGATTGGTTTGCAAGAGTGCCATTTCTTCGGGGGATCGCATGGAAGACACTAGGAATTTCAATACCTAAAAGATCAGACCCATCAGTAAGAACTCGTCTGAATTTCGGATACAATTTTTAACATGCATACACATTGAGAATATTTAATGGATTGCAAATGCATTAGCAGTGAAGTAATACACACACTTCAGATTATTATAATTGAAATATGAATAAAAACTGAGGAAAACTTTCCTTCAGTGTTCAACAAAATCTACCATATTAAAGATAAGAAAGAAATACAGCAAAGAAAGCAACAGAATAAGGAAAATTGTGTGTGAAGGAGTACAAGATAGAAGCCAAATATGTAGTGAATTACATTGTATTTCACTACAACATGTAATAAAGATGTAGTGAAAACCTAAAGCAGTCACAATACTGTAATTAGACTTACATCATGATCGTCAGCTAACCCGCCTGTTGCAGCAGATACACCAAAGTGGCCGGTCGCTGGCAAAAATACATTTTCTGCACGCATACAGATCTCGTAATCCTTCTCATTGTTTGTCATTCCACTGTGAATCATCAGCTGTAATAAAAGACATGAAGTAATCTCCAGAGATCATTTTTAACTTTTCATCATGTTATAAAAATTACAACAATAAAGGTAATGAAAGAATGTCAAAGTGAACCTTTGCGTTAAGAACAGAAAGTGACAATACTGTGCTGTATATCCAGTGACCACTTTTACCACTTCTAAATACAACTTGTCATTTTTATTATTTTCTACATTAAGGTTACAATACTAGTTTGGTCTAGTCAATTTATGTCTGTGCTCTGTGTATATTCAAACAAATGAAATTGACAATAAGACTGAAAACAAATTTTGCATAAAACCAACCATTAATGCTCACTCGCTTTACATGCTCGATATTATCATCAATATCTGTACTGTACTTAAATTCTGGGAAATTCATAAACAGGTACAGTAAACTGTAGTATCAAGAATATACTAGAGGAAATTGAGAAAAATGCACACCTCACATTATATGGGTTGCAAACACTGACAAACATTTGTTTTAATATTAATGAAACCTCTTTCAAGATCAAGAAAACTACTGGACAATATTTTAACAGAAAAAAGAACTAGCCATCTCTCAAGTATTCTACAACTCAAATACCAAAACAACACAAATTTGCCTCATTGAAGTGTCCAGTAATCATGACAACATTCTACTGTACTTGCCACAAAGCTTATATCCATTATTATAAACTGTAGTAAGAAGAGAAGATTGTGCTGCACACCAATAAGACCACAAGACAACTAGACCGTGTGTCTAGCAGCTTTGGGATCCATCACTAGCTTAAATTGTTGTTGCACACACAACACGCAAACATTACACAAAATGCATAAATATTACGATAGTAAAAGTGTGAAGGATTGTATGTGTATGCTTATGTTCATGTGTATGGGTACTTAAACTACTTAATGTATGTTTGTACTTACAAACTTACATTAAGCCCTTTAGTATGTTACAGAAAACACATTCTTAAAAAATAAGCAAATAAATGCTATTTTAGTCAAGGTTAATCAACCCCACAAATTAGAGTGAGTATCCTGATCCCTTCTAAGTGCCATATAATCATAATGACCGAGCTTTCCCCTGATAATTCTCTTTCTCACTGGTGTGAAATAATTAGTGTGAGCAAACTCTTTCATTCAGCCAATTTCTATATTGTGTAGTACAAGCACAAAAAACCTAATTACAGATGTTAATTAATCCTGACATGGTCAAAATTTTAGAAGAATCCAGATTAAGATATTTTATCTTTTCAGGCATTCATCAAATGGGGGAAAATCTTTATAAAGCAAATAATATGTTCGCCTAGCAGTAAATAGGTACAGTACCTGGGAGTTAGACAGCTGCTATGGGCTGCTTCCTGGTGTGTGTGTGTGTGTGTGTGTGTGTGTGTGTGTGAAAATTAGGATTAAGGACTTGCCCGAAACACTATGCGTGCTAGTGGTTGTACGAGAATGTAAGAACTTTTGTATGTATAAATAAAAAAATATAAAAAATAAAATATTTTTATACATACGGGTATTTAGATAAACAACATTTAATTAACATGAAATATTGTATACCGAAATATATACTAAGCAAAATATGACATTACCTTCATAGTATCAAAGATGAGCATGGACTAAGTGGTAGTAAAATGTGAATATTCTATTATGTAGTACATGTATAGTATATTGTAATATTGACATTTTCAGTGCTTTAACTATTCAAGTTAAATAACTAGAATATTTGCAGTATACCGTAGTACTTTAAAGCTAAGATTTTTTTTTTTAAACAACTTAACATTGAACTAAAATTGTAATTTTGACTGGGAGAGGATCGTGGCATGGCACTAGCACTTTCTGAAGGACCTGCACCTGAATACTTTTTAAACGACCTCGATTCAGAAACTACTTGCTGACCTGGAATGCTTTGTCCTTGCTACACACCTGTACCTCTTCATTTGTCTTTGTCAGTTTTATTTTCTAATCTCTTAATGTTTTTTGAGAAGTTACAGTTGGGTACAGAACTCAACAGGGACTTTACCGTTTCAGCACAACTCCAGAAGTACATCAAAATGTTAGACTGTGCCTGCCTTAATGGGTCTGGTTCCAATGACACTATCCTCCTTTACCTGAACAAATGTCTCAACATTTGAAGCACAAAATAAAAATTAAAGCCTTTTAAGATTCCAGGATAATGAGATTGAGTAGTTTTGGGAGCAAGTTACAAGCTAGCAAAGGAGGACTTAATGTTACCCATGACAATCATAGCTAATGACTAATAAATATTTGTGTAAATTAAATTAAAGAGTGCGTTATCACAGATGTCACAAAGTACTTGTTGCTTGACTTATTACACTGAACCTGCACAATAA
Source organism: Procambarus clarkii (assembly GCF_040958095.1). Taxonomy (NCBI): domain Eukaryota; kingdom Metazoa; phylum Arthropoda; class Malacostraca; order Decapoda; family Cambaridae; genus Procambarus; species Procambarus clarkii. The sequence goes on along the minus strand of NC_091218.1, from coordinate 21,574,561 downwards.
TGCATTACACTACTACATTTAGATTTCACACACCGATACATCAAGTATTTTGACATTATATAGCACCTGCTCTCATCTCCTCTAACAGACGACTATCCACATTTAATAATATATTAGAACTAATACTACCCTATTACAACAAACTATCCAAAACAGTAACTACTTGACTTAACTACTGCCAAGAAGGCAATTTACCAGCCTTATGGAAAGCAATAAGCTAAACAACCCAGGTCGACACAATTTTTAGAGCAGGAGGACATCTCTTTTACAATTGTCATTAGTACTTTAAGAAAAATTATGAAGGTATTAAATGCAAACCAAAATTCAGATGAACATAGAATAAGCAAAAATATTTGATAAATGAAAACATGGCATATGAAATGAGAGCAAATTGAATAATTGATGAAATAGGGAGGAGGATTGTAATATTTTTAACAGATTGTAAGGTGAGGAAATAAAGCAAACAAAATCCAGGACGAGTACATTAATAATCATTCCCACAAAATAAAGTCCTCCCAACATTACTCTCTCATCCTTGTAGAAAGCTGACGAATACAACCCACAATATTTCTAGCCTTCACTGATGATACAAATCTTGCAATAATAATAATAATAATAATAATAATAAGTCAGAACTCTAAACATTTAAAGAACATGAACCCCCCTAACTGCGCAGGTTATTTTGATGCATTCTGTTGTAGAGAAAAAAAAGAGATTATTTTTGCATTGTTATTTAGCACACAGGAAGCTCGATAATCCACGTCAAAAGTCTACTAGAAGCCCGGAAAAGTTTTTTTTTTGGGGTTGAAAATTAGGAGAGCTGCCGCACAGGAATGACCTGGTCAATGAAATTTTTATTGTTTCTCATATACGTATATTGTATATACAAGCCTATCTTATAATTTTAAATAACACACATTTTGCATGTAAATATAGACAGTACCAGAAAATCACTGATTTGCAGTTGTTAAAAGTTCAATGGTTACTAGTATGTTTGCCCTATGCATTTAGTCACTGGATGGTGATGCGCTAGGCATGGTCAGCAACTTTTTATCAAGAGCTTGGAAGATACTAAAAAAAACTTTGGATCTTTATCCAATATGGTAGAGGTCTCTAATAACAAATAATATCACCTAGAATGGGTGAGGCTTTTCAATAAAATAGGACACCCTATAATCTCTCCAGATGACTGGAGCATTTGGACCAATTATTCTCAAATGATTGGATCAGTGTAAGGGCTGAAGCAAACATACCATATGATGATATGATATGATGGATAAAGAGAACATTCAAAACAAGGGATGCCACACAAATTATGGTACCTGTACTCTTTAGGGCACTGGTGATCTCATATGGAATGTTGTTCGGTCCATAGAACAGATGGGAGATCTAATACTGTACTGTATTGTAATAATAAACATGAAAAAAACTGGAAAGTCTGGTTCCAAACATGCATAATAAAATTACAATATATTGTACTAGAGTGAGATATGATCAAAGTGCAAATTAAACTGAATAAAAAGTTAAGAGTAAGCTGCAATTAGAGAACATGGTCTGATCATCAGATGTCCACACTTCAACCTCCTACCAACAAATGTAAGATAGGTTGAGGTGGAATCAAGTTTCAGTTTGGAGTTACGAGGCCAGCCTGGCTGTGATGGATGTGTGGCTCTGCAGACTACAAAGACAAATAGCCTCATGAACCAGGCACTCACTAGCAAAGCCTGGCCTAGGGCAGGAGTACAAGAGTAGAACTTTCACAATTGTCTACAGATAATCTGTATGGAGGTGGTTCACATTTAAAAGGAGAATTGGAGAAAAACAAAATAAAGACAAATAAAATAAAAGTGGGTAGAAAATATAATTCTTCTCAATTGGAGAAAAGCATTCCATCATTCCAAATTCAGGGCATTAGTCACACTGTCACTCTAGGTTGCACTCCATGCCACCCTACCGGACTTGTACTATGCACCCTTTTCCTCCTCCTCCTCGTCGTCGTCCTCCTCTTCCTCTGCCGCTTCCTGCGTTTCTTTTTCTCAGGCTTAGGTGTTGTGGTAGCTGCAGTAGGTTCACTACTTCCATACCATCCCCGTCCAGCTGACAGTTCCTCCTCACCAGCCACATGGACAGTTTCCATAAAGAGATGGCTGGTATCTAAACCATCTCTGGTAAAACCATCACCTAATATTGTAGAAGCAGTTGTGGTGGTAGATTCACTATCAGGAGATGAAGATGTAGCCTCTTCCTCGTATCCAAAATATGTCATAGCCGTCGAGTAAATATCAGAAGACTGCGAAGTTGTCCCTGGATATTCATCATATACAGGAGGCAAAGTTGTCTCAGCAGCCACAGGATATGTAGTCGTGAGTGAATCACTGAAGGGTTCTGTATCTCCCAGTGTTATATTGTCTATATCTGGGTCTCTCTCCTCAAGTTTTGAATAATCAAACTCAAGCAGCTGGGTTTTTACCTGCACGTATCCATCAATGGCAAAATAAAAAACTTTGAACTTAATAAAGCAATGCAGCACCATTATTATTTCCAACAACAGATAAAGTAAATACAGTACTATTAAATATAATAATCTTGCAGTTAAACTGATGAACATTTCCTGAATATCAAGGTATATTTCATTGGGATCCACCATACAACTTTAAATCCATGGCATTAGATATACGGTACACCTGTGTATTTTATTATTTTTCTTGTTCTCTTTACCATGAATCCTGACCATAGTGCTAATAGTGCTATATAGTCAAAGGCTTGGAGCTTTCCCCCTGATAGTTCCCTTCCCTTCATCTCCATGAATGATATGTCTCAGAACACCCTTCCATACATACAATACTACTGTAGTTACAGCTCTCGTACAAGTAAATATTCTGAGAGCACAACCATTTGAACCCGAGTACAGTAAGTACTGTACAAAATTTATCTACAAATTTATTTATGTAATGTTTCAAGATGGAATACCTAACCAAAACTATGGATAATCAGACATTTTGGTATCCGAAACCAAAATACAATACATCTATTGTATTTTGGTTTCAGTTTTGCTCAAGACACTTCTAACTTAACTAGTAGACTTGTGGATAATAGAATAATTACGGTACAGATCATTTACGGTAAAGAATTTTTTTAAGTACACTCTGCTAAATAGTTTTTTAGATATTATATTAAAAGTTGTCAAGTGCTGTAAATATTTATAAATTACAGTACACTAAAGTGGAACGCTGCTCGAATGTATGAAGTCTTGTTTGTTTTAATCGAAATTCAGTTGAGTGAAACATCTTCACTCCTTTTTGCTATTTTATAACCCAAATATTTGATTTATTAATTCAAACAATACATATTTATGCATACATTTTGATACAAAAAAAAAGTTCAAAATATTTTTATTTATCTTTTAAAGTTTTTCAGTAAACGACTGCATTCCCGATTCCACTCTGGACAAAACCCAGAGTCAAAATGTTTTACATTTTCTGCCATTGTACCAACGTTCTTGTCCAGATCAACTTATCTGTCCAGACAGAAATGCAAATAAATGAAGTCTTTACTGTACATAAATATAAACACTGACCTTTATAATAAAGTAATACAGAAGTACTGTACTTACAGTTAGCACATTTTTGTAATATTCAATCTTCGCTCTCACTGGGAAAGGTTTGTTTCGGAAATCTCTAAGGCAGCCACCAAGTTGCTGGCTCAATCCATCACTGAAGTAAAATATGAAAACATTACCATTGCTGATCTATAAAATAATGTCTTAACACAACTACCCAATATAATAAATCCAATAACAGTCAACTCATAGTAAACAGTGGCTAATTTTTCAACTGGATAATACTTACTGTTCATGATCGTAAATTTTGGAGCCATCATTGACCATGGCCATAACATATGGGTTATTTCTCTTGTTATCATTGTCGAAAGAATCAAAAAATATTCCAAGACCATTCCACTGGTCTGAACTGCCAAATACAGGACCTTCCACACCAGGTTTATCAGCAAACCAGATAGCCTGCAAACAAAATCTTCATAAATTTTAGGAGCTATTGATAAGCATGATAATTATTAAACTAGGTGTGTTTTGATCATAGCTGATCAGGAAGCATTCCAAGCCCTGTGACAAGCACACCCGCTAATAAATGGCATCATGAATAAATATCATTTCATGAATAATATTACTGTACTGAATAAAGCATTGTACAGTATTAGAGTATATTATCCTAATTGAATACAGTACATGCAAGAAACACATTTTGCTTTATTTATTTTATACAATACATAAAGAGGAAGTGGAAGATTTTGAGAAGGTGCTGTAAGAAGTACAAGAATTAACAATACTATTATAATGATTGTAAGAATTATAATAGATATTAAAATTAGTTCAGACAAAATATTAAATACAGAAGTATAACAGTTGGGTCAAGGTGGCTTGCATGCACATTGAGTTGTGGTTGAGAGCTGATGGCCAGTGCATAGGGACGGTAACGTGGTTGGCATAGTAGGCATCCGTCAATCCCGTGGGGTTATGGAGTTGTGCCTTGGGTGTCTAGTTAGATGCAACGTCTACTGTGGCTGTGAAGTCCAACCCGAGAATGGCAGTCGCGAGCGCATATAAACACCAAAGCGGATGCGTCTGACAATGGTCGAGACCTCTGATGTCTATTATCCTCCGTCTGCCTCTCCAGTTCACCCTCGAATTGCTGGAGTCCCTTCTGCACTTTGCGTCTCCAGGCAGATCTGTCCGCAGCTGCTGCCTCCCAAGTGTTATGTCGATGTTCATCTGCTCGAGATCGCATTTGCAGGCATCTTTGAAACACAGCTGGGGTCTTCCGGTTGCCCTCTTTCCCAATGCTTTCCAGTTATGCCAGTGTGGTTGGCATATGGCATGGTATGATATACCCTTGTCATTGTCAAGGACACATCATCCATTGTGTCACACCATTGACATGGTTAGTGGTACAGGTAGAGGAGTTTGACAAATTATTTGTGAGAGGTGTTAATGTTAAGTTCCTTAGCAAAAGGGTTAACAAGTCTTCCAAATGTCAATGCATGTATAATTTGAAGCTATAATCAAAATTCACTGGTGCAACACCAAAATATTTCCTCCTCTTACCAGTCATTATTATAGGACTTTTCAACAATAAACAGCCGAAATGGTGCATCGGTAGTACTACTTGTAATGCAAGGGAGTTTAGAATTGATTTATATACTGTATATAGGACTGAAGGGCTACAGTAGAAACCTTTGTGGATTAAGTAAACACTAACAACTAATGTAATGTTGCCTTCAGTTGACAAGTGGTCTCTGGTAACTTAGTGTCCATGAGGATAAAAATTTAACAAGGCGAGTGCATGTACTGTGTGTTGAGCTCGAGTCACAAGACCAACTACTGACTCAGGCTGTTGAGACCAGGATGTTCTGGTTATTAGAAAATTCTTCCGATTCCTGTATTTAGTTATTAGTGGCTATTAGCTATAGCATCTCCCTGCCCGAAGCATTCAAAATGGTGGACAATACAAAAAGAGACTGGCAACAGCACATCAATGGGGATCAAAGTGAGGTTGGACAGCATGATGCAGGGGAGGTTAGCAACACAGCTGAGGACCCCCATATATATTTTGCTTTTTTCATATCTTCACTCAAAATATGGCATCTAGAATGTTTCAAACAAGTTTCAAAAACTTTCATTACATTTTTCTTGGCTACAAAATATTTTTTTTTAATTGAACATGGGAAGGGAAATATGAGTGATGATCCACAATATTTGTGCTGCCTAAGGATTAAATCCCTTCAGGTTTTATGCTTTAAATGAGAAATGCAGAACATTTACCATGTTGTTTAAAGCATACATTTAAGAAAAAAAGGCTGGTTGTAGATTGTATTATCCATATAAATGTAAAAAGAGATACCTGTATGCAAAAAGATTGTTATAGTTATCTGTGATTCTGGGAATGCACAAAAATAAAATTGTATACATGGTTTTACAGCACGATCTTGCTACATAAACCAAAACACGTCCACTAACCAAGCCATCAGCACCTATTCTTCCTCGACCTGTTACACGAAAAACGAAGTCCACTTCCCACCACTCAAAGTTTGTAGGGTTTTTGGTCCATATCTGTCCCTTTTGACTACGTAGTGATGGGGTGATGCGTACGCTCTCTTCACTGGCAATTGCATCTAGAAAATAAAGACATTTCTGTTATGATGAAAGTACTCAAGTCAAAGTTTTCCAAGTCAAAGCCCTGACTAGACAGGGCTATGACTTGGAGTTAAAGTATCGAAATGATTATTATACCTTTCATCACACTCAAAAAAAAAATTAACTGTGTGGAATATACTAGCCCAGGTAAGTTTATTTAAGTCTTTTTTGTTGGGGACAGGAAGCCTATATATATATATATATGCATATATAGTATACCATATATATATATACACATACATACACTTCAGGTTTGTATCTAGGTCCTCCCAAGGTTGAACTACAGAGCCTCCACAGGAGGCAACCATACAATAGTTGCCTAACTTCTGGCTACCTATTTACTGCTGGACAAAGAGGCATTAGGCAAAAAAAAGTGCCTGACCATTCTGTCCAACCCTGAAATTGAGCCCGGGATCTCCATTCGTGAATCGAGAATGAAGCCAACCATTTCTTGAAATACAGGAGTAAAGTCTAACATTCATAAATAAGAAGTCAATACAGAATCCCAGTAATCAGTAGATACATTTACAAATTTAACAAATTAACATTTGAGGCCTCAGATAGTTTAACATTAGCAAGGAGAGAAAACCAGCAAGTTATGGCAATGCTGATTCCTCAACATTTAGATAATCATCATTGCACAATTTATAATGGACCATAATACTTTATTAGCTCAAGAAGATTTGCAAACTCTAGATTTTATTTGCAGGTTGCACACAAATCAAGCATTCTTTTTCATTTAGGGTATTTATATGTACAAGTGTTTTTACATTCTTGTACATACAGCCACTAGCACACACAACGTTTCCGTCAAGTCCTTAATCCTATTTTTGCCTGGAATACGACCCACCAAATCATTTAAGAACCAGGTACCCATTCACTGCTGGGTGAGCAGTGACTACAGTTATGGATTGGCACCTAGTAAATTCTCCCCGGCCAGGATACAAACCCAGGCCAAAGTGCTCGCGAAACACCAGGCGAGTGTTACTTCACCACCGGGGACCGTTTTTTTTTAAGTAATTTAAAGTAATATAATGCCCTTTTCTAGTGACCAGCATTAGTTCTCCAAGCTAGGCTCGGGTACTATTAGGTCTAGCTAAATGCATCAAGCATCCAAGACAAGTAACCAGAACCAAATCTAGCTTTCAGTACGAGGCAATGGGAGCTTGAGGATCAGAAATCAACCAAGAATCATGACAAGCCCACCAGAAATTTTAGATGCAACAAAACAAGCAACTACTTCAAGGAAATTAGGCACCCAAAGGTAAACAAGGCAAATTGTCATTTCTGCAGGGTAAAAACTAATTATGTGCATAACTGTCACCAGACGAGTCTAGGTCAGCTGTGGCTCGGCCAGCCTGCCACTGGTGCAAAACATCAACTCCACACAAAACATAGGAACAGGGCAAAGACAGGGAGCTACCAAACATGCCTTATAAGTCCTATGCAATAGTAGGATTAAATATTTATGAAAAATAAAAATTGCACACATCCCCTAAATTATACCACTATACAATTGTTGTAAGAAAAGACCTATTAGGTTTATTAAGGTGCCCTACCCAAGGGAAAGCCTGTCAATGACATTACCCATCCAGTCCCTGACTAGACCCAACAGTGCTTAACCTTTATTTTTTTCAGACTGACCAAATGACACCACAAACATAGAAGTAACCAAGTCTGATCAATTTTGAATCAATATTAATTAATCTAAATCGATAGATTCTTTCGAGCACCGTGCTTGACCCGGTTTACTAACTCCCTGACAGGTCAAATTCAAAATACTCCATATATGACTTGTACACCTACAACAGGTCCGTCTCAAGACACAGACAGCGAGGGAGAGGCTGAACAGGCCAGGATAAGGTGACTATAAAGAAGGGGTAAATAACACGGAAGGCGTAAACAGAGGTCAGAGAACATATGTTAGCAGACGACCCGCTGGCCGGCCAGCAGCCTCAGCTGTCAACCATACTCACTGCCGCTGTACTGCCAGAATGGAACTTGGTTGTCCTTCTGCGCCAGGTACGGCCCCTTGAAGCTGTACTTATATTCGAACCTCTTGTGGGGATTCTGAGCATTGGTGTAGCATATGAGAGGTAAAAGTATTGTGAGAGTCCACCATAGGTCCATGTCTGCTACTTGTTGAGTGTCCACTGGGGTAAAACAACAAGTACACGTCACAGTTACCAAAAATGAAAACAGAAGCTATTGTCATGATAAATTTTTAAACAAAATAAAAAAACAATTTATCAAAACGTAGGTCTATAATGTGATTATTTAATTAAAAATTATACATAAATGCACATAATGACCATTAACTTGATAAATATTATATTTTTTTATTTTTTTATGACACTTGTGTGACTTTCTAAAGAGCTCGAATGCATTCCCCACGTTCTTGAAGTATAAATATATACCCTCCGCATTTAGTCTTTTTACTTCAGATAATTTTATCCTACTTTACTAATCACTTTTTTATATTTAACTAATATGAATTAAATATCTACATTTTGTATACATTTTCACTAAGTAAATGATAAAATTACCCATACATATTCTCAAAGTAAGCTTTGGCGTTTTCAAGTGTTTGCCTTAAAAGCATGACAGCTGCAGCCGCACCATCCAGCAGGCCCCAGAGCCGCCCAGACGGTGGGACAGGAGACAGGTGGCTAGAACGTGGCCCTCGGTCTCCCTTCCTATGCTGAGTCAAGAATTTTGTATTACGAGAATTGTTACTAACCTCCAATTTAACCCATGAAAAGTTTTAGAAAGTAATTAATTCATTTATTATCTTTACATATGTTAACTCATGTATCCAAAGTTGACATATTATTGTAGTTCCCATCCAAAATCCTTATCCTGATCCCTTCCAAGTGTTATATAGTTAAGGCTTGGCCCCTTTCTCTTTAATAGTTCTCTTCCTTCTCATAGTCGGGGACAGAAAGCCTGAACTTAAGTCTATCGAAGTCCCTCCTAGGCCAACTATAAGCACGTTGTAGAATAGTGAATAATTAAAGACCTATAAGTTATGATCCACCAGCTATTGAAAGTTATAGCCCCTCAATTGCTATACAATTGAGGGGCTGCGTTAAAATATGAGCCAACCAAATCTTAAAATCAATTGATGTTACACAATTTAAGGAGGCTGTGGGTAATATTGTGGACCGACCACCATGGGTCCTCTTAAACTTTTTTTTCCCCGGGCACGGATGAGACAAGACCACGTTCCATTCTCTCCCCATCACCGTTCCAGCCCCGCTCTTGTGCCAGGCAAGTACACTACGGGCTCACCATAGCCCGTGCTACTCGGAACTTTTTGTTCCCAGTAGTTGAATTTATAACAACAGGACATTCAACCATCCAGTGATCCCCAGTACCAGCTATTGATACTGGTAATGGCTCCAAAGGGCCACCACTTACGGGCTATTCATGCCCGTGCCACCTTTTGGGTGGCATAATCTTTATCAATCAATCAATCTCTCCATCAGACACTTATGTAATGCATTTGTCGCATTAAATTCAAACAATACTCTAATATTCGTGGAGAGAGTGAGTTAACCTATATTTTAACATTGATTTATTTTACTGTATACGTACTGTACATTATAATTAAAATATTCCTATCAAGATGAGAGGTAATAACTATTATGTACGACAATGGTATTTGAACAATAGGACGTTACGGTACTTACAATTCAGTAGTGAATTCAAGGACTGTTCTATTCCACTGGACTTATCCTGTACTCGATTCAAGCTCATTTATGGAGACAATAAGATACATCTCAAGAAGGATAAAATAACGTAGGCAATTTCTAGATAACCACTACCCAGAAATCACTGATTTAGACTGCTAATACTTTACTGTACAGTATTGGAGTGTGATTACCTAAGTGTCCATGTATTACTTGCTGTGTCCCAGCTTTTGTTCACGTAGTTAACACTTGGAGTGTTCACTGTTGGGGAAGTCATTACCTTCAGCCACCTGCCAATTACATTGTCTTACTCTACACATTTGTTCCTTGTCATACTGTCTAGTGGCTGTTTTATGCTGTCGGTACTGATAGTTCTCAGTTGTAAAGATACAACTGTATATGCTGATATTTTCTGCCCTTTGAGTGTCAGTAATTGCTCTTCTGTCAGCCCATAACCTGGTTTCTTGAAATAGTGGCTCTGACTATTAGATTAGAATACCTAGGTCTAGCTCAGTTTCAGGTTTATTATATAAAAAAAAAAATTTTAAATAAAAATAAAATGTTTATTTAGGTAAGGTACATACATACAATAAATTTTTACAAAGATTGGTTGACTTATAGGTAGAGCTAGTACATACAATGCCTAAAGCCACTATTACGCAAAGCGTTTCGGGCATATACAGTTTCAGCTGCCTTGTCCATATCATCATGCTGGACACAACCTACGTGAGATGGTATTTATATTTGAATTGTGGGGTTCAGTCCCTGAGCCCATTATGTGCCTCTAACCCTTTCCACTACCGCCCATAAGATGGGTATGGGGTGCATAATAAATGAACTAAACTAAACTAGCTCTGTGTATCATTTATGCTGTTTTAATACATGTTACAACATTCCTAGTTTCTATTTTGCACGTTCAGTTTTGGGTTGAGCTGATTTTGAATTATAGAAAATTTCTCCTTTATTTTTCAGTGTTAGTAGTTAGTTGCATTGTAGCTAATTATACACAGTATGTTATATACTGGCAAGACCCAACAATGTGTGGAGCTAAATCAGTTGTTTAGTCTTACCCTAATGGTCTGTGGAACCCGTTCTCGCACTTGCTTACAGCAATATTGGCTTGGTCTGTGATACTGTACTCTACCTTACAGACTGCTGCAGTGCAACCTGATAACATTTGAATAGTACCATTAGTGTAAGTACGGTGCTGGTGAGGCTGTAAGTTACAGAATTTATAACAAAGAAATCAATAAAGTATTGCTGCTTTGAGAAGTACTGAATTTATTTGTTTAAGTTATATTGCTGATGGGCATGGACTAATATTTTTATTACAGGTTGCATATGTAGTGAAACATCATTAGCTGGTACATTGAATACAATAAGAATTTTCAACTTACTTTTGTCGACAGCATTTTTACTCAACCAGTTCATAATATTGGCCACTAGTGTGGTGGCTACGTTTTCTTACTTGCGAACAGTTTACTTGTTAGTTTAAGGACTTGCCCGAAACGCAATGCGTGCTAGTTTCTTTACAAGAACATAAAATCGACTTAATTTCTATGTTCTCTGTTAACCCCCAATGTACCTTCTTGTATATAAATAAATAAATAAATAAAAATAACAGCACCAGACAGTTTGTCTCTTAGTAGTACAGTACTCGTGATGTTCTCTCATGAACTGTGCACAGGTCATTTGTAGATGGACAATTCTTTCACATGTGGTGGGGAGTTTCAATCCCCTCTCATGTTAATGGTTGTTGCCCATCTGGGAACTCAAAAAAATTTTCCTCATAGCTTCGCTTTGAAGTTTTTAATGCATTCGACCTAGTGCCAGGGGAAATTATATAGCCAGTCACAATGCTGTAGTCCACTAGGGACCTAATGAACATTGTAGAACATTCTGCATATTTAACTTTAATACAAGTTTGGTTACCAGCAAGTAATATTTGGAGGTTTTAGTCTTTAAGCAAGCTGTAAATCACTTAGTTTCACCGTTAGTGCTCACACTGCAGTATTTGTATTGTCTGCAGTTTTCGTTGTGCTGCTTGTTAACTTTAATAACGGTGGGGTTGGTGGGACTCCCATGGAATTTGGTTCCAGTTATTCTGATAAAACAATAAGCCCACATTCAATGCTTTTTCCCTGCAAAAGTATCAATGAGTGCTTGTACAGTAGTTGATTACCACAGTTTGCAATGAGGAAAATATCTTCAAAGCAGATGACAGCTACATTGGCTTGTGTATGTATGTCAGTTATCAGCCTGTTCATTGAACATTGAAAAGCATGGCCCAATGTGTGCTCAATTCAAAAGTATTATAACTAACTTGCAAATGATTGAGACAGTTCTGTTACTTAAAATACCCCTAATCCTTGTCAAACTCCAAAAATGGCTAGTTGTTCCAGGATAAGTTCCTTATTAGCCATGTCAAGTACAGCTTGGAGTTCAAGCAATGCTACACAAGTTCTTCGTTCCTGCCCAATGAAGTACTCAGCAAAGCAAGTTTGTGTACTTCTCCCAGGGAAGACGTACACAAAGGCATGCAAGTTAAGAGCAAGTCTACTTAATTTGTATCGTTAGTCTGCAAGCTACAATCAATACACTTACATATGCAAGAAGTTAAAGATTCAAGGCCAAAATTTATCAATTTGGCTTAGGTATAGGGATTGAGGCCCTACATCCAGCACTCTTGTAAGACAACTTGCCATAGACAACCTAATTCTAGCAGCAAACTGTTAGGCATGTCAGCAAGACATCTTTGGGAAACTATGGTGTCATCTCTAGAAGTAGCTCTGCCCTTCTAGAGTGCAGTTTTAAATTCTGATAAAGATGTTGCATACATGTGAACCCATTTCACTACAGGCAACTTCAATATTAAAGCCTATTGATGTTAGTACTACCAAGATTTTATTTTAGGGGGGGGGGGCCAAAGCAAATTTGATGCTAGCAGTGCTTGCATACTACTCTAACACGTCAGCATAAGCTGATGCCGAGTGGTGAGCAAGTCGATTTGTTAAGTTTTAAAATAGTGTTAATTTTGTAGATTTTAATTTTTTTAAAATTTATACCAATCATTTTAAATATTTAGCACCAAGTGCACATGCAACTCCAGTGTTGTGACAACATCTTCGTGCATGTACTTAATACGGTGTAGTGATCAATCGTCTTGAATTAACGATTCACAGACAGCAGTCTTCAAATGTGAACCAAGTGGCACATGCAAGTAACTCTTCCCCCTCCCCCCAATCCTCCATTTCATTTAATGTTACAATGTTGAAACTTTTTCCCTTTGAAGTAGCTAGCCCTTTGGCAAAATGGCTAGCCATTTCACTCCCATTTTGTTTACAGACTTAAACCTTGTCAAAAAGATTTAAATGCAACAAATGGTTATAATAAAAATACCAAGTAATGCTTATGCTTTATTGAAGTGACATTCCAAGGACTTTGGCACAATTCGAAAAATTTAGGTAAAGTCAGTTTGGGCAATGCGGAATGTAAAAAAATTTCATCCAATTCCAATTTTTCCCCCATTCTTTCAGAGTATCTGAATTGTGCTAGGTTGCCCAACATGACACGCTGTCACAGACCACAATATGCATCTTCAATACCATTTTAGCTCTCCAGTTACACTATCAGATAAAGGCACTGAGTCAATTACATTACAAAGAAATTGAGCAACAAATTAGACTAGAGTTATACCCAATTAAACAAAATGCTCGAGATTCCTAGTAGATAAAGAGCTGTACACCATGAGAATGTTAAGGGGACAGTTCTTGTCTAACCGAATCACTATACGATCATCCCTTATTTGAGAAGTTTATATTACTGAATGGACCAAGAAACATTAACCTAACTTTTAAATTACATAAAAAGGCCTCTAGACAAAGTAATATACTTTCTCAAATTTAATGTTGCAGTAATATAATGCATCAAAACATCAGAATTTAACACAAATACGAGTCATTTTTGAACTGGTATCAACGTCCAAAAAGAAAAAAAATACTGCCTGCAAAACCACTTCTACCAGGACTTCGCAATCAAGAATCATCTTGCATTTAAAGTCTGATTATCCATCTGATCACTATGTAGTCACTTCTGCAGTACTCTAGAGTAATTTATATTCAAGCCTACTGCAGCTACTTGCTACTTCGCAGTTTTTCTTCAATGTAAGCCTGGATGTTTGCAAAGGAGTCACGACCCAGGTAGTCTGGTTCTCCACGTTCCCACCTGGCCAGTCCTTCTTGAAGATTCTCTTGTCCAATGCTCATATCAGCCAATTGCTGCACAACCTATATAAACAAAAAGAGTTAGCAAAAGAGGCCAAACAATTTGAGAGATTTAAAAGAGACTAAAAGCTTTGTATTTTTTTTTAACTAATATTGTAAACCACCACCACTATATACAGTACATTATTTTGGTTCAACATTTTCACAGCCTTACTACAAGAAGTTACATTAATATACAACAAATCCAAGTATACTTAATTTATGGCAAGGTGGCAAATGCTTAAAACATGTTTTAAGGTGGCAATCATTTCAACAAGATTAAATCTAACATTGTATATTAGTGGATATAGGAAATCCGAAGTGCAGTATAAGCCAGAGAAATTTTGCAAAGTTAAAATCGATATGTACAACAAAACCTAAAACATCACATCTAAACCCGTTTAGGAGAGTATTGTACTTTATCCATTTAGGGTTAACCGTAAGATCAAGAAGAGTAGTCTTGCAACCTTTAAATATTAAAATCTTTAATGAGCAGAAAATGAGCTACAGTATTGCAATAATAGTCTTAAGAGCTTCCCATTAGAGTAAGTGTCACTCATCACTTCTATAAAAGGTACTCCATGAATTTACTTCCTTGCCAATTCTTAAGCTAGCAAACAACCTTCAATACCTTGTGGTCTAGCCACCCATGGAACAACAGTTTACTTTAGCAATTTAATTCACAAATTCAACTTGGCAACATTGAATTTATGTACCATTACAATTCAATTTCATTACTATAGCAAGTAATTATCAAAAGGTGCCACACCCAGAAGATACTAGTGCCTGTACCATCTGTCTAGAGAAAAAACTAGAAAAGTTATCCCCAAAGAATCAGATATGGGTATTAACGCTATTGCATGCCCGGCGGGGCACCCAAATCACACGAGAAGGTAGGCCGAGCATTCCCAACGAGTACATAACCCAATGTTAAACTCTCACTCAATGTTTATACTTAATATTAAGATTATGCAAAAATTTAATGCACGACTTCGTTTGCGTCATCACCCACTCTGCTTTCTAAAGTTTTATGCCGCATAATGTGTTCTTAGGATGTGAAGGTTATATTTAGCTACGGAGGAAATCAAATATGTCAAAAGGAACCATGGAAGACACTAGTGCAAAACACAATCTTATTCTTCATGCCTATAAAAGTAATACCAAGAAAAAAAGCAATACCAAGTAATACCCTTAAAAGACGAGACCAACCTAGTTATAAGAAAAAGGCAGCAAACACTAACATTTCATGTGGTCACATTAGAAATATTTGACAGCATGCAAATAGCCATACAAATGTTTGAAGTAGGGGACGAGTATGTAGGGATATTTCCAGGATGTGCAAAACTAGTGCGAAGATCAATAAATATTCAAAAGTTCTAGGTGTGGACAGAAATCCGTTTCAAGCGTCAAGGGAACTGGCAGAAGAAAGACAGTCTTCTGCCAGTTCTGAAATGAGGAGGAGGATGGGGGGGGGGGGGGGAAGGAGAGCGAGGGGGAGATAAGGAAAGTATAGCAAACAAGTACTGTACTTGCATTTGTGAAAATGCTTAATTTTTCAAGTTTGAAATCATGAACCATTAGATGGCTCCAAGGAAATGCAGTTCAGAGACTGGCATTCCTGCAACAAGTGCCACTACAGATAAAGTTCTAAAAATACAGTAACAAAGTCCCAGAAGTAAGTAATTATCAAAATCATAAAAGTCCCAGAAGTCATTTGTTATTCCTCAATAGAATAAATTTTAAGACATCTGTACACATGCACTGAACTGGTTCTCTAATGTTAACCGAACAGGTTTTAAAGTTTCAAAGACCTGCACTGTTCCAATTTTTGTAAATGCTCAAGTTTCTCTATGATCACCCAACTACTGTGCAGACAAGTCTCTGAAGTGAATTTAATGGATCTTTTTTTTTTAAAGTTGTACCAAGAACATTTTTGAACTATTTCTTCATGTGATGGAAGACTGGGAATATCAGTCTTTACTACCAGTTATAAAACCATATTTGGATGAAAGTTAAATTTCATATACTTTTGAAATTTTAAACCTTGAGACCAAGAAATTTGTTGCAGTCATGAATCATGAATGCAGCAAGTTTGAATTAAACAATTTGTATATCATGCAAGATCCCAATGCAGACATATATATATATACAGTATTAGCAATGTCAAAAGGTGCCCCCCCCCCCCCCCCCAAGTGACATCCATGGCATATAGGAGTGGGCAGAGTAAGTGTTAAGCTTTGCAATTAACCATTGAACCAAGAGATTGACAGCTTATATACAACATGGCTATTAAACCTGCAAAAAGAGGCAAGTTTCCATTTCCCCAAAGTGCTCAAGAGTTAACCTTGTGACCAACATGCAAGATTCTAATAACTGCTCATCGAACTACTCTTTATGAATGCCATAGGAATAGGCAAGTAATTATCAAAGTAACAGAGCTAGATGGTGGGGAGAGAAAAAAAAAGAAATTGACAGGGGTAGGGGGAGCATGGTTTTCTCCACCCCCCTCTACACAAAATCAGCAAGGCTTTAAAATGTGCGCGAGACCAAGAAGCATTATTGCCTTAAATTAAGAATTAACACTTTCGCGTTATCTGAACGCGCCGGCGCGTCCGGTTTCGTCTAACGTAAACGCATAGTGGACATAAAGTTATGTCAACTTTTAAAATATTTGTATAAAATTCAATTTTTATCCGATTTACTTTGGGTTTGTTTTAAACTGCGCGCTATGAGGCTCTCTTTCTCACCACTAGGCTGCATGGTACAATAAGTTCATGAAAGGTGTGGATAACTTCGATCAAATGGTATTTTGTCCCAAACGGGTTGCAGGTGGGTGACTTTAGCCGTTTATACTGGTAATGCTTCCCCCATATCATGTATTATATGCATATGTCTGTACAACCAAAAATAACTGTGTGCATCAAGTATAAACTTGACAAACATAACAAAAGTAAAAACATTTCGTGCGTGTTTGACGCTCACTGATATGTTCCAGCGTTGTTTTATATTTGGCGCTATTCTAATTTACGCTTTGTTGATATTTTTTACCTATTGGCACATAGAACATTCTATTGCGAACACATTGACGCAAAAATGAATGACGTACATAGAAAATTAATGTCATGAGAGTGAAATAAGTATAAACTTTCAAAGCGCCGTGCGTCGTCCCGTCACCGATACCGGGTAACAATTTCACCAGTTCCCACACTCTTGCGGGCGGGCCGCAATCATTATTCTACGCTTATATTCATATCACCGTGTTGGGAATTTTATTGCGAATCCATTGATACCAAAATTAACGCTGTAGAACAAGTGTGGAGGTGATTACAATCCCAAGAGTAAAAACATTTTGTTGCTGATGGGCGCTCACGGCGAGTCATCTTCGTAGTTATTTATTTGGTGCTAGTATCCCTATACGTTTTGTGACTTTTTTTACTGATGTTCTTCTAGAGAATTTTATTGCGAACACGTTGGTACCAAAATGAAATACGTAGCATGAGAACTAAGGTCAGAAGAGTAAAAAGAGTATACACATTTTTGTTTTTACGCTTAAGCGATAAAAACGCAGCGCGCACATTCGGTTGGCTGAGTGACCTTTGCGGAGAGCGCGAAAGTGTTAAAAGAGGCCAAGATTAAATCTTGAGATTCAACAGCATCAGCACCACATGGCAAAGTACAGATTAAAGTAAGTTTTCAAGGACTAGTACAAGCTCAACATTACCAGGAACCACAGCCACATGAAGATGAAAGACTGAGCCACCACAAATTTAGTAATACAGTACTGTACAATATGATATGGATTAAAAAAAGCTTTGCCTCTGCCCCAACAAAGTCTGTAGAGACTACTTTTTTACCTCCTGTACCCAACACACAGTTGGAGCTTCCAGGTCTAAGGTTTCACTCTCATTGCCATTACTGTCCTCAACAGAATCAATGACATTAGATACACATTCACTATGCGACTCCAAATTGTCGAGTACTCTGTAACTAATGTTTGTGTCGTTTACCTCAGTCCCATCACATACATGGTTGGAAGCATGTTCATGTCCCTCTGCCACTATAAAATGATCCTTAATTTCCTGAATAGCCGCATGTAAAAAAATCAGAATTAGTACATAATTATGCTGCATTAATATACAACTAAAACCAATTCTATGGTTATGCTAGAACTAAATTAGTCTAGTTTGGTTATTCATATATCCCCTAATTTGTATGAACTAATACCTCAAGTAATTTCTATACCATTTTATCACACATTAACCTCTTTGCAGCCGTATCAAATTTACCTGAACATCTTCAAGGGGAGTTTTCTCCTCTACTGCACTTTGGAGATCCTGCAAGGGGGAAATGAGCAACACAATATTAATGCATGCACAAATGTGTTCGTTAGCCCTGGGAACCTCATCACTGGGAAATGTTATGATATTTTGAAAACTTGCTGCAAAACAAAACAACTCCATATTACACTTTTATAAATTATATTAATGTCCAGATTAAAACACACCTACATTACAGTTTGCACAACAGTAATACAAACATTGCATTACCTTCAACATTCACTAAGTACCAAGAGAAAGGTTGGTGAAAGGGATCGAGGGGGTTATGAAAGGGAAACTGTACCAGTATTTAACAAGTGTCAAATGTAATCACAGAACCTTATTATCTTTCTTGCTAAAACACTTTCTATTGAAGAGCTACAAAAGCTTTAGTAAAAAAAGAAAAAAAAAAAAGGATTACTACAGTATGTTAACTCCAAATATTGGACACTATGTAAAACTCAAATTTGAAGGATCTAAATTCTAGAGCAATTTACCCCCCTCAAATTGCTAGGCAATAAAAACCATATCTAAACCATTACAAAGTAATGTTGCAACTAAGCTTAGTGGTACAACAGCACCCCTATTGTGTCTACATACCCCCTCACTATAATGCAGACTTACTGTAATTGGCAAAATAGTACATCTTAAAATTTATCGGCACATTAAGCCTCAAATTATGATGTATCAAGCCTATCTTCCTACACCAAACTACTAGCTACCAATTTGACTTAAATTCTGCCCATTTTAGAGTGGGATTTTGACAACCATGTCCAAACCAGATAAGTAAAATTATTCCATTAGTACCACTCCAATTTCAATGTGCATTCATGCTATTGCACTTTTATTCCAGAATGAAGTAACAAAGGTGTTTCAAGCCATTTACTAAACTTTGGTAAACTTAATGCAACCACCAACTTGGCAAAGTCAAAAAGTGCTAGTTTTAAGTGGCGCTTCATTCAATTTCAATCACCACCCACCATTTCAGGAACGCCTGGTCTAACTAGGCGGAGATAAATGGTCCACCACGTGTTTAGATACAAGGCAAGGTGTTCGTAGCCAGGTGCCGTGTGTACAGAACCAGTACTAGCATCATAACGGTGCTGCCATGGCTTCAGGGCACCCAAAAAGTGGACCAATTTAGCATTTGCTCCGTATCTGTGGATAAACAGTATCTTTAATAATATTTGTTCATGGGTTTTAACACTAAAAGCTGTTATTTAATAAGTAATAGATCATTTTAAAATCAGAATTTCCAACCCTGAAGATAATTGCTGGAAACCAAATTTACTAAGTCCCATTACCAGCCAATCAAATTTAATGTTTGTACAAATTCTTATAGAAAAAATGCATTACCAAACCAATTTGGGCAAACTAAAAAGTATTGCATTCAAAATTCCTTAACTGCCAGAACATCTAAGATGTAATAACTTGTGCACCAAAACACTGCATAGCAATTTGTTTTTTTGGGGGGAGAGGGGGGGGGGGGGTGCACCACTTTATGCTACATTCACAAGGTGGGATGGGCAGGTGAGGAAGTTTGACCAATAATACACCTTTAACACGCACTGTTCAAGGGTTGGGGTCCAGACAATTTGGGATAGCTTCATCAAACTTAGCACAGCAATTAGCGAGCGAGTGAATTAGTGCATGTGCGAGCGAGCAGGGTGGGGGGGGGGGGGGGGAGGAGGGGTTCCTCACTGCATGCTCCCAATACCAAAATATAACCCACAAAATTTCATTTAGCGGATCATTCTCACCATGATTAAGCCAGCATATTCATCAAGCAATGCTTGGTCCCCAAGCTAGTATAAAAATGCCCAACTCGGCAAGTTACCTTTTGAGATACAAATGCTAAAAATATCAGCACCACGTACTCTGAAGGGAACGGTAGTGGGTGTATTTGGTCCATAACTTTAAGGGACAACTTATAGCAATGTCTTTGCTTAGAAGGGTACAATGCCCCTACCTTCATCCCAAAATGGGAGTTTATTTACTACTGACAACCAAATACCATACAGAGAAGGTTTGCCTTCATTCATTCTAAATTACATGTAATGTAACAAGAACCCAAAATGCCAAGATTATATATAAAAATTATTCTGGTACAAAATAAATCTCCTGGACTAAGTGAACAATTATGTTCACCGAATGTTTGCATTCAGCGCCTACTTTTAAGCATGTACAAAAGTAAAGAGGTGAACGGGGTAGCAATTCAAAATCACACATTTCATCCCAGAAATCTCAACGAGTACTTTGGAACAGAATTATTTGGTATTAAAGTTGACTTGCAAACCAAGTAAAAAATTTAGATTTAAGTAAAGGTTGACAAGGGTGGAGAAGTACAAAAATTGATGGCACAAAAGACCACACCTTAAAGTTTATACCATTAAAGAAGTTTTTATTTAATGGTACAAACTACAAAATTTGGCCACATTAGTACAGGCATTTCAATCTAATAGGTCTTTTATAAACTTTACATGCATCATAATTACAAAATGTATAGAGTATCAACTGGTAACTCCAACACTTCCATTAATGCTTAACCCACATTATGGAAACAACCTTAACACCTAACTTTGGCCTAAAAAACATTATTAAAGATCATGCCAGAGTAAATTGGCTATAAGGTTACAGAAAGTAAATAGGACAAATGCCATATCCTTCTGCCCACAATAATTTTCACAAATATCAAAACTATTCCCAATAACACGAAAAACATTCACTTGAAAAGAGGCAAACTAGAAACCAACTCACTGTTTGTATGCAGGCAAATAGGTGTACGTAGCAGAGGCAACCATGTTGTATACAAACGAGACACGATGCCAATTTGGAAAGGCAGTATTTAGAAGACCCTGGTCACCACCGTCAAAGCTACCCTGTGTCTCTGCATGCTGAAGGAGTTTGCCGTAAGTGTCTAAAGAAGGCACAAACACAAACATGCCCGAATTAAAGCAATCTGGCCAGCCAATGTCACAGACTGCAGTGAGTTCAGGATGTGAGAAAAGGTCATCTGGGTTTTGCACACACTGAAATGGAAAATTAAGTTTTTATTGGAGCCTACAAAAGTAAAATTATAATTTAAATAACTTTATAAATACTGTACAGTATTTAATGTCACTATTCAATCTAAAATATCAATGCTTATTAATTTAACTTTCCTATCATGTGTAATCTGAGTAGATGTTCATTTTTTGAGTTAAAATAACTAACCTACAGTCCATGTACAAAAGCATTATGTTTAGGCTAAAGGCCAAGTTTTACCAACTGCACAGTTCATAAATACAATACTTTGCAAGCAAGGAAAAAAAAGTGAACAAAAGACTACTAATTTGCAATTTTGCTCAAAAGGATATTTGTAGATGCAACAAATATCAGGTTTATGGCAAAGATCCAACTTTATGTGTAACTAATCTAGGAAGTCACTTACCAACATATCGGCATCAAGGAAAACACATTTTGAATAATTTGTAAGTGTCCAGCAGTGCAATTTTGTGAATGTGACTCCTAGTTCTGGTCTCTTTAGCAGAGATAAGTGGGCAGAATCTTCAGAGTCTAGAACATCTACAGTTACCACTTTGTCGAATACGGACTCCAACAGTGATCTGTGGGAATTTGCATTGCAAGTATCATCTACAGTCACAAGCTTCCATGAACACGCAGGCTAGCAACCTTAGGATTTCGGCACCAAAGTCTTGCCACCCAATATTCAATGAACTAAAACTTATCTTAAAAACTTACAAACTAGTAATATTAAAAACACTACCATTTATCCGTCTGGCCTTTCATCAACATTAGCCATTTAAGCAAGATTTTTTGTACTAATTACTAGATCTATTTCCAGTATCCATATATGAAGCATTCAAAATGGGCCAATTTACATTAAGTAATAAGAACTGGTATTTTAGTCAATTTATCAAATTCTTTGGCAAATATTAAAGAAATTAAACTTGCCAAAAAGTACTTTAAAGTGGTACTTTATAGAACGAAGGTGCCAATGTCTCAATCTATTGCAATTTAAAAAAAAAAAGGTACAAGTCAGCAAGCGAAAATTATTTTCACCAGTGCCACTTTAATTTGCATCTAATGCACTATATAAATAAACAAAACTCCAAACTTCTATTACAAGGAACTTAGCACTAATGCACATCCTGACAGTAGCTGTACACAGCCATTAACCAGTTACAACATTCTAGCTTTTATCTCTTCCACTTAGAAGTGCACTCAGTATTGCCACATTTTGTGTACACAATAAGTGGTCCACATACCCAAGATAGTTATTACAAGTAAAAAACTTGGAATTTTAACAAACATTTTGATTAACAGTACCACCTGTATGGCTCCATTTTAAGTAGCACTTTCCAAGTAGAAAACTAGTACATTTACTGTATTTTATGCTTAATGGGTCAAAAACTTTTAGAACTAGTCAAAGAAGCAAATTAATAAATAGGCAAACTCCTGCCAATGACTACTTACCGTATAGGTGAAGATACGGTCGGAGAAATCATTATACAAAGTTCTTTGGTGGTTGCGTTTGAGCGTAAGGAGTGGGCCAAAACCAGTGCCCCAATGGCATAGCCATCGTTAGTGGCAAGCGTTACATATGCCTGTGACACTGCAAAGAAAAGTTAATACTGTAGTTAAACAAGAAAAAGAAAAAATAGGGGGGGGGAGGGGGGGGAAGCCAGATCACCCTTTCTATGTGCAGTTTAGATATCAAGTCCCCATACAATTTGACCGTTTTCAATGTAATGGTAACAGTGTAGAACAATTAATGCACATTTAATAATAGTCACAACCAGTCATTAATAGTTCTTAAATGCAAACCATGCTCTGAAACTCTCCCTGGACAGATTTAATAGGACCCATTATCACCACACCAGAAATAAATATCTTTGATATCCCCAGGGTCAAACTTAATCTGTAAACACTATGCAAATTAAGGGACCTAGTCTATGGAACTCACTCCCTAGTGAATTGAAAAACTGTAAAACTTTTGCCTTATTTAAAAGCAAAACCAAAAAGTACCTAACTTCATCTATTTAGTTTCCTACACTGAGCTTTAAATTTGCTCTGTACCTAGTGTTACCCAATCTCTTAATTTTTTATGTAATAGCAATGAACACAATGATAAGGTTGTTTGATGTCTTATGTGCTAGCCATATGCTGTATTGTGACTACCAATTTTTGTCAACTACCATTCAAGCTGTCATTGCAATCAATCATAGCTACCTATGTGCTTTAATATACTGTACCTATAATTTTCTCTCATCTTTTTTTTTCATTCCATGTAATCTGTTATCATTTTTTTGTCTATAAATTTTGCAAGTATTTACCTCCTTAAAATTTTCTTAGATTAAGGACCTGCCCGAAACGCTGCGCGTGCTAGTGGCTTTACAAGACTGTAATTACCATATTTGTATCCTCATTCCTTATGTACATTCTTGTATATGCATAAATAAATAAATAAATAGTGTCAGCAACAGCAGTCCTCTACTTTATACCAGTTTAATGTACATTGTAGAATTTTGCTAATCTGGACAATGTTTTTACAATTTTACCAAAGTTTTACAACTTACCATATGCATACCTACGGGCCAGGAAACTAAAAATATTCCAATATAAAAATTACTTTAAATTGCTATACAAATCTCCAATTATTTGGCATCAGTGTCGTAAAAATGTTACCAATATTTTACTAAATGAATTTTATACTTTATATTTTAATATTGTATATAAATAGTACTGATAACAGCTATTAACTGGAACTGAAGGATTGACCAAGTCTAATTAACAGACCCATCAATATCTCTACAAACTAATGAGAATATGGAGCAAGCATATTACCGACATAATATGCCTTCTACACATTATAGCGCAACTTTACAAATTTTGTAGACTAGAAAATTTCTTGACAAGACCAAAGCCACCAATGGAATCTACACAAATCGCCATTTTGTTCCACGTTAGTCAATTAGGGACAAATCATGCAAGTAGACAAACTGCCATCACTTAAACCTACTGTAACACTGTAAAAGTGTTTGGGTTAGGTTATTTAAAATATATATAGAGTACATGAGTCACAGACAAGGATCTGAGAGGCGCCAGTTGTCTGCCTGAGATCTCACACCTCAAAGCGTTAATGACCTCAAGTGACCTGAGGTCAGATCATGAGAATTTCACCTTGCTTCCGCTAAGCTCTTAATTGTAGTCTGGTAGCCTTCAAACAAGCCGACGTTTAAGGAGTGGCTTGGTAGTGCCGGAGGCTATCTATTTGTGGGCGGAGTTAGCTACTAGGTTCCCCAATATAAACTCGGAGAGCTATCCAGAAAGAGCATTAACAGACAGAACAGACAGAACGGCAGTCAGGAGAGCAGAGCAGACGGGAGGCTGTCGGCCGGCAGGGCGGGAGTCTCCGTCAACTACAAACCCCCCCCCCCCCCCCCTCTCTATTCAACTTAGACTCAGTCCTCGGTGAGTGAACATTAAGGTGACTTGGTCGTGTTTACTTACATATGTTGTGTGATGATCAGGGGCAGTCAAGTTGTAGGGTTCTCGAATTCTTGGATAATGACTCTCTTTAACATTTTAATTGAATTGCTACATTATGATACTTCATGTGAAATATAATTATGAATTTATTATTTAAATTGTGTTTAACTTTGTTCCCTAGAGATTTGAGTTGAGGTGAGAAAGCCTCTGTGGTTACTGGTTTCATGGTTTAGAATGAGTACATGATAAAGATGGGAGCTACTAATAATGAACTCATGATAACATCTTTTGAGAATTTTGTGATACAGGCAAGTTCCATTCCTTGTCTTGTATGTAATGGTCTAGAATGGATGGTGGCAGCATTTCGTCTTCTACTATCTACTCTTCTACTTATACTATCTACTCTTCTACTACTACCTATCTATTCCTCTCCCTCCACCCCTCTCTAAACTCTCACTTTCAGCTAATGACCCTCCTTGCCCCTCCCACCTCTCTGCCTCTCACCCCAAACCCTCACTAATTACTTCACTATTCATTTCTTTCCTTTCGTTTTCTCTTATACGTTTGTGGCAATGATTCTGTATTCTAGAGTTCTCTCTAGAGTTTCGGGTAACTGATCAAGTGACGGCGCCTTGTAGTCTTAGCACCTAGGTAGTCGAATACCTAGGTTACAAGGTGTTGAACGAGAGAGGTTGCCTTAGGAACTCTGGAGGTGCTCTAGAATAGTTAGCTAACTGGGGACGGGATAACGGACTAGAGAGAGCCGTTTCCCCCGGCCTCGTTAGTTAACTGGGGGGTGGAATAATGGACAAGATAGAGCTATTTCCCCCACCCCCCGTTACACTACGACATTTTTGTAGTTTTTAGAATTCCTTCTCAAAAACCAATTAGACGTCAGTTAAGGATACCGAATATGGCATTTACCCAATATTAATTATCTGATGAAGGCTTAGTCAGTTTAAAAAATTTAACACTTTTCCCGGATAAACTTTATAGTAGTACTAATTATCAGACTAAACTAATGTAGTCGACAATAGCCCGGATAGAATACATTTGCCTCTAGTCCAGTAATACTTTCAGAATTCTACATTTATGTTGACCAAACTACACGCTAGAAAGCGAAGGGACAACGACGTTTCGGTCCGTCCTGGACCTTTCTCAAGTCGATTAGTATTCTATACATTTATGTATACTAGCAACTAAGACTAGACAAACTGTTCAAGTTAACGTCCGTATACTGCCTTATCATTCTTAATGCTAACAAACTAATCTTTTCCGCCCTTGTTCTCTGGACATCTCTTCCCCACTGCCAGTTACCATTTCTTCCAGACACTAAAATATTTGTCGCTCATGATTAACTCTCCGTATACCTGACGCCATTATACAATTCATTACAGACAACATATGCAATGTATTTCTATAGCTTTATAGACTTTATAGTCTGAAACTGCAAAGCTTTAAATTGCTACAACTTCGGCCATCTAACAGATTTTTGTACCATAGGAAATTAGAAGCGCTTTTAATCAAGTGTATTAGAAGTACGACTTTAACCCCCAACCATCCCCTGCTTAGTTGAGTCGCTCGCACCTACCAGATAACAGGTTTCTCTCACCTGAAGACAACCCACACCATAAAAGTGCGCCTCTGGAGATCACATCAAGTTGTGCCTTTCAGCCATGCAGAAAACTGCCAACATTAACGTGCTGTTACGTGGTATAACTTCTGTAACATTGTTATGTCTGGGAATAATCACGTTCGTTCACTTCCCAGATTCTCTTATTGAAAGTGCATCCAAAACCCATCTTTTCAGCCTCGACAAGATGTAGATCACGATGAATCAAACTAATTTGGATTGGCGAGCAAGTTACAGCTTTAATTACAGTTAGCATGTCCTCCCCCCCCCCCAATACAATCGCTGAGCAACCCAATTAATGAGTTCAATAATAGGTCAGCCTGAAACTACTTCAAATTTAAAGAATTCTGGTACTATAATTTCGCATCATATTTCAAATATACTGCAGCAAACACTACGCAAATTTTCACACCTGGCCTCGCTGCTTGAGCGTCCCCGCCCGACATAACGGAGCAGCAGGACCGGTTCCTGCTGGACCCAGGGTACAAGGTGCGTGGTGTTGTGTACTCAGTCCTAGCATTAGACAAGATGTATGGTCATAAGATACAATTAGCCGAGGTGAAGGAGTGGCTCTGTTTAAGAGCTTCTGAATCCAGCATGTAAAGTAAATCTTAAAGCGAGTACATGAGTAAATACGCGAGTCGCCACCTTTTACCGTATAGTAATTCAGCGTTTCCCTCCCACCCCCATTTCGTACCCGGAATAAATACACCGATAGATTACAACTTCAACCTTCCAGGATATGTTCAGGGAATTCAGACGTGAATCTAGTTACCTGCTCACCATGTACTTCCGTAGGCTCAATCCCAGCCCATTCTCCTGTTTTGATAGTTTTTGTAAGTACACCATAGTACAAAGATTGCAGTTCTAAGCAATTAGAGCTCCGACTATAAAGAAAAACTAATAGACAAAAATGAAGCCAAGAACAAATATTCCTAGTATAGCACACTAGGAACCATTAGATCTCATATGGTGTATGGTGTATTCCTAGGTATAACCTAGGAATGTTATTTAGTCTTTGAAAACTAGGTAAAAAATAGGTCTGCCGTTTGTTCAACTCTATAGTGCCGATTTCTACTTACTAATTTGTTGTAAGTCTGTACATGTACTATGGTCCTCATCGTTACCATAAGTACTACCAAAATAGGAGGATGGGCTGCCCAATCTATACAAGACTTCTTCCTTATAACATTACGTTCTACTATTGAGAGATGAAATAACTATCTCCACATCTTCGAGGTTCTCCCTAATAGTAATAGGGTGTTCACAATAGACTGAACCAGGCGTGTCCACATTTACGCTAAGCATGATAGTTCAGCTGAACAATCCCCGGGGGAAGACATTGTTACTTTCATAACAGAAATATTTCCATAGGATCCCGAGAGTTGGGAAGTGTGGGTTGCAGCGTAAGAAACTTGGCAATTTGTCATGGGGAAAGGGGGGAACAAAGTAGCCAGGCTGTCTGTTCCCAATAATTGATCTTTAAGCATTGATTTGTTTATGCAAGTCATTAAACATGGGGCTAGTTTTAAGAAGTTTACAGGGAAACGAACTTTACCACCTTCCCCTTGTTTACTACTAAAAATTAACAGATTGTTATATAGTCAGATTTTGTAGTGCCAGGAAGAACAAACATCTTCATTAAGAGTAAGCTTATGTTATACGAACTTCACATCCAAAATATTAAGAACACCAGCTAACTTTTCACCCATTGCAAATTATGCCAAGTATTTTTAAAGGTTATAACTTCACTCATTCTGTAGTATAGGGCAGCGCGGCCTTACAACCCCGCCAGTGCTGGCACCCACCCACACGCATATTCCTCATTCTTGCAGCTATTATGGGCACGCTCCAGCGCCCTACCATCCCAGCCGCCGTAGTACCCGTTACCAACGCTCAGTTTCCCTCAGTCAAATGTGCTCTACATTTTATCAACTAAAAGGGTCTGAATGGGCCGATGCTCCAAAACTAGACATTTAACTGTGCCAAAGAGGAACTTTAGCAATCAAGTTATAAGATTGGTAGTTTTATTATGTTTAATTCTTGGACATCAAAACTACACCATATGTAGCGTTGGCATGTTCGAAGATTATAGGAGTTAGACGCTAAATGCGAGCCGCCTTGTCCAGCGTAAAATATTTGAAACTCGTGGCACAAAGGTGCCCCTGGCCTAAATGGTATCTTGGGCGTGTCACGCACTCAACATATTTGAAACAATCTCTGCCAATTAAGTGACTTCGCATGAACAACTCCAGTATTTCCAATTAATCAGTTCATAAGCAATATTTTACAAAGTTAAACTATATAGGTTTAGCACGAACCTACTTTAGGAATGCAAGATTTAGTAAACTGCGATACCGCGGGAGATCTCTGAAAATTCTTTCCATATTCACACAAGAACAGTCCTGTACCTGCCCTAAAAGAACAGCTAATCACCTTCTTCGAGCAACCAGGTACAAATTTCTTTCTAAACACAAAGTCACGAAATAAGAAAGAAAAAACCCTCACTGGCACGCATGTATACAAATATCAAACGGTAAAAAAAAAAAAAAATAATTCTAACTTGTGTGAGAAGCGACGTGATGACTGGTGGGCTAGTACACACGTCCTTCCCCTAGCGGAGTGGCCGACACACTGTGAGGCAACGAGACGTCAGGGCCACCCTCATCACCCAGAGCAGTGGGCGGCGCTCCTTATATTATCTCATCACTCTCACATTGGTCACTCTATAACATCTCTGCGTCACAGTACTTGCTCTTGTCCTTGTCAAGGTCGTCACAACCACTTGACAAAAGGACACTACTTATTCTTATGTTTGTCTGGAGAAACGCGTCCCTTGTTTTGAGCGGTAAACTACTGTTTTTTATCCTCGCTCTTGTTCACTTGTTATATGATTAGATGTCATTACTGTTACATTCCTGTGTTTTTAATTAGCAATATGTGCGTTGAATTAAATGAAGTAAACTCCATACCTAAATCATCCAAATTCACAAGGGCCGTGCGTAATTCGTAGGTTTATTTCTCCAGGCAGAGCAATGACTGATGGAACTGTTGTTTCCAGGGGAGAATTTACCGAACAGTACTAGAGTCAATGCAACGTGTCCTCAGACTAAAGTGTTTGAATGGCCTATCACCCCTGGTTAAACAACTTGTATATTTATCTA
Source organism: Procambarus clarkii (assembly GCF_040958095.1). NCBI lineage: Eukaryota > Metazoa > Arthropoda > Malacostraca > Decapoda > Cambaridae > Procambarus > Procambarus clarkii. Next base: position 21,544,794 of record NC_091218.1, on the reverse strand, counting down.
GATATTTGTGATGCTGTACTGACCTATTTGTGCTTGAGCTTTGGCTCTTTGGTCCCGCCTCTCAACTGGTGAGAGGCTTTAAGTGCGTGTGAAGGCTTATTAAGGTTCCAGTAATATTCTCTTGGGAAACCGGCAAGTGAACCTTTGTTCTATATAGAGATTATTCTCAAGTTATAATTACATTTTAGTATGTATCGTAGGTTTAAAGTAGACTAACTTTCTGGCAAACTAGTTTTCTTTGATAATCCCTAAGGCAAAAGTTTTCTTTAATGTAAAATTCTAGGGGATACTCAAGTAGGCTAGAATTTCACATGTCACACGTTTTAAATTTAATACACCTAACTTAACCAAGGATAAATGTACATAAAAGTACTAATTATGTGCTGCATTTTGAAATGATAACCAGGAAGATACATACCCTCTGAAGATAGGGTGCAAATAATACACAGTATTTTCTACAGTATGATCCCCATCAGACAAAATACAGGGTACCATGAAAAACAACAGCTTACAAACATGCACATTTTAAATGTGTTGGTTAGTCGGGTTAGGTGGGTGTCTTGGGTTGGCACATTTTAATATTCCGTATCATCCCGTGAGAGCGAGCCAACACAACCAGACACTCTACAACACACAACCCCCACAACTTCATACTCATTGCACCTCTTTCAAATTACTGGCAACATTTACAAAGCAATTTTAAAATAATTTATATTGTTTTTCTTGCAAGCACAAATCCGTAAACATGTAACACTACTCTAGGAGGTTAAACTTCTACCAGCTACTGTCTCACCTTTTTCCATCATCAATAAGAACATAAGAACATAAGAACAAAGGTAACTGCAGAAGGCCTATTGGCCCATACGAGGCAGCTCCTATTCTATAACCACCCAATACCAATTATAATTCTAACAATCTATTAAGGATTGCCTGGAAATGCAAATGTTACCTGCTGTGGTTTCATAATAACTGTCCTTTGACATTTGGTAACCACCAGTTACTATCTTAGCTAAGAAAACCGCTACGGCCCAGTCCTCGACATCTTATTTCCTATGTACTATACGGTAAGTATTATACACTGAGAAACAGTCACTTCCTCCGGATGTATTTCAACTAATTGTGTGACTTAGTTCATCGGAATTAAATTTAGCTTTCGCAAGATACACTGCAACCCGTATTTAACCCCAGAGAGCGTAGCTTGGGGGCAGGGTCATCATTATATCCATATAATGAATGGGGACCTGGTTGTTAAACGATTTGGCGGGTCGTATTCCGGAGGGAAATTAGGATTAAGGACTTGGCCGAAACGCTATGCGTGCTAGTGACTGTACAAGAATGTAAGAACTCCTGTATATAAATAAATCAATCAGTACAAATAAAAATCCACAGCGAGCGTAGCGTATGTAGACGGGGTCACGGGGTCGACTCCGCACAGATCTCGAAGAGGAATTGACAGGTTCCTCACAGATCACGAAGAGGAATTGACAGGTTCCGCACAGATCACGAATCGGAATTGACAGGTTCCGCACAGATAACCAAGAGGAACTGATAGGTTCCTCAATGTCCTGGTAATTTTGGCCTCTACTTCAAATAGTAAGAATACCGCTGGGATAAATATTTTCACCGACGCAGCAACAACAAGGTCACTAGAGCCACCACAACACCCGCCCTACCTTCAGGTTAGGTACATAGATTTTGGCGCCAATTCACAAGCAACATTCACCTTCTCTTCCGGCTGTTGGATCAAAATCCCCTCCACCCTCTTCCTCCCCCTGAAAAATCCCTCTTCAAAGAGAGAGAGAGAGAGAAGATTAAGCCACCCAAAAGGTGGCTTGGGCATGAATAGCCCATAAGTGGTGGCCCTTTTTAGCCATTTCCAGTATCAATAGATGATACTGGAGATCTGTGGAGGTGCGACTGCACCCTGCGTGACGGGAGATGTCTCCCGTGCCCTCTTCCAAGGAGTTGACTGCCACATATATCTGGATCAGTCCCCCAATAGTGATTGGAGTGGGATCAGTAAGCCAAGATGATTGGTGGGCGAGGGTAGAACAGGTATGTATATACTATCCCACGACACCAGCCACAGCTATGCACATCCTGGCTCTTCCGTTAATTACAACACTTCTCCACACTTCACCCTACATATATTTAACACAAAATTTCAGGTCGAAGTGAAAATGTAGAATAGAAGTTCTGTATGTTTAATACATTACATTTTAGGATAATGACTATCCCATTGTTCTCATAAATTATACCGAGATATAGATACTGATAAATCGATAAATTATAGATCAATCACTACATCACTCTACACTAGATCCCCCTTACCTGTCAACACGCTAATCAGTAGCTGTCACAGCACACACTCACACTCAACTCCCACGCCCACAGTCAACTCCCACACCCACCTCCACACTAAACACTCCAGCCCATCATCCTAAAATGATAGTAAGACTAAGATTCAGGCGTCACCAGATACAACGATTGATCTCGGTTGACAGTAAAAGTATATCAAAGAAGCACAGTATGCAAATGGTTAACACATGACGCTTTCAATCATTGTATACAGCCATGGCAGAGTGCTAGCTAGCACCCGGAGGTCTATAGGTGGGTGGGTGGATTGGTGCTTGGCGCCGGGTCTTATGGTAAGTAAAGCTCTCATTCAACTCTTCCAACGGAATTTAGTGGCTGTACTTAATCCATTTAACGGTTTTAGCGACTGCACTTTATATAGGGAATAGTTTGATCGGCTGCAACATATTGATGAAGCGTTTAACAGTTATACGAAGCTTTTTAACGACAGAACATTATTGCTGTCAGTTTTAACGACTGTAAGCTATGCAGTTAGTCATTTATTATGCACCTCATACCCATCCCGTGGGCGGTGGTGGAGACGGTTACAGTGGCACATGGGTTCAGGTTTGTAGCTTGATAAAGTGAAAAAAAAACAAAATCCGGCTTGAAGGATAATAAGAATAGACTAATAACTAAGCATAATAACGGCGGAGAGGCGGGAAGACTGTTGGTGCAGTCAGCTCCATCAGTGAAGAGACAGGGTGATCCACGAGGCACTGGTGAGACAGTCACAGGAAAAAAAGAAGTCACAGGCGACAGGAGGAGTGTTGGTGATGCTGCCCCCCTCCCCCCCCCTCCCACTCTACTCCTCCACAATCTTTCCTCAGATTCACCCTGCTATTTTTAGGGTGGTGGAAGGTAGGCTCCAAAATGGAGGGTGTCCACGCCCGCGCCCGCAGTACTTGCCAGAAGAGTTACATCTCGCCAGGTGTACCACTGCCAACACCATTTCAAGTGGGAGAAGCATCCCCATGCTGCACCCACGCCACACGTGACGTAAGCACCCAGGCAGCATCCACGGGAACAAACTCTGTTCATTTATTTCCGCCTCCGCCGGGGATCGAACCCGGACCACGCCCTGCAGGCCACCCAGCCACCACGCCCACGTACGATCCCACGGTATCCTGGGAAGCACTGACCTCTTAACGTTTAATGTTCCTAAGCAACCACAAGGGCTAATTGACCATCTCACGCGAGCAAGTCAATTGTTACTTGTCCTTTATCCTACCACACTCTGACTCCTCCATACTGCAGCTGTAGCTACACGCAAGGTATATATATATATATATATATATATATATATATATATATATATATATATATATATATATATATTTATAAATTCCCCGGCTGCACCCGGGTCTCTTCCCCCTCTTTCCCAAATCTCCCCCTTGACCCCTTCGTCCCCATCCCCTTGGTCCCTCCCATTGTGCTTCCCCTCAGCTCAGAAAATGTATTATTAAGAAGTGCCGAAACAACCGCCCGGGTCTCTCAGAAAATATATTAATATGTTCACACCAACGGGTTGAACATATGTCTCACACCTGACTCCATGAAAATCGCGTATGAGTCTGTAGAAATGCTATTTTTGCTTAAAAGAATTTAACTTAGGCCTACCTAAACGAGCTTACGTCCGTCCTGTACCCCAGACCATTCGCCTGCAAAGTTGGGTGAGGCTAGGCCCAAGCGTCTCCAACGTTAGACGGTCAGGCATTCTCGTATATTAAAATTAGTTTGTTGTTATTCTTATAGTCTATTATACACAGTAACGCACACAATTGTTCGTATGGATTGCCTTATTGTACCAGAAATTAAAAGTGAAATCACTGAGATTGTAGCAATCGGGAATATACAGAACGCAGCCTCTTCCAGAATTTCATCTCCCCATCCTTTCCAAACCCTTTGAACATCAAAGAAGACAGCACACACACACACACACACACACACACACACACACACACACACACACACACACACACACAGGGCAGGGCAGACTGCATATCATATTAAGGGTGGGCAGACTGCATATTTTTGGATTGTCAGAAAGCCTTTGATACAGTGCCACACAAGAGGCTAGTGCGAAAGTTGGAGATGCAGGCTGGAGTGAGAGGGAAGGTACTCCGGTGGATAGAGGAATACCTAAGCAACAGGAGACAACGAGTCTGTGTGAGGGGTGAGGTCTCAGATTGGCGAGACGTCACAAGTGGAGTCCCGCAGGGGTCAGTCCTTGGACCTATACTGTTTCTGGTATATGTAAATGATCTCCCAGAGGGTATAGATTCGTTCCTCTCAATGTTTGCCGACGATGCAAAAATTATGAGGAGGACTGAAACAGAGGATGATAGTAGGAGGCTACAAGATGACCTGGATAGACTGAGTGAATGGTCCAACAAATGGCTGTTGAAGTTCAACCCGAGTAAATGCAAAGTAATGAAACTAGGCAGTGGAAACAGGAGGCCAGGCACAGGATACAGAATAGGAGATGAAGTACTTAATGAAACAGACAGAGAGAAAGATCTAGGAGTTGATATCACACCAAACCTGTCTCCTGAAGCCCACATAAAGAGAATAACGTCTGCGGCATATGCGAGGCTGGCTAACATCAGAACGGCGTTCAGGAACCTGTGTAAGGAATCATTCAGAATCTTGTACACCACATATGTAAGACCAATCCTGGAGTATGCGGCCCCAGCATGGAGCCCGTACCTTGTCAAGCACAAGACGAAGCTGGAAAAAGTCCAAAGGTATGCTACTAGACTAGTCCCAGAACTAAGAGGCATGAGTTATGAGGAAAGGCTGCGGGAAATGCACCTCACGACACTGGAAGACAGAAGAGTAAGGGGGGACATGATCACAACCTACAAAATCCTCAGGGGAATCGACCGGGTAAACAAGGATGAACTATTCAACACTGGTGGGACGCGAACAAGGGGACACAGGTGGAAGCTGAGTACCCAAATGAGCCACAGAGACGTTAGAAAGAACTTTTTCAGTGTCAGAGTAGTTAGTAAATGGAATGCATTAGGAAGTGATGTGGTGGAGGCTGACTCCATACACAGTTTCAAATGTAGATATGATAGAGCCCAGTAGGCTCAGGAATCTGTACACCAGTTGATTGACGGTTGAGAGGCGGGACCAAAGAGCCAGAGCTCAACCCCCGCAAGCACAATTAGGTGAGTACAATTAGGTGAGTACACACACACACACCACAGACTTGTAACCCAGAATGATCCACAACTGTGATTGGTGGCGACGGCCAGCAGGCCGAGGAAGGGGTGCTGGTGGAGAAACTTATCACCCATATCCACCTCCCAACCTGATGGACCATCGTCCCCATCTCCCATCCTGGTGGATCCAGTTCCCAAACCCTGACGGATCCACCTCCCAACCAACTTCCTACCCTGACGGATCCACCCCCCAACTAACTTCCTACCCTGACGGATCCAACTACTATATTCAGCTCTCTAATGTGAGTAGCAACACATGTGGTGGTCACCGGGAACCCACCCCTGATGCTTCCCACTATCCCCAGGTTCCCAGACACATGTGGTGTGGTGGTGTTAGGGGCGTCGACAAGGTGCTGGGGGAGTGTGGCACACGTGACGGACAACCACTACAATATAAACAAACCCTAAAACTATATTTGTTATTAGCACAATTCGGCACATCTGCATTTGTGCTGCTGCCCTAGATATACTATCTAGATATATCTGTCCTAGATATAATATGAAGGAGTGGGGGGGGGGGTTACAGTGTGTCAAGAGCTAAGTGATGGTAAAAATCCCCATCACACAGGATGCTTATAGTCATACAGAGGCATGTGATCAGTAGTCTGCAGTGGCAAACTTTGAGTGTATTATGAGGATATCAAGAACACAAGAGTGAATACTGTATTAATTATATTAAAAAAAGTCTCCATCTCGCGCTCTGAAACAAGGCATGCTGCTGCTGCCTTATATTTTAATTTAAGTTAAATACATACAGCATATGCATGAGCTTGGGTGAATATAGATGTGCGCTGCCTCGTGTGGGCCGCTCCAAGCAACACTCTTGTATATCAAATTATCACAAGATAACACGCCTGGCCCCAGGTCGGGCTTGGGGAGTAGAACAACTCTGGGAAGTCACTCGAGGCCTGGGGATTCTTTTTTAATTAAAATTGTGTCCCGAGAGGCGAGTTTATTGGGCAGCGCCACTCATCGCGTGAGTGGACACACGGAACTGCGGGAGAGAGAGACCTGCCGTGGATAACAGGACTTGGTGGTAAAGTAAGCATAGAGCTGCAGGCAGTGCTGCCAACCTGGCCGCGGAGCTCCGTGGTCCTAGTGAGGCCCCGCGGGTCATCCTCACTCCTGACCAGTGGCTGACCAACGGTCACCAAGATGGCGGACTAGCGGCCACCACAGTGTTTGCGAGAGCGTAACAATGACACGCTAGAATATTAGGAAGAGAGAACCAACTGAAAAGAGTAGGGCAAAAGAGAAGGGTGAGAGAAAGGGCTGAAGAAGAAAGGAAATACTTTTCTACACGAGCATTACTGTGCATCTTAAATAAAATATAAGTTTAATACTGGATATTACTGCTCTTTACTAATCTAGTAACAACACTAATTTGCACAAATACAAATTTTACAATTAAGTTATTTTTACACGTTTATGTTATTCATTATACCCATACTAAAGCCAGTTGTATGTTTCCAGTACCTGACGTGAGTGCCAGAGCCATCTATTGACGAGAGACTCAACCCTTCATAACTGTAAGCTACCCGCCAGAGGTGACGCGTCACTGATAAGACAAGTGAGAGTTACCCGCTAATTGCTTGTGTAGCCTCGCTGTAACCCATCATAACATTACCCCGCCTTCTCCCACAACACCACACGTGTACACGCTACACCTACACCTACACACACGCCTAGATGTGCATGCAGCTAGATCCAGAGAGATCAAAGAGCTGTACAAAGAGATAGAACCATGTAGACACATTGACAGGTAAGCACACCCACCTCTAATATCTCTCACTTGTAAAGGTAGGTAGGGAGGGAAGAGAGTGAGGGAGAGGGAAGGGTGAGGGAGAGTGATGGGGGAGGGAGAGTGATGGGGGAGGGAGAGTGATGGGGGAGGGTAGAGAGTGAGGGAGAGTGATGGGTGAGGGAAGGGTGCGGGAGGTCTACAAGTAGGGGTCCACGTGGTCCCCTGGCCACACACCTGGGCCATACCGCCACACCATGCCAACAACAACAATGAAGCAATACCACCTGACGTAACAAGCATGACTGACAACCTGCTAAGCCTCTCTGACAGCTTCATATGTGTACTCACCTAGTTGTGCATATGGGAGGGGGGGAATGAGCTTCGTCTTGTGAATAAATTAAAGTTTAGTTCCTTTTATTATGCACCTGATACCCACCAGTGGACGGTAGTGGAGGAGGGGTCACAAAGACACATAATGACCTCAGGGACTGAACAACATTATTCATTCAGCTATATATATACCAAGTTACCTATTGATGAACGTTAAAAAGTGAGATTAACAGTCTATTTACCGAGGGATACAGGATGCAGGTGACACACATGTATTACGGTCACGTACTACAGAGCAAACACTTGTTGAGCTATTACAGGTTACAGCGTTGACGAACTAGTTACAAAGTTTAGTAGCATTATACAGTCATACAACCTGCTCAATAACATGCTTGTCGTGACGTACCCAGCGTGATTGATCTTTGGCAAGGTCATGTCTCGGTCTGCTCTCTGCGCGCGCGCACACGCTCACCAACACACCCCAACACCCTCACCAACACCCGCACCAGCAGGCGCACATTAGGGTGGCCGTTATAGCAGCCTAGACGGTGTAACTCCCAGAGCGATACACACCACCTCCTGAGGTCAGTGTAGCTCACACATGAATCAATTCATTCAATTTTCAATGTCTTTATTATGTACCTCTTACCCATCCCGTAGGCGGTGGTGGAAAGGGTTACATAGGCACAATGTTTTCAGGAACTGAACTCCATAGTTATAAAATAATATAAATAAATAAATAAATGTTTATTCAGGTAAGGTACATACATACAAGGTAAGATACAAAAGTGATGGATTTATAGATAGAGCTAGTACATACAATGCCTAACTAAAGCCACTATTACGCAAAGCGTTTCGGGCAGTTCGTTTAGCTAAGCAAGTGACAGTCTGTTGAAGCTAATTACACAACTGTTAATGTTACATACGCATGTACATATATACACAAACATTTACACAACTACATATATCAATGTTTGTATATCACAAGTGATTCAACGACATGGCCGAAGACGGTTTAGTCGACTGCTTGTGAGGATCTAAGCTACTCTATCCCTTTGAGATGTATTTTATTGACCCAATAAACGTACTTGAACTGTGAGGAGAGGAAGAGTGAAAAGTAAAGGCCGAGAGGTTGGCATATACAAGACCAAAACAGGTACTGATATACGCAAGATATAACAACCCGTTCTCGCACTTGCTTATAGTCAATATTGGCTTATTTAATAAGTGCATATGTGACATACTAATTGATTGTGAATATTTTAGTTTACCTTGAAAAGCTTCATAGAAAACACCGACCTCACCTAACCTTCTTAGTATGTTAAGATAAGCATCTTATTGCTTCTTATTTACAATTATTACTTAACCTATCAACGGTATAGATTATCTTAACATATGCTTATCTTAACATACTAAGAAGGTTAGGTGAGGTCGGTGTTTTCTATGAAGCTTTTCAAGGTAAATTAAAATACTGACAATTAGTATGTCACATATGCACTTATTAAATAAGCCAATATTGACTCTAAGCAAGTACGAGAACGGGTTGGATATAATGGGGGAACTTACATTTAGCCAATGTACAACACAGCAGACGTAAATGGCATAAACCGCGTGTTTATCATGACAAATATTAACTCGTGCATCTGTGGTACAATTGTTGACCAAACTACACACTAGACAGTGAAGGGACGACGACGTTTCGGTCCGTCCTGGACCATTCTCAAGTCGATTGTGACTCCTCGTCTGCCTGTGGTACAATTGTTGACCAAACCACACACTAGACAGTGAAGGGACGACGACGTTTGGGTCCGTCCTGGACCATTCTCAAGTCGATTGTGACTCCTCGTCTGCCTGTGGTACAATTCGATGACACATCAACACAACTCGGGAAAGACAGCATGACACGAGTGCATATTTTAGGACTACAAGATAGTCGTTAACGCCTTGCCACACGTGGGGGCAAGGTGTTAACCTTACAAGTTAAGAGCAAGAGGCTGAGACGAGAGGGAAAGTATTCCACTAGATAAAGTAATCAATAGAAGATAATGTGACAGATGGAAGTTTATCTGAATGGTGAGATACCAATAGGACAGCTCATCCTCCTGTTTTGGTAGTACTTATAGTAACGATGAACACCATAGTATATATATATATATATATATATATATATATATATATATATATATATATATATATATATATATATATATATATATACCGATATATATACAAAGAAATTAGAAAAGTAGAAATCGGTACTATTGAGTTGGACAAACCGGAAAACTATTGTTTACTTGTGTTACAAACTAACCTAACCTTCCTAGGCTTAATACACGATATCTGAGGACTAATATAGTACATATGTGTGCTATATGGAATATAGCACACCTAAATATGCCTAGGAATATTTGTTTTGTTTTTTAACTTTATTTTGTTTAATTTCTTACTAGTCAGTGTACTACTATGTAAAAGTTAAGTATGTACGAATTCGTGACTATTGACAACTGTCACAATAGGTACTATCATGGCAGGAGGGATGGTTGGATGGGGTCAGATGGGGTCCAGCACGTGGACCTGTTCTGCTCCAGATTTATGTGAACCATCTCCCAGATAGGCCAGACTCTTCTCTAAGGCGCGCGCATGCACACACACACACACACACACACACACACACACACAGTAGTTAACAGATGGAGTGCATTAGGCAGTGATGTGGTGGAGGCTGACTCCATACACAGTGCCAAATGTAGATATGACAGAGCCCAGTAGGCTCAGGAATCTACCAATTGATTGACAGTTGAGAGGCGGGACCAAATAGCCAAAGCTCAACCCCCGCAAGCACAAATAGGTGAGTACACACAAATATGTGGATCACTCATCAAAAAATTCCAAAAGGTATCCCAAACTTAGGGAGAAGAGAGACCCACGTCAGAGATACTAAGGCTAGAGAAGCTACACTTGTTTTTAAGCCAGCAAATACAGTGATGAGTCGTGGGCAGGGGTGAGGAGGACACCTCAGACACACTACATGAAGAGCACATTAGGAGTGACACTGATACTCAACCTGGCACCACAGGCTCAAGTAAAGCTGGCTACAATTGAACTAAGTCATCACAAGCCTGAACAAGAAGGCTTTGTTGACCAGACCACACACTAGAAGGTGAAGGGACGACGATGTTTCGGTCCGTCCTGGACCATTCTCAAGTCGATTGAGAATGGTCAACAATGGTTGAGTGTCAACTTACTTTAGCCACGTTATTGTGACTCATCGCCTGCAAGAAGGCTTTCATGGTGTTGCATATGGTACCTAGGCTGAGGGAGCTTTACCTCACTAAGTTGGAGCAAGAGACGAGAGATAAGTGAGACGCGGGCAGCATCCTCACAGACGAAGGTGGACAAGCATAATATATTCAGCATGAGATGAGGGTAGGACAAGGAGGCCACAGTAGGAGAGGCAGTCAGTCAGTCAGGTGACCTGGTGCACCTTGTGTCACCAGCGCGTCCCCTCAGGTAAGTCCACTACGGGCTCACCATAGCCCGTACTACATGGAACTTTTTGTTCCAAGTAGCGAATCTTAAATAACAACAGCAGTCAAAACCACAGTTACGGCCCCGGTCCCGTGCCAGATAAGTCCACTACGGACTCACCATAATCCGTGCTACTTGCAACTTTTTGTTCTCAGTAGCTGAATCTTAAACAACCACCACCCTGAGGCTGGTCGTAAACTCCCGCCAAGACCCGCCATCGCAGCGGGAGATGCAGGTGTCGGCGCCCGCACCGTGGCGCTCCTTGTGACGGGAAGCTGTAATCTTGGGGAAGGCGCAGGAAGGAGTCGTCATAACAGGGACAGGTAACCACTAGTCACTAAAGACAATACCAAGAATGATATATACATCCCATTCACCTGGGCTGTAGGAGCCTCGAACCCCGGACACCATGTGTGTGAGGCTGAAGCTTTATCCACACTCATTTACTTTTAATAATATATACACTTTGTCTCCAATATAGTAAGGTAATTTATCGGGTAACCTTCCACCATCGTGTAGCGGTGACAACGCAACAATATTTTAAAATACGGCCAAAAATGAAGTAAATAGATCATATAATACAACAGCTGACCTGCAGTATACAAGGGCAACAGTGGGGGGAGGAGAAAGGGGGGGAGGGAAGGGGGAGGGAAAGGGGCGAGCTGATTGGGTAAGGAGGTGTACTCTAAGAGTGAGCAGGGCGATGCCCAGCCCATGAGGGGGTGTGTGTGTGGCGGGAAGAAGCCACGGATATGTGTCCCACGGGACATGTCAATTACTACAGGATCATCGCTCTACGGTCACATGGGCACAATTTACCCCGAATACACACACACACACACTCACTAGCTACGCAACATACGGCCACACCACACACCTCAAACATACACACCCTAACCAAGATACAACAAATACTGAACAATTCTTGCCAAATTCAAGCGTTGAGGTGTGTTATGTCAGGTGGCCACACCCCCAGCAGCGGCCATCATGCTGGAAGGCTTGCCAGACCGTGCGGTTCCGGTACAGCCTTGTGACCCATATACATGATACCTCGCCTCAAATACTCGAGTCTGAAGCATTTGGCTTGTCAAGATGCCGACCCCATGACCGCGGGCGCCCACCTGCTCCAGCGCTGAGGCTTCCTCTCCACGCCTTCACTGGCTGCCCAAGGCCATCACTCCATCATTGGTATTATTAGTTCATCTGTCACCTCCTCTATCTCTCCCCCACCCACCAGCTCTCAACCTGAGTTCACACCTGTCACAGAGAGAGAGAGAGAGAGAGAGAGAGAGAGAGAGAGAGAGAGAGAGAGAGAGAGAGAGAGAGAGAGAGAGAGAGAGAGAGAGAGAGAGACGCTGAAGGACATAGACAAGGTGGGGAACAAGAACAGCCTCTCTCAATGAGAGTAAGTAGGACTTACGTCCACAAATATGTTACAGAAATGTAAGGAAATACTCGTACCGTGCGCGAGTGGTCTACAAGTTGACCGCGTTCAAAACATGTCACGGAAGCCACCGCCATCTTTAAGGTCACACTCGATATCGAACATCAGAATTGTTACATTATAACATAACAGGTATAATAAGGCCAGTATAGGCGGGCATATCGAGCTAGGCCTCATCCCCCTCCCCCTGTGCTCATACTGTGAGCGGCAGTTTACTGTGCACCCTGTGCTCATACTATGAGCGACAGTTTACTGTGCACCCTGTGCTCATACTGTGAGCGGCAGTTTACTGTGCACCCTGTGCTCATACTGTGAGCGGCAGTTTACTGTGCACCCTGTGCTCATACTGTGAGCGGCAGTTTACTGTGCACCCTGTGCTCATACTGTGAGCGACAGTTTACTGTGCACCCCCCATGCTCATACTGTGAGCGAGTTTACTATGCACCCTATGCTCATACTGTGAGCGGTAGTTTACTGTGCACCTTATCATGGCGTCTTAGTCTGTATTTATTAAAGAGTTTACTATCTTGTAAACTTCTTGTTATAGAACAACTCGCAACTCATGTTTGTAATCAAACCAAATAAGCTGTCGTGATTGAGGAAACATGTACAGGTTCCATATGTGGTGACGTAAATGTTCGAGTAATCCTGATCAGTAATAGGTCACAGTGCCCAGCTACTGGTCGGCTAATGTAATGACTTTTACTCCTCGCCTTTTCTTCCAAAGCATTTTTGTTTTTGTTTTAATAATTCACCTCAATAATAAATAAATATATGTTTATTCAGGTAAGGTACATACATACAAGAGATTTTACACAAATTGATGGATTTATAGAGCTAGTACATACAATGCCTAAAGCCACTATTACGCAAAGCGTTTCGGGCAGTTTCTGTTCCAGCATTCTGGTCACAATGATCCTTGTGGCCTTGTGACTCCTGCACTAGCGACGCTTTTGTTCTCTCTCTCCCGCTCATCAGCGTGTAGGTTCGAACTGTGTACGATACTTGTATAGTTTCTAATTCTGAACCTTACCAATTGCGTTTAATATCTTTAATGTTGTCATATCATCGACGATTCGTCTCCACTCCACCGAGGTGAGGTTAACTCCACTGCTCTCAGTTCTCGGGAAAGTCTTGTCTATATCTCTACGTTTTTATATTTATTGTGTGTTTTTGTAAGCGGGAGGCTATGTTGCAGCTTGTCAGTTATGTGTCATGTTGCAGGAATTATTAATGTGATCGTCACGTGGCAGGTTTGGCGTTACATATATTCTCAGATCCTCTTCCCTGTTTTACTAGCTGCTGCCTCACTTTCAGACGGGCGACTTCTCTCAAGTTCCTGTCCTTCAAGTTCAAGTATGTTTATTGAGACAAGAAAAAATACATCTCAGAGGGATAGAGTAGCTAAGGCTATTTCTACCCCAATTCCTGTCCTCATCACTTTGCTTTTGTTAGGTTGAAACTATCCGCCTGAGTGATGCTGGGCGCATGTCATCTCCCTGCAGCCTCTCGCGGTCATCTTTATAATTGTTCTCGCCTGCTTGATGGGTTCACACCTGTCAGAGAGAGAGAGAGAGAGAGAGAGAGAGAGAGAGAGAGAGAGAGAGAGAGAGAGAGAGAGAGAGAGAGAGAGAGAGAGAGAGAGAGAGTGAGTGAGTGAGTTCTGGGAGTTCTTCTACTCCCCAAGCCCGGCCCGAGGCCAGGCTTGACTCAATTTGTAAACATGGATATAGATGACTGTTTCTTTAGTCATCAAGTCCACTACGGGCTCACCATAGTCCGGGCTACTTGCAACTATGGTTCCGAGTAACTGACTGTTAAACAACAACTTTAGTCAGGTCATGGAGATATACCAGGATGTGGTATGGTGCAGGTACCGATGCCTCTGGCACACCACTTGTAACCTTTCGCCATCCTGACTAATCTCCTCTTAGCGATGGTGTGTGTTTCCTGCGGGACTTGCCCTCTCACCCATCCCACCACTCTTCATATCTGCCACCATGGTTCTCAAGTCCTTCCCTTCTTCTTCTTGTTGTTTTAGATTTAGCTACTAAGAACGAAATGTCCGTGTAGCACGGGCTATGGTGAGCCCGGAAGCACACAAAGTCCTTCCTGCGGCAGTGTCAAATTCTTTCAAGAATGGAATACACAGTCAGCCCACACTTCTCCCTTTTGTTTTACTTTTGTAATTTTATCGTATAACTTAAATTCGTTAGCTATAATCTACCTTCACTGCAGCCATGTTAAGTGCTTCAGACAGAGCACTCGTTTTGTAAGTGCTCCTCAAGTCGTTTCCTTACAAGCATTTCTCGTGCCCTGTAGATAATGACACTTGTTCAGTGGCTCCCGTCTTCTCCTTCTAGTATACAAGGACCACATTGGCATCTTTTTATATTCCTCGTAAATCAGTTAATTTGTAGTGATATGTTGAAGAGCACTGTAAAGTGGCGGCACCGGACCCCAGCCGCATCGTGCATGACCCATTGTGTGTTGCCTCATAGCCTTGGTCCTGTCCAGGGGCCAGATTCACGAAGCAGTTACGCAAGCACTTACGAACCTGTCCATCTTTTCTCAATCTTTGGTGGCTTTGTTTACAATTATTAAACAGTTAATGAGCTCCGAAGCACCAGGAGGCTGTTTATAACAATAACAACAGTTGATTGGCAAGTTTTCATGCTTGTAAACTGTTTAATAAATGTAACCAAAGTCGTCAAAGATTGAGGAAAGATGTACACGTTCGTAAGTACTTGCGTAAGTGCTTTCGTGAATCTGGCCCCAGGTGCCTCCTCACCTCTATGGCACAGTGTCTGTCACTAAGCACGCTCCGATCCTCCACATCCCCCGAGAGTTTCTCTCAGAATGTTCGGTAATATGTTTATTGCTTGTGATGTGTGTATATGTATGTATTAACACGATGTACTGAACGGGGTGAGAATAGCTTGAGCTACCTCATCCCTTTGTGTGTATTTTACCTCAATAAACTTATTTCAATTTCCTGAGAGTTTTGGGCCCTTACAAACGCTTCTTGTCATACTTCAGAACTATATTTCTTAATTTTGGTTTATTCATTCTCTCTCTCTCTCTTGAGTGATTGTATGTTTATTCATTGTAATTGTTCTCACTTAACTATGTATATATTTGGGTTGGTCCTTTGTCTTGCGTGCAATGTTCTGGTTCATGTCGCTTCCCTTCTTAGTCTCGTGATTGATTGATGACGATTAAGCCACCCAAAGGTGGCACGGGCATGAATAGCCCGTAATTAGTCTCGTGTTCGTTGCTCTTTCTTATAGCTGTTAAGACTACCTTCTATCTATATCTATGACCTTTTATTTCAACTTTTTACCTCTAAACACCTAACTATTGGCTGGTTCTGTACTTTATAAATGACATGAACTTTGTCTCGATTACTGGCTATTCATGCCCGTGCCACCTCTTGGGTGGCTTAAGCTTCACCAATCATCCTGTCTTGATTGCATTTTCTACATATATGAAGTCTACCATTCCTTTTTGTGGAGATTTGCCTTGAGCTGTCGTTGTTCCAGGGATTTTTATATAGTCCCCCCTTGCAACATTCTCTTACCTGTCTCCTTTTGTTTTCTGTAAGATTGTGATCACCGGTGCTCTCACTCTTCCATTTTATACCATACAATGATGTATACCATACCATACAATGATGATACTCGTTAGCTCTCTCTCTGCCAAGTTCCTCGAAGTTTAATATCTTTTGATCAGTAGAGCCTCTTCCTCTCCTCCCATTTTTCCAGTTATCCTCTTGATATCTTATATTCCTCGGGGAATATGAAATTTGTTATCATTCCAGTTAGTGGGAAAATCCATTAGGGCTGTAAGTGGACTCGAACCTACGACCACGGCATTACTAAGCCGCATACTCGACCACCAGACCATCATTGACTTGTACAAGTCTGCGGTCTAGTCGTAGAATATGCGGCTTGGCAATGCTGTGGTCGTAGGTTCGAGTCCACTTACAGCCCCAGTGGATTTTCTAATATATATATAATATATATAATCACATTGTTATGTATGTGTGAATATAGTTAGTTTTGTCTCCTTTTCTTTCGTACTGTTCATCACTTCTCCATTAGTTTATCAAACTTTGTGGCCTTTTGCCAAATATTCTTAGTGTCCTGGTGTCCTGTGTGTGTGTTGATGTCCCCCTGTGGTGAGGTTCCCTGTGTGTTGAGCTTCCCTGTGTGTTGATGTCCCCCTGTGTTGATGTTCCCCTGTGTTGAGGTTCCCTGTGTGTTGAGCTTCCCTGTGTGTTGATGTTCCCCTGTGTTGAGGTTCCCTGTGTGTTGAGCTTCCCTGTGTGTTGAGGTTCCCTGTGTGTTGAGGTTCCCTGTGTGCTGTCATGTTGCTGTCGCCTGAGTACTGCTATCACCCCAAGTCTTGCCGTGACCTGTGTGCTACTGCCACCCGTGTATTTCAGGCACCAATGCTGAGAGTGGCGACGACACTGGTGGTGGTGGTGGTGCCATTATCGGTGGCAAGTGTGCAGCGTGGCACTTCCGGCAGGCAGCGGCACAGCGCCAGCTGAGAGCGGCGGAACAGCAGACCACACCCAGCATTTTCACGGACTTTTTCTCACATTTTAGGTGGGAAAGACAGGCATTGTGTTGTTAATCTGACGGCGGGGCAAACAGTCCATTAAAGAGGCAGACAGTGGGACAGGCAATGTGATAGGAGGTAGGACAAACAGAAAAGCAAGGAAGACGGAGAACAAGACGGAGGACAAGCAGATGCATGAAGAGGCAAAGGCAGACAAAGACAAACAGACGGAGGCAGACAAAGGCAGACGGAGGGAGACGGAGGCAGACAAAGGCAGACGGAGGGAGACGGAGGCAGAAACAGACGGAGGCAGACGGAGACAGACAAAGGCAGAGACAGACGGAGGCAGACAAAGACGGAGACAGACGGAGGCAGACAAAGACAGAGACAGACGGAGGCAGACAAAGACAGAGACAGACGGAGGCAGACAAAGACAGAGACAGACGGAGGCAGACAAAGACAGAGACAGACGGAGGCAGACAAAGACAGAGACAGACGGAGGCAGACAAAGACAGAGACAGACGGAGGCAGACAAAGGTAGAGACAGACGGAGGCAGACAAAGGTAGAGACAGACGGAGGCAGACAAAGGTAGAGACAGACGGAGGCAGACAAAGACACAAACAGAGAGGATGAGACCGAGGAAGAGACGGAGGGAGACAGTGTATGTACTTTGCTATCTTTACCCTCCACGTGGCCGAGTTAAGACCACGGAAGTCAAGCGAGTGTCCGGCCAAGTGGTGGGGGGGGGGGGGTCACAGGACCCCAGGTGCGACCTTGGCTGTGACTCACCTCCTAGGCTCATGCTAGGAAGATGGGGGGGGGGGAGTAGCACTGCTTGGAGATATTCACTTACTTTTTCTATTGCTTCATGATTATCTTCGTGTCGGGAGATATTTGTGTGCTGTTTGACAGGAGGCGGTGGCATTGACAGGAGGGGTCACTGTCCCCCCCCTCCTCTCCACTGGAGAAGCGGTCACTGGTTAGTCCTCCAGTGTTCTCACAGATCACTGTTTTCCCTCGTTCCTGCACTGGAGGCACAAGCTGGGGGCCTTACACCCACCTGTACACTTCCCTTTCTCCATCACTCTACACCTTCCCTTCCTTCTCCACCCTTCACCCTCCCTTCCTCCCACACCCTACACCTTTCCAAGCACCCCCTGCTTCCTTAATTCCAAATTCCTACACACTATACCTCAGCACCCCGCCCCCATCCCTTCAGCTCTTGATATGATGTATCAACACTTCATCTCCTAGGCCTTACTAAGAGGGCTATCATCATATGACAGAGGTATAATATATATAATATTTCGTGAAGAGGAATACATTGCGAGGGTTTCATCATTCTTGTGTTTTTTTATGTTGTAAAAATTCTAGTTGTCTATCCCATTACATTGACCCGAGGGTCACACCACTCTTGAGTTAAGTGGCCCTTTTTAAGAGACTTTCTGGAGATGCAGCAGCACACACTACAAACCTTCAGTGCACACTACAACTGTACGTCCCCTCAAGCACCTTCAACCTTATGACTGGTTTATGGTCACAACAGTAACCTCAATGATCACACACACATACATACACACACACACACACACACACACACACACTTAGGAAGTGAT
Source organism: Procambarus clarkii (assembly GCF_040958095.1). NCBI lineage: Eukaryota > Metazoa > Arthropoda > Malacostraca > Decapoda > Cambaridae > Procambarus > Procambarus clarkii. The sequence goes on along the minus strand of NC_091218.1, from coordinate 21,525,980 downwards.
GTGGTGGAGGCTGACTCCATACACAGTTTCAAGTGTAGATATGATAGAGCCCAGTAGGCTCAGGAACCTGTACACAAGTTGATTAACAGTTGAGAGGCGGGACCAAAGAGTCAGAGCTCAACCCCCGCAACTACAAGTAGGTGAGTACACTCACAGAACAAGAGGACACAGATTCAAGCTAAGAAAACAAAGGTGCCGAAGAAATATCAGACAGTTTTCTTTTGCAAATAGAGTGGTAGACGGTTGGAACAAGTTAAGTGAGGTGGCGGTGGAGGCCAAAACCGTCAGTAGTTTCAAAGCGTCATATGACAAAGAGTACTGGGAAGACGGGACACCAGGCTGCATCCTATGGATGCGTGTGTGTGTGTGTGTTAGAAATATAGATAGTAGACATAATAAAGGAAACTAAATTGGTTAGAAAGGCGGGGTCCAAGAACTAATACAAATAGTAAATAAACACACAAACACTTCTGTGATAGAGTCAAGAGTACCAGACCTGCCTTTCACATCAAACTAAATTAGTATTCAAAAGACAGTAGAAAGCATACCATACTGTTGCCATAACACCTCTCTGATGCCACAGTGCCTGAACCCTGGTGTCAGGGATCCGCATATATGTACTAGGATACCGTCCTGAAGCCAAGGTGCCAGGATACCTCTCTGATGCCAAGCTGCTTACTACGTGCCACGATCTCCTCCTAATTTCAGAGTGCCATAATACCACGCTGATGCCAGGATACCTCTCTGTTGCCTGGATACCTAAAAGCGCCTCTAGCATGCTACGATGCCACTTCTGGGGTAGTGGACTACCCCCTCTGATGCACGACCATCATGTTAGATCGCTACCCTTGTGCTACTGTCTCCCTGATGTACTAACATCATGTTAGATCAGTGCCCTTGTGCTACTGTCTCTCTGATGTACTAACATCATGTAAGATCGCTACCCATGTGCTACGGTGCCTCAGTGATGCTAACATGCTTCCATTAGGCAAATGTCTCTCTAATGGCATGATGGTGCCCTGGTGCCACCGTGCTCTAACGTGCCACAGCGCCTCCTTTATGCCACGAGGTAATAACTAGGACGTGAGGGCGGAGTGCCAACACGCCCACACGCTGCCAGACCTGGTTTGTGCCTCAAGGTCCCTCCCTCTCTAATCTTTTCTCAATCATTCTTTCTTCTCCCTCTTTCCCCTTATCTTCCAACTGCCCTTTCGTCTTAACTTCACCTCCCACGCTCCCTCCACACCCTCGTCCCTCCCCTCTCCGGGACACGGAAACAGATGGAGAATGGGGGAAGCAAACATAGATAGGGAGAAAGGTGGAGAGAAAAATATAAATGTATATAGAATCAAAGGAAGATATAAGCAAAGTGAGAAAGAAGCAATGCGAATGAGGTATAAAAAGACAAGCAGAGGGAGGGGGATTAGGAGAAAACAAAAGAGGGTGAGGCAAACGAGGAGTTAAAACAAGAGCTAAAGTGCAAAGCCAAAAACATATACATTTAAGCTTCTCTGTGCCTCCATGTTTGTTGACGTGCGGCCCGCGCCCCAGAGCGCGCCGCGTATACCTCGCTGGCAAGAAAGTGAGCGAGAGGACGGGGTCGCGTGACATGATATACGAGGCTACTACTATTTGCCTGTATCTTTACTCTCTAGGCTGTACCTATACAATCTTTCTTCTTGCTCCTGAATACTTTAATACTTTAATACTGGTGGCCTCAGTTGTCTTAAAAACGGTTGCCTACACCAGGTGAAAAACTAATAACCTAGGGCCAGATTCACGAAGCAGCTACGCAAGTACTTACGAACGTGTTATCTTGAGAGGTTATCACACGTTAATCCAAAATCCAATATAGACGTCATCATTACATCAATGTAATAATATACCAACAACCAAGGAGAGGTTTTCGACGCTGGCTTGACTGACTGAGGGGAGCCGGTCGGCCGAGCGGACAGCACGCGGGACTTGTGATCCTGGGTTCGATCCCAGGCGCCGGCGAGAAACAATGGGCAGAGTTTCTTTCACCCTATGCCCCTGTTACCTAGCAGTAAATTAGGTACCTGGGTGTTAGTCAGCTGTCACGGGCTGCTTCCTGGGGGTGGAGACCTGGTCGAGGACCGGGCCGCGGGGACACTAAAAGCCCCGAAATCATCGCAAGATAACCGCAAGATAACCATAGGACTGGAGAGCTGGGAAATCAGAAGGAAATGGGGGTAAGGGAATTCAGGAAAACTATTAATAAGGATTGGAATATAAGGTAGAGGGGGAATAAAAAAAAAGGAAGAGTGGCCCAATCACGATTGATAAAGATTAAGCCACACGCAAGAGGTGGCACGGGCATGAATAGCCCGTAAGCCCAATCACCTTTCGTTTAGTTATTTATAGTGATGCTGTTCATTTTGTTGGTATGTGACATTCATAAATGTAACTTCTTACATCAGCCTGAGAAAAAAAAATCCTCAAATCACCAGACCTGTGCTGGTGGCTTCTATTATATTTAATTCATCTTAAAATAACCTGGATAAGACTGAAAATGCCAAGGACTCGGTGCTGGCAACAAATGTGCAATATATTTGGTGTGTTAAACACTGCGCGGTTGAATCTGGCACGGCTAGGCTACCAATGTTCAGGTCATGTCTAACACAAACACAGTAGCTGAACAATAACCTTGATGAACGTACTGGTGGCCTCAGTTGTCTTAAAAACAGTTGCCTACACCAGGTGAAAAACTAATAGCCTAGGGCCAGATTCACGAAGCAGCTACGCAAGTACTTACGAACGTGTTATCTTGAGAGGTTATCTTGAGATGATTTCGGGGCTTTTAGTGTCCCCGCGGCCCGGTCCTAGACCAGGCCTCCACCCCCAGGAAGCAGCCTGTGACAGCTGACTAACACCCAGGTACCTATTTACTGCTAGGTAACAGGGGCATTCAGGGTGAAAGAAACTTTTGCCCATTTGTTTCTGCCTCGTGCGGGAATCGAACCCGCGCCACAGAATTACGAGTCCTGCGCGCTATCCACCAGGCTACGAGGCCCCCCTACGTGTACATCTTTCCTCAATCTTTGGCGGCTTTGTTTACAATTATTAATCAGTTTATGAGCTCCGAAGCACCAGGAGGCTGTTTATAACAATAACAACAGTTGATTGGCAAGTTTTCATGCTTGTAAACTGTTTAACAAATGTAAACAAAGCCGCCAAAGATTGAGAAAAGATGTACACGTTCGTAAGTTCTTGCGTAACTGAATCCGTGAATCCGGCCCCTGGTCATCAACGCCAAGACGCGGATACCATTGTATTGTATGGTCTCCGTCCTCCCTTCCCCCAAGTGTCTAAACCCTGTCAGGAAACACCAAGGAATTTCAGTATGGGGAAAAGACGGAGCAAATAACACTTTTACTGAATATTACCTTAAAACGCAAATCTGCCTTTCTCAGCGTGTAAAAACAAGTACAGCTCTAACCTTAAGTAGTGTATTATTATTATATTGTCATAGTTCAACAATAACTTTGTCATTCAAATTAACCGTTCCGGGAAGACTGAGCTTCGATTCTAGTTCTTCCCTGTTCCCCCTTGTCTGCACCTCGGCCAAATACCACCAGCACCCACAACCTAATATTAGAAAAAGGAAACAAAAACAAACGCCATTTTGGGTCCCCTACACCAAGCGTAGCAGCCATTCGCCACAGCGGCGCCAGCCGAGGCCTACTGCCTCGTTACATCCTCCAAAGCTGAGGCCTACTACGCCCTCACAACGTCGTTGTTTACGATTCGCTACTTGGAAAAAAAGTAAAAAGTAGCACGGGCTATGTTGAGCCCGTTGTGGACTTACCTGGCACAGGAGCGGGGCTGTAACTGTGTGTTGCACAACGTCGCTAACCGAGGCCTATTGTACTGTCACAACGTCACCAGCCGAGGCCTACTGTCTTGCCACTGTCACCAGCTGAGGCCCCTGCTATGTCACAATGGGCACAAAGGGTGATACTGGGATGAGGGGACAAGGGGTGGGACCAATGCGAGAGAATACAAGGAATGGGGTTATTTGTATCTGTACTGGGAACAAAAATGGACATTAAATACCAAGATGAATTAGTGTGAGAGAAGATAGTGCGCACAATGCACTAAGAATGCACATACACTTGGTCATAACGCAATATAACAAACCCAAAACTCATGGTGGGGTTAGTGAGGAATCACACTGAATGATTATAAGTTAAATGGCGGGGGACCAACAGCTGGAACTCAATCTTCATATACACAAATAGGCGAGTAATTAACAGGTTCATTGATAATTTCCAATTCTAGGCAACAGCGAAGTCACTTGAAAAAGTTTATTTAGCCTATTGCCGCCGAAACACGCATTCTTTGCCATCGCTGAAATGTAGTGTCCCAAGGCACGAATAAAGTGGTCATTCAGGTATGCAAGGAAGCTTCATTCCAACTATAACAAAAATAAAAGTAAAGGATACCAGCCCAAGGTTTGACAGTACAATGCTTTGAAACTACAAGAAGGGGCGTTTAACAATATGTACAGAACGAAATGGACCTAGGTAACTACAAGTCTTAGAAACTACTAAATATAAATCAGAAGGGAAATTAATAAATGGTGTAAGAATGAATGTTGTTAACTGACCTGGAATGTGGGCCAGATTCTCGAAGCAGTTACGCAAGCACTTACGAACCAGTATATCTTTTCTCAATCTTTGGTGGCTTTGTTTACAATTATTAAACAATTAATGAGCTCCGAAGCACCAGGAGGCTGTTTATAACAACAGCAACAGTTGATTGGGAAGTTTTCATTCTTGTAAACTGTTTAATAAATGTAACCAAAGTCGTCAAAGATTGAGGAAAGATCAAGATTGAGAACGTTCGTAAGTATTTGCGTAACTGCTTCATGAATCTGGCCCCGTAGTCACGCTAAAAGAACAGTGCCATATCAAAAAATTATGAGATACACGAGACCCTGAAGAAAAGTTTCCAATTAAATGTCGTGTCGAATCTCTGACATCCATTCCCTGTAATATACTGTACTAAAAAGACAGAAAGAGTACAACAGAAAAATACCAACCAATCAGCCTAACTTACAGTACTGTAAGTTCACGGAGAAAATCCTAAGGGAGGGATTTTTTTCAGGGATATTCCTGCACGTGCCCTAAACTGGGTGGCCCACTAAGTGTTACATGTTTCTGTTTTACTTAGGCGTTATATGAGTATTTATGACTCTTATGTTCGCTTCATTAAGATTATGCCCAATGTGTTCAACAACTTTTTCTGCTCTCTTGAACCTTGTAACTGCACTGTGTTAATGTTCCTATGGTCTGTCGGACATTTCTCCAGTGCTGACATTTCCTCTCATCTTCTGGAACCTGTAAGCCTGTTTCCCATGCACATGGGTATCGAAGCCTGATGCGATGTAAGTGTACTTCTGTTGTTCTACTGCTTCCTTTCATCAAAATAAGTGGTTTGTAGTTTGTTGAATTTTTGTACCAACCTGCAGATCCTGATGTTGCAACTGCTGTGTTGTGGTCACTGTACATCAATGGGTGGTAATCATTCACCATTTCACAGTGCATGATTTTGTAAAATCAACACAACATGGTTTTTGTAAAAAATAAATCCTACTAGAATGGGTAAAGCAATGGTTAAAACAAAGAGAAAAAGGTCATTTAAATTGGAAATGAATCTGACTGGAAATATGTGGTGAGCGGAGCACCACAAGATTCTATCTTCGGGCTAACCCTTGTTGCCATATACAGTATAGTACATCAATGACATAGATGAGAATATTACAAATCACATCAACAAATTTGCAGATGACACTAAAATCTATGGTACAGTAGGAAGCAAAAATTATATAGAGTGCTTGTTAAGAGATTTATATGAACTCCACAAATGGTCAAAACACTGGCAAATGCTTTTAAATATTGACAGATCCAATACCTTGCCCTGTGACAATGCACACCACAGATATCACGTCAACAATGCTAGCATGCAGGTGATTAATGGAGAATAATATGCAGGAGTTAGGATCTTCCAGTTTCAAATTCATCTGGAAAAAATTCTCAGAAACAATGGGGTGACTTTGATAAACCATCGGTTTCCTGTTCCCATTGAAACCACTGAAGTTTCACTATACTGTACCTGAATGGCAATCAGGTACATTCAGGTAAATTTAATGGATGCTAAACAATTGTAAAGTCCATCTTGATACAGTTAACTTTTTTCTGTGAAATCATTTTTAGTCAGCAGAATCATTTAACATGAAGAATCCTTATGACAGTAGTTAATTTTTCAGACACTAATGAACAAAGCAGAAAACATGATATATGTATATTTTTACATAATGATTCCTGATCATTAAAGTCATTTAAAACATAGTCCTTATATCATTGAAATAACAAAGAGAAAATCACTCTCACTCAAACTGGAAAGCTTCCTAAACAAATTTGGGAAGGAAGAAAAAGGGAAAAGAGGGGGGGGGAGAGGGTTATTTGTAATCAATGTAATTCCTCTTCCAATCAAGACCACCATATATGATGGTTTATCCACTCCACTTCCTCATAACCAATGAATGTCATCATCTGTAATTTGCAGTTTCCTGCTACTACCTTTAAACCTGTCATGCATTTGCTTTGAATTCAATTTTCAACCCAGTACAGGGTGTATAAATAATACTGTGACTGTGTAGCACGAAGAACTGCTGTAACAAGTTATTTTCTATAAATTACTGCTTCTAACAATAAAATTTTCAAAGCAAATTTCATTTACACTTCAGGTATTGAAGCATTACATGAGAATGTGTCTCATATTTCAGGTACTGAAATATTATATCTGAGAATATGTCTCACATTTCAGGTACTGAAACAGTCATCTGATAATGTAACAAACACTATGGCTGAAACGCTATGCATGTTAGTGGCTTTGTAAGAACACCAATGTTATGTACTCTCACAAACCCAATGTACCTTTTTGTATATAAATAAATAGAAAAAATTCACATTTTCGGTACTGAAGCATTATATCAGAGAATGTTTCACACATTGCAGGTAAATAATGCAGTTTTTAGTGTACAGTATTGCAATCTTAATACTGTATAGTAACAAAATACTATTATATTCTGATAATTTTAATAAGTACATTTTTAAGAACTTACAGTACAATGAAACATACAAACATTATCTCTTTAGTCAATATACAATTTTAAAAGATAAATTATCAGGTACAGTAGCAGTTACTGCCTATTAGGGTATTTATAAAAAAAAATATATATTTATTTAAAACTAAGAATGTTATTGAACTTGAAACTGCTGCTGGCTTAAGAGCTTTCCCTTCCCATAGCTCATATTACCCTACTAGTTTCCCCAGAATACAAAGAGCAGTTTGGTTAACTACCAGGTTCCCAATTACTGTAGGGTGAACTGATTAAGGATTAGTGCACAATGAACACTCCCTGAGCAGGGCACGAACCCAGACAATATCACTCGCAAGGCAAGTGTGTACATTTGCAAGTGCGTACAGTCCCTCTATACCACAAGGACTGTAAATTATACATTACTTGATCTTTTCCCAATACATTATGATGTTAATCCAATAGTTTCCTTCCTAAAGTATATTTTAATATCTAGCTACAATCAGGTATAGAGTTGAAGCAGAAAATCTTAAAAGCCTCAAAAACTTAATAATGAAGTAGAACATCTATACAGTAATGTGAACTACTGGTATTATGTTTTACTGATTATCTATTAATAGAAAAGTTTTGTTTAACATTTTCATGTATAAAAATATAGATAATTTAAACATTTTGATACGGTATGTACATGGCTACCAGTGTCTATAAAAGACAGAATAGACTGCAGATGCAGCCTACAGACCAATTTTAAAGTGTATATAAGGTATTAGTGAGTCTCAAGAAGCAGTCTGGTAGCCCAGTCTCCCTGACTGCCCCACCAGACCCTGACCAACACCCTAGGTCCTTACTGCTTAAGGAAGCCCTCACCACCCTACATAATGACTCTCACCACCAGCTGAGGCCATCACTGTCTTCTAAGTCTCTCACTATCTTTAGAGGCCCTCCCTGCTTTCCTAGGTCCTCAGTGCCTTCCGAGAATCACACTGCCGTCCGAGACCCCTACTGCCTTCCGAGGCCCTCATGACCTTCCGAGGACCTCAAGACCTTCTGAGACCCCTCAGGACCATCCGAGGACCTCAAGACCATCCGAGGCCCTCACCACCTTCCGAGGCCCTCACCACTTTCTGAGCTCCCCATCACCTTCCGAGGCCCTCACCACCTTTTGAGGCCCTCACCACCTTCCGAGGCCCCCTCCACTTTCCAAGCCCCCCACTACCTTCCGAGGCCCTCACCACCCTCCGAGGACCTTCCGAGGACCTCAAGACCTTCCGAGGCCCTCACCACCTTCCGAGGCCCTCACGCCCTTCCGAGGCCCTCACGACCTTCCAAGGCCCTCACGACCTTCCGAGTCCCTCACGACCTTCCGAGTCCCTCACGACCTTCCGAGGCCCTCACGACCTTCCGAGGCCCTCACGACCTTCCGAGGCCCTCCCTGCTACCTGAGAGACCTTAACCCTGAATAACGTTAACCGCCACCTTAAGACCCTCACAGCACCCTAAGATAAGGCTTTTCCCCCAGTGTGTACACCTGACTATACACATCTGTCCTTCCCAACACATGTCACACAATTTCACTGCCAGCCGCAGCTGCGGCACGGCTTTACAGATTTATCCAACGGATCACACGAGCACACCACTGCATAAACATGGGAAAAATGCTTGAAAATAAGGAGTGACCGTACTTACTGGTAAAGGCAAGTCTTGACAACACTTGTGCTGACGTCCGTGACCTTGGCAGCTGTCCTCAGATGTCTGAGCCAGTCACGACGCCCCGACTCCTCTTTATATATTGCTAAGAAGGGTAACTAAAGCTTGATTAATATCATAGCATGTGTAATCGCCTTTTTTTATTACTAAAATAGCCATTGAATTGTTAGTGGATGCTGGTGATTAAACTTTCAATATTGATTGAATTTTATTTTATTTTTTTTTTATTTTTCACTTGATCTATATATATATTTTGATAAATGTATGCGAATAAATTATACAATTAAAAAGATTAAATGGTCAATTTATGACTTGCAAGTTTGTGAATGATAGAACGCCTATTGTTGCCGGGTTGACAATATTATACCAGAGTCACGCAATATATAAATCTGTAAGTAACACAAACACCTAAAAACATGAGCCTATAAAATCATAAAAAAACATATAATGTAAGACCTAGAGAAATCAGATGACTTACAAAGAGGCGATTAAATTATCGATTTTTAAAATAATGTCTTTGACTGGTATGTTACACGAGCCGGATTAAACAAATCGATGAGCGTTGCTTGTGTTGTGTGAGGAAGCTGTGCTCGCCGCCTTCATCATGCCTATGGAAGAAAAAGGTGAGTAGTAGCCTCTATTACGGACTTTTCTTAACTCTAGCAAATATATTACTTTGTCAATGACTGAAAAATCTCCAAGATTTCAAATGTTAGCGTCACGTCACTAGCTACTGCGCTCTTTCCGGCTTCACAATTTTGTGTTAGTTTTAATGGATGCATCAAGTTATTGCAAGTTTTGGTTCCTTCTCGATGGCTAGGGGACACCAGAAGTGTGTTGAGATTATAGGCTGTTGGGTTATGATTTTGCCATAAGGCATTCTTTAGCTTGAACTGATGCAGCATCTGTGGTAAGTTGTGCTTGAGGTCATGGAGAAAGATGTTTTCCTTTTGCATTTTTTCGTTTGTTGGGATGGTAAGGCATTGGCTAGGTCGAGAAGCACTTGATGTCACTGCTCTCCAAAGAGCCATGACTTCAAGTGCTCCTAGTATGCCTTTGGGAAGCAATTTTATTATTTCTTTTGTTAGAGACAGGAAGCTTATTAAGCTCTGCATAGGCCAACTACTAACTCTCTCCAGGATACAATGTGGAATGACCTTCCCAATCATGTTAAAGACTGTACCTCTCTCAACCAGGTTAAGATAAAAACTAAGCACTACCTAATTAACTCCCTGTAACCTACCTTACCCCTATAATATTAACCCATGTCTGTTATTTTTAAACAATGCTGTTTGTCGATGAAATTGTATTTTTGCTGTTTTTCTGCCATGTTCCCCCTTTTTTTTTTTTTTTTCTCAACACATTTTATACTTTAATCTCAATTAGTATTAAGTTTTAGCCTTTAGTGTTTTTTCTGCCCGAAACGCTTTGCATAATAGTGGCTTTAGGCATTGTATGTACTAGCTCTATCTATAAATTCATGAATACTGTATTTGTATCACCCCTTGTATGTATGTACTTTACCTGAATAAACATTTGAATTTGAATTGAATTTTAATTTATCAACTGGTATCCAAATACAGTATTGCACAATTGCAAAGCTCTCCATCAATCTATGGCATTTTTCAGTCCTGTGGTTTAGTACCCATTTGCCATATGTTTATATTTATCTTGATAATAAAAATAACTGCTTGCTTTGCTCAATAATATATACAGTAATACATCAGATTCATGTGCAGGTTTTTGCTTCTATCCCTTTCTTATACAAAATGGGATCAACTGGAATGATGCGATGGCTATGGTAGTAAACAATATTCTAACCTGCAGTTGCTGGAAGTCCCTAGTGATTAGTGTGACATCACATCAGTGACATCATGGCTATCAGCTAACTAAGATGCTTTCATATTTTGCCAAACTGTTTGTTCAGCCAAGATAACTTGCAAAGATTCTACTTGGATAGGCTCAAATGATGCATTGCTACTTGGATACAGACTCGAGGACTCTGCTATTTGTATACAGTACGAACCCAAGAGGGACTGTGCTTCTTGGGTATTGCAGTCCAACTTGTAAACAGGCTTGTAGGTTGCTGTGTATTTCAGATACAGTCTGCCATAAGCTTAATATGTACTGTATTGTTATGTCATAATTTTCAGGTAAAGAATATGAGGAGCGACGAGGTCGAGGTCGTGGTCGAGGGAGGGGTCGGCCCAGAGGAAGACCAAAAGGCCCTCCAAGAGGGCTGCGTGTTAAAAAAAGAAATATGGTGAGAAACTGCACTATTCTTGTTTATTATATCTGTAATATATGACAACAACAATGTATTCTGCAAAAGTATTAAAAAAACAGTGTGTTGTATTAAGTAATTAGGCCAACAGCTTGATTATCTGTCATTGTTGTAGTATGGCTGTCACCCTAGTTTTTTAATTTATATTGTGGTCAGATTTAAATACTGTATAACAAAAATGATGTCTAACAGCATAGTTTCTTTATAGGTCTGCTTTTTCCAAGCCCACATTCTAGGCTAAGAATGAGTCTCGCTTTTTTTGTCTTTGTTGCCTTTTTGTAGGGGGGGGCCCTTTTGTGTCTCCCAGAATAGAATCCTCCAGAATTTGGAGGATTCCACTTTGAATCCTCCAGATCTTAGGTACCACATCAACTTTCAGCACATCCCTCTCCAGTTGGGCCTTGCTCACCATCTCCATTTAGGTGTTCTCTCAGTACTCTGTTTGCTGTCCAGGGTCTGTGCCACACAGTTTCCTGCCTTGCAGGGGGTGGACGTGTAAAGAGATATTTTAGCAATATGTGGGATTGAACTGTTATCTCTAGACTCCACAGAAATTGAATTGTGGTTATCAGCTGGTGCTGATAACAATAGTGAAATATGGATTGGATGTAATGAAAGGAGTGCAGAATGAATCTTTCTGTTTGAATAGGTTTCAACTGTACTGTATTTGGAATATTTGAGGCTCAACTGTACACATTTTTTATGACAGATATTTATCTTCTATGATTAACAGATAGAGAGTGAGGAAGATGAAGAAGAACCAACACCAAAGGAGAATGAACCACCAAAGATAAAACAATGTAAGTCTGCCACACTATTCCTTCATATTCACATCACTTTGAATGTATAGTATACGAGAGAATGTCTGTGTGTGTGTGTCTGCAAAGTTGGAGGCAAGACACCTGGGGCTAGACTCTCCTGACTTTGCAGGGAGAAATGGTCTGGGGTACAGGGCCAACATTGGCTGGCCTAAGTTAAATGCTTTAAAAGAAATATCAGCACTTATACAGACCCCCTCCTATGCCAAGTGTAAAATATTTGGTGTTATTGTCCTTAAGCCTGAGTGTTGGTGAAGGTTATGGGTAGTTTTCAGGCTTTAGGAAGGGTTGGTACTGTTGGGTGGTGGCAGAGAGGAGCACTGTTGGCTCTTAAGTTTTTACTCCAAGTTTTAGAAGTTTTTGATGTACAGTACTGTATAATAATTAAATATATAACAATGTTAGTTAAATTGTATTGCTTATGTCCTTAATCCCTTGTCCTTTTAGATGATCAAGACTGTGACATCTCATCACTGGAGGCTCCTACTTTCACTACCTTAGACCGAGGCCCACCTGCTCCAATGCTTCGCTTGTCTTGGGATCATCCAGTTAATCTGATTGGAGAAAAAGTACTTTCTCCTCGAATTCACATATGTGATGCATGCAACAAACCAATTCTCATCTATGGACGAATGGTAATATTAATTCCTGCATATTTTGTCTACCTGCCTGCCTTCCAATCTACCGACCTACATGTCAGCTAACCTACCAACATGTCTATATACCTTAACCCACCTACCTACCTATTTATTTTACTTGCCTACTTATCTCCCTCTCTCATCAACTACATTATTTAACTGCATTTGTTGCATGAGCACAATGTTACTTTGATCAGTTTTTATGACATGTACAGCCAATACATTTATGATGATGTAATATGTGTGGTAATGAGTGTGAGGATTATGAAGATTGCCAGTATTCATAGGATTGAAGATTGCAATTGGCAATATGAATTTCAGGAAATTGAGAATTGGTCCTATTTTTTAAATTAGAGAAATTCTATTTTTATCATGTATGCTTAAGACCATCTAAGCTGTGTCTTCATTATGTTAGAACCCTCTTGGTTATAAGATATTAAATATATTTCTTTCACAGATTCCATGCAAACATGTGTTTTGTCTATGGTGTGCACGGAGTGAAGACCGAGTGTGCGCTCGATGTGGGGAGCGTGTGGCCAGGGTAGAGCAGACTGGCTTAGGCACAGTGTTTATGTGCAACTATACCATCAATAAGGCTGTTTGCAAGCGTACATACTTGTCCCAGAGAGATCTTCAGGTAACATTTGATGTACTCTTATATATTTTATGGAATCAGAATAAGTACAGTTTTCTTGACTGGGGTAAATTCAGTGGAAATATTAAATACATATAAGCATGTGAGAATGTTAACTGGTAAGGAATTTTGTTTAAAATAGATTGAGAGTACTTACTGTACAACACTCTGAAAGTCTAATGGAAAAAATTTCAGGAAATTTTTGAGGACGAGAAGGAAAGAGGTTTAGAAAAGGATTTTAAGATATGGTGAGCGTATATAAGGAAACAGGAATTGTATGTAAATGGTAAAATGAGTACTGGTTAGAAACAAAGCTGAGCAGAGGCACTTTGTTAAGAGAGGATGAATGTTTGATATTAGTGCACATGACAACTTTAAAGGAACACAGGACATTGTGTTCCTTTAAAGGAACATTGATGTTGCTGTGGCTAGAGTAGGATGATGGTGGTGATTCTCATGGTGGTGTTTAGTGTAGAAGATTTGGTGCATGGAGGAATGGAGAGGTGTCTTACTGAATATATGCAAACCTTATTTGCTTTTACTATTCTCTCCATGTTCATGTTATGCGATAAATGTGTATCCCCATCACTTGAAGTGTGGATAAGGGTGCAATGATGATGAATATTTGTGAGGCTATACGACAATTGTTTCGAAGTCTACATACCCTTTCTCTACCATGTAGAGTAACATATATCACAATGTTAATTAAAGGCATGCAGGAAAAACAAGAAATATGAAGGGAGAGGAAAGAAGCAAGAGGCAGGAAGAGAAAAGAAATGAAATGGTGGGAGAGAAAAGAAAGCAGGAAGGAAAAGAAAAGGAAATAAAGGAAAAAAGGAGGGGAAAAGAAGTGTGGGGGAGAGGGAAGTACAAAGAGTTAGGAATTTAGATGCAGGGAGAAAGATGGAGAGGCAAGGTAGGACAAGGTAAAGAAGTGAGAGGTATGGAGGAATAATTGTGTGATAAGAAGGGAGCAGAGGTGAGCTATGAAGTGTGTGGACTGAGAGGCAGGTGAGGAAAGTGAGTAAAGAATTAAAAGGCAGGGGAAAGAGTCAAAGAGTAGAATGCAGAGAAGAGTATATGAAGAAGTTATAGACAGGGTGGAAGAGGTAAGATGAGTTTTGATGGTAGAGCATATATTTTAAATCACATTGGTACAAGTGAATTTTGTGATTGTGCTGAACAGTGAGCCATAAATATAGAATTATTAAATAAATTTTAGCAGGATTGTTAAATTAGAAAACAGTAAATTTGTGATCAGTTATCTTGACTTTTTATATAGGCTCACATTGATCATCGTCACATGAAAATGCCTGGAGCTCCTGGTGTGCCTAAAGAAGACATGAAGGAAGAACGTCTAAGTCACCGTGACCCTAGAGGGGAATGTCGAGAATCAAGAGGAGACCCAAGAGGGGAGGCTAGACAAGATCCACGTTCCATGTCAGACCCTAGAGTTGGAAAGGAAGGTTATGAACACCGCGAATCATATTCTTCCTCTCAGTTTCAACGTCAAGGGTCTGGACAGTTTAACAGTGGTCACACACAGTCACATAAGTCATCCTCTACCCATCAAGGAGGATCACATCATATATCTATTATTCCGGTCATGACCACAGCACGGACCAACCTCATTACAGTCCCACTTCAGGATCCCCCTGAACACCCATCCCACTCATCTTTCCAGCACTCTGCTCCATCTCATCAAACACCCTCTCATCCCCCTCCTCACTTGCCTCCAACTCATCCCCCACCTACTCATACATTCACTAGCCCTCCTCCAGCTCACCCCCAGCCTCCTCCAACTCACTCCCAGCCTTCTCCATATTCTACATCATTTACCACACCATACAGTAATCAACAAGCCCAGTATACCTACCCTCCTAACCCTGCAGCTCCTCCCCCACCAAATCCAACTGTTCCACCACCACCATACTCAAATGTAGCCCCCACTGTTCCACCTCCGACTACATATGGGAACCGGTCTCAGTATGAAGGGCAGTATGCAACAAATACTCAGTGGTCTACACCACCACCACAAGCCCCACCTTCTCATCCACCTGGGCCTCCTCCCCATCATGCACCTCCACCTACTACTCAGTCCACACAGTATTACAGAAAAAGCTTTTAATGCCTTTCACTCATAACAGCTGATATAAGGAAGCTGGAGTATATGTAGTTCTACATTACATTAAAATATTGATTTGAATACTATTAACACATGAGCGAGGATTTTGGAAGTGCATTGGTGTGACAAAAATGGGCATTGCCAATGTTAATGGCTTACAACAACTGGTTCTCCTTACTCCTACGGTGAAAATTAAATGAGACTAGTGTAATGAATGGAGTTTTTGTGACTTTTTCATGCCCTTTATAATGTTAAGACGGTAGAAAAAGCAGAAAATTTGTTGTTTTTTAAAGCTATTTGGTACATCATTAAGTTCATAGGATTATGATAAATTCTGCATGTTGCATTTTCAACTCTGCAACTTGTCACACTTTCTAGTCAACTTGTCTCGTATTTATTGTGTAATAACTATGCATTTATACAACAAAATACACAGTAGTTACAATTATCACCAAACAACCTGACTTAACCTACCTTACCTAACCTTATCTATTTTACCTTTTGCTCATGTGGGGCTACTGTGTAATTTTTTGTCTTTTTTTTTTATATAGGTTAATATTATGTAGTCAGTGCTTATTTTGACTATTTCTTGCAATATGCAAAATTATTATATAATAAATATGGAAAAAGTTGATGAGAAAGTGTGGCAAGATGGTGTACACAGAATTTGCAGCATGCAGAATCATTCTAATACGGATTGCAAAATTCCAGTGGAGAAACCCTACCTTCGGGAGATGCATCAGGCATCTGAGCATCACCATTGCCTACCAGAACAGATTACTCCAAACCGAGAAAAACCAAGAAGCAGAAATGCAACAAAACAAGCAATTGCTTTGAAAAAATTAGAGACCCAGAGGTTACAGGGCATATGATTGATGCTGCAGGGTAAACAAGCAACAAGACAGAGAATGAATCTGAGCAAGATTTGAAAAGTGTATTCTAAGAATTCTGATTGGCGTAGGTTTTAGAGTGAGTACTGAGAGGTGGGAGGAAATATTAAAAGGTGCAAGAGCACTGGAATATGGTAATGCAGACTTTTTATATCTGGAGTGATTAAAGAGGAGTCCCGGGCATTGGAAATTTTGTGAATGAAAATCTTAATATTTTTAATTTGTAAGAAGATAATATGAAAATATAAAGATAAGGTTAATATTGTAAGGCCAATGTTATACTGTATCTACCACCATATTTGTGCCCAAGGAGGTACAGATAGTTTGTCTGTTGTTGTGCAATGACTGTTGATTGTGTGCAATAATAAGAACTTTTGTAATTGAGTTTGGAGCAAATATAGTAACCGAGTCATGTGACAGTAAAATGTGGAAGCATACTTATGGTTCTGCCATGTTATTTTTGTACAAGCAATTTCAAATTTTTGTACCTATGCCTCAATGTATTAGATGTAGTGTATGACCCTTGTCCTGAGCTAGGATAAGTGACTATTCCTCTTGGATGGGTTAGCATTGAAACAGGTGACTTTCTGTAAGAGGCTGTTGGTTTTGGTGGCACTGTACTCACACCATTAACTATCGGCCAATGCTTTCCTAGTAATCATGTGACTCCTAAACTATTAGCCTCTTTCAGTAATATTGCTGTTTCTCCACAATGCTCTACCATTCTTTTTTTTACTATTTTTTTTGGAGGGGAGGGGCTTCCTCCACCCCCTCCTGGTGGCTTCCTGAAGCTCTTCTGCTGATATAGCTCTATGCTAAAAGGTAACATCAGTTGCAGTAGGTCTATTTGGCCTTCTGAAGACCAGAGCCAGAACCTCCTCCCCTAGTAATCTTCGTTTTCTTTCTCTGGTTAGTTTGGAAAGTCACTAGGGGGGGCGTCTCCAGAAACCCAGGGTTGAATGTGATAAAATGACTCTAGTAGACCCCTGGTGGCTCCCTGATTTCCTCCCTCCCTTCCAGGCTCATTGGTTCTTCAGCTTCAGAACTGAGATGGGGGAGACAGTTGAGGGCTGCCTGGTGGTGGCAATCGGTACTAATGAATTTCGAGCTAGATTGAGTGACTCCCCTGTTCTGTGTGAATTGTTTGCAGTGTTTAGCAGTTTCGAAACCTGTGAACCCTCTAGTTGTTTGTAAAACTTTGCTGACTTTCTGAATGCTTTCCCAGTGGGGATTTGTCACTTGCTTCCTGTGGCTCTGTGATGGCGGAGTGGGGGGGGGGGGTCCATATTCTGGTTTCTGGCAGACCAAACAGAACTTCCACAACTGATGTGACCTTTTAGCATGGAGCAATCTCAGCAAAATAGCTGCAGGGAGCCACTAGGCTATTCCAGAAAGAGGCATTTCATTACATTAAACACTGGGTGTTTTTGGGTCTGGGAGTCAATGTTGCTATGACTCAGCCTTTGGTGGATTTATTGTGTAAATACAAAATTGCCTGAATGCTTTTTGGGTGTTTCCAGTTATGAAATTAAATTTTGCTTCTGATATGTTGTATCTGAATATTTGTAGGTTTATACAGCATATTGCTGATTTATAAAAGGTTTCTCCTCAACGATTGTGGGTACTGAGTGTGACAATACAGTACAGTATCTACATATTAACATTGATATCTTCAATTTGTTATTTAAGTGTCTATAATGCTCTACAATTATTTTGAGTGAGCTATTCTATACAGTACTTAGAGTAATAAAACTAGTTGTGAATGTATATTATTAACACTGATGCAAAGTTCATTATTAGTGGATTTTAGAAACAAGCAGTTCGTGCTGATAAGAATATTACTATCATTTTAGTACAGTATCTTAATTTGAAATTGAATATCTCAAAATGCAGGGAAACATATAGCTGTTGCAAGAAGTATGGAGAGTTGAGGTCTGTGACGGGTGTATGGCATCTGTGTTGTTGCTAACTTGGTGAACCTTTTGCCACACTAATGCTTGGAGTCTCTTGCTCTGGTGTGTTGTTTCATGACGTGTGTGCTGCAGTGTTCAGTGTTACTTCCTAGGAATGTCCTTGCTGATAATTGTATATATATATATATATATAATAGTAAGAGAATTGGTGATGTCCTCTATTTGTTATTTTAACAAATGCATCTTTGTTATTAAGGCATCAACTATAATTTCAGATTTTTCAGCAAATTTTGTATTTGTCATATAGAAATATATTTTGATGGTATTGTACTGTATTTATAATACATGAAATGAGAGTAATTGTTATCTTTTGCTTTTATTCCAATTTCAGTTAAAAACAGGAACAAATTATTGGAATGCTCATTTGTAAGTGGCCTGAGGGTGCACTATATTCACAAAAGAAAGATGTTCATTTCTGTGGAGAGCCCCGTCGGCTTCCCAGAACTATACCGGGCTGATATGAATGTATTAGTCCATGACATCAATCAATTCAAATGGAGTTCTAAGCCTACCGGAGACCATGAGCCAGAACCTGGCCCCCTCAGAGGCATGAGGAGCAATAGCCTATTGAAACCCCCATGTGGTTGAACGCATTCTATGTCTGCCATCTACCGGGTTAGGCACCCAGAAAGGTAGGCGTCCCAAAACAGACCCCAGCTGGTGAAACATTGTTATTGAAAACCGAACTGCTAAGCAGAACTCTCCAATCGAAAAACAAGCAAACAAGCATGACATCACACATGCTGCTGCACCGCCTGTCTGCGCAGCTCCACCCTCCCTGGGAGGGGGAAAGGGGGGGGCCACAGACCCTTATACTGGCTATCCAACCCCAGTTCTGAGGCTGATGTGTTGAGTGGTGGTTGTTCGACTCTGGCTCCTGTCTGTGAGCAGTGCTGTACCTGGTGGTGGTGTTCTGTGTTGTGGTGTGAGAGCCAGAAGTAATTTCACGAGTACTGGGGCTGCATGCGCCTAGAATCTCCTTCCCTAGGTGCCCTGTAAGTACTGCCCTTGTGGCTTAGGGTTGAAATCTACAAGTCGCTCAAGGGACTACCTCTGAAGGGGCTTTTGCTGCTCGGTGATCGCCCGCCCTTATGTTCAGCTGGGGTTTTTATAGCTGCTGTTTGCCTTTGGGTGGGAGGTAGTGTCGTCACTGGTAGGGGTGCAAGGTACTGTACAGCTTGTCTTATAATATCATAGCGGCCGGCTCTGTTCCCCTGGGGACGTTGTACTTTTGCAAAGTTTTTATTTTCTTTTTCTTTTTGCCTGGTGGAATGTCTGCTCCTTGGTCACAGTTCGCCTTCTGTTATTCGAGTTGTTCCTCGCTAGGCCCCCGTGCTTGTACACGTCGCAGGGGTTCAGCTTTACTTGCTCTCTTGGTAGTTTTGGGTGCCGGTTAGCAGTACCTTGCCTGGGCTTCCCTTAGCAGTCAACCTAAAGGCCCTGGAAAACCCCATTGGGGCTCATTGGTCCAATGGATGTGTCCTATGCATCCCATCTCTCTTCGTATGAGTTTGAAGGTTGCTCTGTCCCCTTGCCTCAGGGTAACACTCACCGTTTTTGCCTCCATCATGCTGCCTGTTGGCCGGAGTCCTGCAAATGGTGTTCGCTGTTGGTTCTCCAGTTCACCCAGTTCGATAATGCTTACTGTTGACAGGGTGCAGGCAGCATCGACATTGCATGCAAGGTTTAGGATGCTGCAACACGCCCAGTTGGTTGCCTTTCTGGATGCCCTGCGGCTGCCCTGCTTTGGTTATAGGGACCTGGACTTGGGGTCGTTAGTCGCTTTGACTTTGGTTTTGTCCATGCTCCCTCGTCCTTTCCCTGTTGCTTGTCCTACTCCTTTTTCCCTGTCTGAGGATTTTGAAGTCGGGGCTGGGGTTTAGCTTGTGATGAGACTCGGGCAGATTCGGGGCCTGCCCCCATCCTGTTCGGTGACGGAGGCATTCGAGCCGGCTCCTCCTGCCGGGGCTTTTAGGTTATCTTGAGATGATTTCGGGGCTTTATAGTGTCTCCGCGGCCCGGTCCTCGACCAGGCCTCCAACCCCCAGGAAGCAGCCCGTGACAGCTGACTAACACCCAGGTACCTATTTTACTGCTAGGTAACAGGGGCATAGGGTGAAAGAAACTCTGCCCATTGTTTCTCGCCGGCGCCTGGGATCGAACCCAGGACCACAGGATCACAAATCCAGCGTGCTGTCCGCTCGGCCGACCGGCTCCAAGCCAGACTCCAAGGTCTGACAAGTGGGCTCCTGTTTTCCCAGCCTTTTCTTCAGGGGTGGAAGGTTTGAAGGACTGCTCTGCTCCGGGTCGTGACATGGAGGATCCTGGGGCTGGGGAGGAGTTGTCTTGGGAAGCTTGGGCCCTGTTTGACTCTGCTTTGGTGTCGGTATTCTCGGCGTGGGGTTTGCTGTTACAAGTTTTCTTAGTTTTCTGGAGGAGTTTTCTTATCCCCCTTCACTGTACGAAATTGATATGGGTACAGCTCCTTCCCAGGTTTGGTTCCGGGTTCCCTTGTGTTCCTCAGTCCCTTCCTCCTGGAGGTTTTCGGCCTCCCGCATCCCACCTAAGGAGGGTGTGTGTTACTTTGGCGCTTTTTCGCATTTTAGATGTCCAGTCTCAGAACTGGGGTTGGATAGCCGCCACGGGGGTCTGGACCCCCCTATCTGCACAGGGGGAAGCTGTGCTTACAAGTCATGGGTGTTTGCTTGTTTTTTGATTGGGGAGTTCTGCTTAGCAGTTCGGTTTTTAGTGGCAATGTTTCACTAGTTGGGGTCTTTTTGGGGATGCCTACCTTTTTGGGTGCCTAAACTGGTAGATGCCAGACAGAAGTCTTTCAACCACATGGGGGTTTCTTTAGGCCATTGCTCCTCGTGCCTCTGAAGGGGCCCAGGTTCTGGCTTGTGGTCCCTGGTAGGCTTAGAACTCCATTCAAATTGACTGATGCCATGGTCTAATACATACATATCAGCCTGGTATAGCTCCAGGAGCCTCCATATATATACAGTACTGTATATATACACACAGAATACTGGTATACTTGGTCATGATAGTATTTACACTCCATATTACACAGGAATAATTATATATTATAAATGAAAGGTATTTATTACTATTGGAAATCACTAATACTGTATTTTATTACTACTACAGTACTTGATAATAATCGAGTTACACAATCAAATCTTGAATTTTTTATTTTATTTTCAACTAGCTAGTTTTTATAGTTACAATCATGCCAAATAAAATTAATATTTTTATATTACCGGTAATTCATTCATAATTCAAGCCATCTACTGTGGGCAAAAGAAGTTATGAACATGGTAATGAGTTTACAAAATTAAATAGTAAATATAAAGCAGAGTTTATATAAGAAAGGGGAAGAGAATCTGAAATATCCTTTCTGTAGCCACATCCTAGTGTTTGCGGGACACCTATATACGTACAGCATATACAGGGTTGTGAAGCACTTGATATCTTCTACAACTGCTATTGTTTTGTTTTGTCCTGAAGGGCGAGTTTATTGGGAAGTGTTACTCATGTGTTGAGTCAATATACTGCCATATAGCAGCATGTACAACACCCATCGGTAAAAAGAAAAACCCACAAGGATGTTTATCCAGTTGGTTGTACCCAGACACAGCTGTGGCTTGGTTAACTGTCTCACGTGAACAGATTGTCAAATAAGAAACTAACATCTTGCAGCCATCAAGTTTACATTATCTTACTAGTACCAGAAAACAAAAAGTGTTTTTCTAACTCAAACAATATGAGATTTATTGTTTAGCAATCTCTCAAGCAGTGGTCCAGATGCTGTCCTCTCATCCTGCAAATTTTAAACCTCGTTTGGGTCAGCTGTCATTTCCATCCTGAATCTCCATGAGTACTTTTATTCAACATAAATTCTTATTGTTATAGGTTTCCTCCATTGACCACCACTTCTTCATCCATAATGATGGACATTGG
Organism: Procambarus clarkii; assembly: GCF_040958095.1. Classification (NCBI taxonomy): domain Eukaryota; kingdom Metazoa; phylum Arthropoda; class Malacostraca; order Decapoda; family Cambaridae; genus Procambarus; species Procambarus clarkii. The sequence continues at coordinate 21,503,822 of NC_091218.1, read as the reverse complement.
GTACATTGCATCAACGTATAGATTAACTGACTTGCTCATTTAAATCTTCTTTCCTTGGCTATCTTTTTCATGGTGCTGTTGTCTTATGATACAGCAGCCAAGACATCTGCTCATTTATTTTCATAGATTACATCATCAGTAGGAATCCACACAATCTTGATCACCCTTCCCTGGTTGGATAGCATTTCCACAGTTCTCTTGATTTCAATTATTGTCCCTCTGTTTTCTGTCTGACATTTTCTAAGGCTCTTGAGTTAGCGCAGATCACTGCTTTAGATATCTCAATACATAACAATGTCAGCGAGGTCAACTTGCACTGAGGAAACAGGGTTTTCAGTCCCTTGGTATTTCACTATTTTCGTTTTGGAAAGCATTATTTCTAATTAGTGTATGTTGCTCCAGCCCTGCCATTAGTAGGATTAGCAGATTGTCTCATTTCTTGGGGTAGCATAGTAGACTATAAATTGTCATCCACATTTCCGTGGAAATAAACGTTCCATTCACCTGGGTTGTATTGGTCTCGAACCCGTCCAAAGCTCTATCAAGTTATAAGACTATTCATAGCCCAGTTGATAGAGCTTTGGTCTCACACACATGGGGTCCAAGGTTCGAGACCCATACAGCCCAGGTGAATGGAAGGGTAGTCACACAATACTGGTGTACTTGGTCATGATAGTATTTACACTCCTTATTACACAGGAATAATTATATATATTATAAATGAAAGGTATTTATTAATATTGGAAATCGCTAATACTGTATTTTATTACTACTACTGTTCAGGAAGCTATATGCCAGCATCCATTCTTAATTGCCATCTCATTTATTTTCATCTTTTATGTTTCTTCTGGCGAGTAATAGATACTAACAAGTATCCTCTACACTTCCCCATATCCTTACTCCTATATGCCAGCATCCATTTTTATTACTCAGTTGCTGTATCTACATGCTCCTCCTTCCATTGGGAATGATTATAAATAGAAAAAATGGTCATTTTATAAATAGAAAACCTAGTCTATATAGTTTAAATTTTTTGCATATAGAAAGAGGTTACCATTCAAACAGTCCCAACCATTGTCCATATAAAGTATCAAGGCCCTACTCCCGTGCCAGCTTGGAAGGGTTACAGTGAGTAATGGTGGTGTTGGTCACTTAATAATTTATTAAGCAGCTGCACGCCCCTGCTGCACCTTGTAAATGTAATGGCATGTTGTGTGAGCGTGCTGCGCCGCCCCATGCAAGGATGCCAAAGTTTACAGCCTTCTTGCACATTCTTTGATGTATGCTCTGTAAATGAAACCAAAAATCTAAAATACAAAATGTTGTTAAGGCAAGACATATACATGTATATAATAGCTTATACATAGGTTTGCTGCCAGAGCATGCAGATATTTGCCTTTAAAATTATTAACCCTAATTCCTAAACGTAAAATGTTTGGTTATGATTAGTTGAAGTAACACAGTATTATAATTATATTCTCTGAAAGTTTCTAAGATCAACCAGTAATATGGACCTGCATTCCCTTACCCCCCCCCCCCCAATCCTCCTTGGAGAAATATTTCTTGCCTGAGTACCGTATATGTTATGGCTGAGTGCACACTCACTCTCTGCCCTAGATACACGTCTCGTGTCTATGTACCTAGATAAATAGGCTCTCCTTACTTGAAAAGCTTGTAGCCATAAGTCAATTAATAATATACTGTATATATATACTGTACGTAATATATGATATTATGTATCGTCATTTATTAACCATTAATTAGCTATCTAGCTAGATTTACGAATACATATTAAAAGTTAATTGGAGAGGATTTGTATTTTGTCATAAGCATTACCGAAATACATTATCATTAATGTTAGTATTGTATTATGAAAGTAAAAAAATTATGTAAGTGTAGTAGATCAAACGAGTCAGTAGGGTTTTCAACACTGACGTTAATTTTTCCCAAATAAATATTTTACACGTTTTTTGCAAATCAATAGCTACGAAACATTTATTTTTTCATCGGTTTAGATATTTACGTGACGCGCAAAGCCTAGCAAACTAAAATGAGCGATAATACCAGTGAAGGTTCGCGATAAGGAATGCGAGTGTCGGGAGGGTTGGCAGACGTGGCGGGGATGACAATGTAAACAAACAGGGCGAGAGGCGGCGGCCCCGTGACTCAGCAGTCCTCACTCTCTCTTACACGTCTCCCTCACTCGTTGCTGCTCCCTCACACACACACACAGACCTCTGAGGCTGCTCTCCCCCTCCCTCTCTTACACGTCTATCACTGCTCCTAGTAATGGAGAGGAGAACTGTCAAGGTAAGTCTGTCATGGTGGTATGAGATGGGGTGCATAGAGTAGCTGGTGTGATGTGCTAGCTGTACTCATGCAGCTGGTGTTGGTGGCTGGAATGTGTGTATATGCAGCTGATGTTGGCTGGAATGTATGTGCAGCTGGTGTTGGTGGCTGGAGTGAGTGTGTGTGTGTGTGCAGCTGGTGTTAATGGCTGGAGTGTGTGTGTGCAGCTGGTGTTGGTGGCTGGAGTGTGTGTGTGTGCAGCTGGTGTTAATGGCTGGAGTGTGTGTGTGCAGCTGGTGTTGGTGGCTGGAATGTGTGTATATGCAGCTGGTGTTAATGGCTGGAGTGTGTGTGTAGCTGGTGTTGGTGGCTGGACTGTGTGTGTGCAGCTGGCGTTGGTGACTGGAGTGTGTATGTGTGCAGCTGGTGTTGGTGGCTGGAGTGTGTGTGTGCAGCTGGTGTTGGTGGCTGGAGTGTGTGTGTGCAGCTGGTGTTGGTGGCTGGAGTGTGTGTGTGCAGCTGGTGTTGGTGGCTGGAGTGTGTGTGTGCAGCTGGTGTTGGTGGCTGGAGTGTGTGTGTGTGCAGCTGGTGTTAGTGGCTGGAGTGTGTGTGTGTGCGTGCAGCTGGTGTTGGTGGCTGGAGTGTGTGTGTGTGTGCAGCTGGTGTTGGTGGCTGGAGTGTGTGTGTGTGTGCAGCTGGTGTTAGTGGCTGGATTATGTGTGCAACTGGTATAGTTTTGATATTGTGATGTATGCATACTCAGGGAATGTGTTTCAGTTCTTTGGTTGCTCCTCTGAACCTTCAATTTGGTTTGGTTTCCCATTATCAGGGGACAGAAAGCCTGTTAAGCTTATTGAGGTCCCACTAGGTTAAATACTTTCCATTCCCAAAATGCATCTCACAACAGCTCTAACTCCTGGGGGTACCTATTTACATCAGCCGAAAGAAAATGTTCCCAATTGTCTCTATTCTATCATGGGAACTGAATCTCAGGATTTTTTATTGTGAAACGACTGTGTTTATCACTGCACCAGAGGACATATTGCCCAGTGTACAGGATTAAGAGAATATCGAGATCTATCACATCAACATTTTAAGCTGTATATGGAGTCAGTCTCCACCATTTCAGTTCCTAGTTCCTAAATATTAGGTATGTGTCTTCCCTGCATATTCCCCATAAGAATCTTGTATGTTACTGTCATGTCTCTCCACACACACTTCTATCTTCCAGCAACTTGAGTGCTAAATAGTCTTCTTAGCCTGGTGCCGTCTTTTGATAATTACTTTCTTCTAGTGACTTTGAGATTTAATTCCTTTCATATGAGCTCTGGGACTGGTCTGGTAGCATACCTTGGACTTTCTCAATCATTGTTTCATGTTTGACAATGAAAATTCCATGCTGGCACAGCATAATCCAGGATGGTCTAACAAATGTTCTCACCTAGTAGAACTAGCCAAGTTGTGCTTGCTGGGGTTGAGCTTTGGCTCTTTGATCCTGTCTCTTAACTATATGTTAACTGGTAATTACCAAAGTAATTACCTAAAGTGGTAATGTATGGGTTCCTGAGCCTATTGGGCTCTTATACTGGTGTATGGAGTCTTCCTCCACCATATTACCTTCTAATGCATTCCATTTGTTAACTATGACAGAAGCAACATCTCTACTACACACTATTTTCATCACTGTAGTCATCTTAACTATAGAACTATCATCACTAATCTTGATTAAAGAAAACTATCAGCACTATAACCAGTTTAGCTACATACAAACTTCAATGCACTACACTCCACATGACCATCTTCATCACCATTTTTACTATTTAATGTCTTCATCACTGTAGCCATCTTTGCTACCATTTACCCTATCTACACCCATCATCATCATCACTACCTTCCCTCTTTTTCACCACCTTTCCTCTCCTTCACCATTTTCCTCTACTACCACACCTCTCCTTTACTAACCTCTCATTCTTTCATCACCTTTCCTCCTCATTCACCCTCCATCTCCACTTTGTTTCACCATCTTCCTTCACTACTTTCCCTCTCCTTCACTACTTTCCCTCTCCTTTACCTACTTCCCTCTCCTTCACCTACTTCCCTCTCCTTCACCTACTTCCCTCTCCTTCACCACATTCCATATCCTTTACCACATTCCCTTACTTCATCATTCTCCCTACATCACTGTTTTCATCAACACACTAATATTTAATCATCATTTAAGGTAAGGTAATTACAAAAAAAAGTACTAAGCCATTACAACTACTGTATATAGCACTTGGAAGAGAGATGAGGATAAGGATTTAGGATTGGACAAAGGGAAGGAATGGTTGCCCAACCACTTGAATGGTCGGGAATTGGACATGGATCTGCAAGAAGCGAGACTGTCGTTCTTACCGTCCAGCCCTTAATCATCATTATAAAATAATATACTGGATGAATATTACTGAGGATTGATTCTGGCTCAGGTATTTAGAAAAATTGGAAATTGCTATAATTTGTTATTTTATGCACATTGAGGGATGGGGAGGCAGGGGGGAGGTGCATGTGGGTCAACCCCGAACCCACCTATGACCATTCTTGAACAACCACCAGTCATCCTGCAAAGTTTGATTAGATTAGCCCCAAGCATCACATCTGGCCATCTGCTTTGAGGAAACAGACATTTTCTTTTATGTGCAGTACAGTATGTGTTATATAAGGTCCTGAATGATTTCTTATTCAGATCTCTAAAATGAGTTCTTATGTTGCCCAACCTAGCATATATGCACTTGATGAGATTCATTTTAGGTGGGCACAATTTTAGTGTGAGATCTATCTCCAGGTCTTTTTCTGTTAGGTTTGAAGAGAGTTTTCTCTACCTCTAGGTATCTTATTCCTGCCTATTCCCAGCACACATCTTGATCACTTTGTATAGTACTTACTTAAGTTAAAGTCGGGTTGTCACTATAGGGATTATTCTTTCAAGTTGTTCTGGTTATCATATAGTTTCTTGCAAGATTCTGTCTGGTCACACAGGTATGACTGTGGCACCTGCCATGTGTGACTGGCAGGTGTCTCCTCACTTCATTTCTAGTAATCTCGGTGTTCTCTAGTGATGTTCACCAACATGGCAACCGGAAGCCAGAGTTACCAGGGAAAGTGCCTTGAGAAAGCCTTACCCCTCACCTTTTAATTACATCAGAGGGTGAGAGTACGGCCCTGAGGAGTTGGTGCCTTATGCTCCTGGGAGCTACTAAGATATAATATGGAAAGTGGCATTTCATTACACTCAAGAATCTATTTTTGTTTGTACACAATTGCTTTCTAATTCATATTCTGCACATCCAGTACAGGTATATATACATTATATATATACCTGTACATATGTATGTGTATATATATATATATATATATATATATATATATATATATATATATATATATATATATATATATATATATATATATATATATATATATATATGTATATATATATATATATATATATGTATATATATATATATATATATATATATATATATATATATATATATATATATATGTATATATATATATATATATATATATATATATATATATATATATATATATATATATATATATATATATATATATATATATATATATATATAATATACATACATATACTGTATATAAACACACACATATATATACACACATTTACACACACATCCATATCCATCCATCCATCCTGTAGAGTATGTACAGAACTTAATGCTAAACTTGTTGAAAAATTACATCTAATTACTGTAATTAAGAGTTGCAGATTTGCAGTGCCCGGAAATGATGGAATTTACTGTACTGTATTTGGATGACAATCTTTGATGCTAGAAATTGGATTGTTTTTATCTTGTTGTGATTATCTTTTGTTTTAGTCGTGGCTCATACACAACATGTGAAAACTCAACAGACAACATTCCACGCTATGGTGGAAGCAATGTGGTTTATTTTTGTTGGATATTTAATGGAAAACTCGCTCAAGAAAGTGTATTCCATTAATCAAAAACAAAACCAAAAAATTCCATCAATTCTTTGAAATAGTCTCCTCCTACCCAACATTATTAAGGTAAGGCTAATTTCTTGTCTAGGGTAGGTTAGGTAAGGGTTCTTTGATAAATTTATTTCATTTTATGGTGAAAACCATCCATAGTGTTCCTACACACCACTGTATGTGTCCCAAACACCACTGCAGGTGTTCCTGCACAACTGCAGGTGTCCACACCAATGCAGTTGCCTCAGATACTATTGCAGGTGCCTCAGACACTACTGCGGGTGCCTCAGATACTACTGCGGGTGCCTCAGATACTACTGTAGGTACCTCAGACACTACAGCAGGTGTCTCAGATACTATTGCAGGTGCCTCAGACACTACTGCGGGTGCCTCAGACACTACTGCGGGTGCCTCAGATACTACTGTAGGTACCTCAGACACTACAGCAGGTGTCTCAGATACTATTGCAGGTGCCTCAGACACTACTGCGGGTGCCTCAGACACTACTGCGGGTGCCTCAGATACTACTGTAGGTACCTCAGACACTACAGCAGGTGTCTCAGATACTATTGCAGGTGCCTCAGACACTATTGCGGGTGCCTCAGACACTACTGCGGGTGCCTCAGATACTACTGTAGGTACCTCAGACACTACAGCAGGTGTCTCAGATACTATTGCAGGTGCCTCAGACACTACTGCGGGTGCCTCAGACACTACTGCGGGTGCCTCAGATACTACTGTAGGTGCCTCAGACACTACAGCAGGTGTCTCAGATACTACTGTAGGTACCTCAGACACTACAGCAGGTGTCTCAGATACTATTGCAGGTGCCTCAGACACTACTGCGGGTGCCTCAGACATTACTGCGGGTGCCTCAGATACTACTGTAGGTGCCTCAGACACTACAGCAGGTGTCTCAGATACTATTGCAGGTGCCTCAGACACTACTGCGGGTGCCTCAGATACTACTGTAGGTGCCTCAGACACTACTGCATGTGCCCTCACTACTGCGGGTGTCTCGGACACTACTGCAGTTGTCTCGGACACTACTGCACGTGCCCACACTACTGCAGGTGCCTCAGACACTACTGCAGGTCCCTCAGACACTACTGCAGGGGCCCACACTATTGCAGGTGCCTCAGACACTACTGCAGATGCCTCAGATACTACTGCAGGTGCCTCAGACACTACTGCACGTGTCCATACTACTGCACATGCCTCAGACACTACTGTACATGCCTCAAACACTACTCGTGCCTCAGACACTACTGCACGTGCCTCAGACACTATTTCAGGTGTCCAACACCACTGCAAGTGTCCCTAACTGCACTGCAGATGACTTACCCACCACTGCAGATGTCTTACCCACCACTGCAGGTGTCCCCCCCCCACACCACTGCAGGTCTCTCACACACCAGCATGCTCTGCATGGTTCAAACCCAGTATTTGATAATTCATAAAATAGGGTAATCACAAAGAAAATGTATCATTAGTTAGTCTTAGATCTCTGAGATTTCTCAACACAGAATCAAAGCAAAGCAGCAGCAACATTGATTAAATTACTAATTATTATTAGAGCACAGCATAACATTAATAGAGAGCATTACAATAGAACGTAAGTTACATAACTCATGGTGGGTCAAAAAGACTTGGCAACAGAACATAAGAACATATGAATAAAGGCTACAGCAAAAGTCATAGTAACCCATATAAGGCAGCTCCTGTTGATATCAACATAAACTCATTCATATATATATATATACATATATATATATATATATATATACATACAGTGGAACCTCGAGTGATGAGCGCCTCAATTTACGAGCATTTTGAATAATGAGCGCGTTGATCGCCGACAATTTGTCTCAATGGGCGAACGCTCGTTTGAATAACGAGAAAACCACATGGTGCGTTCCCGCTCCTTCTCGCACATTCTCGGACGCTTCCGACGATGCAAATAAATTTTTTGTTTTGTTTAAAGATGCTAATGATGCTGGGATGTAAAGGGGGGACTGCTGTGATGTTGCAAAGCATTGATGTTTCTTGTAAAATAAAAAAATAAAAAAATTTGAAAAAAGAACAAATGTCAAAAAGGTTTGTTCGGTGTTTGTCAGGTAGGCTGCTCCACGTTTCTTAAAAAAATATAAAGAAACAAAAAAAAAAGAAAAAAAAAACAAATGTCATTAAGGTTCGTTCAGTGTTTGTCAGGTAGGCTGCTCCATTATTAAATTAATAAATAAATGAAAAATACAAAACAAATTGAACACATTTGAAGTAAAGACAGATTGTCATATTGGAGTATCCTACCCGACAAACACTGAACGAACCTTTTTGACATTTGTCCGTTTTTCAAATTGGTTCCATTTTTTTTTTTTTTTTAAGAAACATGGAGCAGCCTACCTGACAAACACAGAATGAACCTTTTGCTATAAAAAAATGAAAAAAAAATTGAACAAATTTGAAAAAAACGGACAAATGTCATAACGGTTTGTTCAGTGTATGTCAGGTAGGATGCTCTGTTACAGTATTTAAAAAATCGAATATCATATTGATGTTTTTCAGCAGTGGAATGCATTATTTTTATTTTCAATATGTTAAATGGGGAAATTCGTTTTGAAAGACGAGCATTTCACATGACGAGCACAGCGCTGGAAAGGATTAAATTCGTTATTTGAGGTATATATATTGTCGAGGTCACTCGACAATTTGTTCCATAATTGAACAACCAAGTGTTCAATACACCAAGGTGCCTGAATTTATTGGATGAACTTGGCACATGGCATAACTACATTAATATTCTATTTATTTTATTTCTGACTATTGCCTATATTGTAATAGTAAAAATTAATAAAAATACATCATTGTGTATAAATGATTTACTGTACAGGAGAGAAAGCTGGTAAGGTTATCCTTGGGATCTCTGAGTATATGAATAACTATCCTTAGTGTACATGCAGGTGCTGCTCCACACAGTCCAAGGCGGGACCAAAGAGCCAGAGCTCAACCCCCGCAAACACAACTAGGTGAGTACAGTTGATAGATCCAAGTGTTTGAGCAGGTCTCTTGAATGCTTAAGGTGGCTGTTACTCTCATGCTGATTGCAGTTAATTGAGACATTAAAATATTTGCACATCATTATAATACAGTAATTCATTGTGTCATGGGACAGGAAGCCAGTGTGTATTCATACACATTAGGCTTATATCGAGATCCTCGCCCATCCTCTTCCCACCCCCCTTGCCCAGGATGCAACCCCACAACATGCTGACTAACTCCTGAGTGCCGACTTACTGCTAGGTGAGCAGAGGCTTTAGGTGAAAGGAAATGAGTCCAACCATTTCTGTCCCGCCCGGGATTCAAACCCGGAATTCTCGACTGTACATTGAGAATGAACTCGACTGTACTACAGGAACCTGGATACTACTATAGATCCTACTGGAACTACTATATTTTATAGTGCCTCTAAGTCTAAGCCTCTAAGTAATACAGTATTATAAATCTTCATTTAGGCCTATTTTATTTTGCAGGTTTCTTCATTTAGAACTACAGTATTTTCTCCTGCAGGTGTCATTTTGTGTTTCTTGGCTACAAAATCTAAGATTTTTTTTAAGAATGAATTGCATGACTGTGAGATATTAGTGTACTGTAATTACTTACTATACAGTATTTTAATAACTCAATTTTAAAGTACATGTACTGTATATATGATTGTTAATATTTTGTATATTTCCTTGTGTGTAATGTAGATTTTTATATTAAATATATCTTTATTGTAATACATTCCCTACTTACTATCCTAATGTTTGATCCAAATGCTGTATTGTATTTGGGGGTGGGAGAATGTAAATACAGGTGGAAAAGGTTCATCCACTGAAAAAATAGTATTGTACCGTTGCATCCTGCTTGAATTCTGCTATATTCAGCAGCTTAATATGTAAATTATTTGTGGCCTAGGCCATGGCTTGAAAATGAAATGAGAACCCTGCAATTTTACGACCCCCTTCAACTACCCAATAGATTGCCACTTCCCCCTCCAACTACATGGTAGATTGCCCTATTCCCCTTCAAAGTACCTGGTAGATTTCCCCCCTCTTCCTTTCCACCTACCACTTAGACTGCCCCCCTGTACCCCTCATACTACCTGGTAGATTTCCCCCCTCTTCGTTTCCACCTACCACTTAGACTGCCCCCCCTGTACCCCTCATACTACCTGGTAGATTGTTCCCACTCCCCCCTCCAGTGTCTTTGCAAGTGGTTGTCATAATCCCTGTGTAGTATTTATCCTGCAGCACCCATGGGTAGAATTTATTTGGCTCTACCCTTTGTGTCATCGCGTGCTGCAAACTGCTTACTCTTTTACTGTATTTCCTCCTTTGTACATCCCTTTTCTCTGTTTTGATGACCCACAGGGCCGTTGAATGGGGCTTGTGATGCCCCCCCTCTTCTGGTGTAAGGATAAGGAATAGACTAAGAGTGTTTCTTCCGTTAGTGATAAGCCCTTTGATCTGGCTCTTCCTATTAAGAAGTGATGCCAAGAATGTAGATACAATTAATGACCTCATTGATATGGTGATTGAGAAATTGTTTATTAGTCATTCCTCTTCTGTCATGAACAATGCATAGCAGCTCTTTTTGAGCTGATTTGCCTTCTATACTCTGGAAGCTTAGCATGCTTTGTTGCAAACACTCTGGAGTCTTTGTTGAGTTCTCATCATATTTCCATGTTATGTTCTGTTTGACCTTGACTGATCATGTTGAGTTTGGTCACATGGTTATTTATTGTAATTTTTCTTCTAATATGACTATGCACACATTTAAGCTGTGCTTTTACTTTGGAAGTACAGTCCAGTTATGTTATTTTCAAAGTACTACTTGTCTTCTTGTTTGGACATAATCATTCCTTGCTGTATTCATTGTGGTTCACTTTAGTCTTGCATTTCCTATACTGTACTACTTCCATACTTTCTTGCCGAGTTTCCGGCTGTTTATGTTTCTGTTCCTTGTTTCTCAATGTGAAAATGCTTCAGTTTTGCTACACTTGATGGTGAGAGTTTCATACCTTGCACATTTTTCTCTAAATTCTCTGCACACTTTAATTTGTACAAAATTCAATGATCTGCATCTTTTCTTTCTTGAAATATGCCAACCTCCTGTTCTCTTTCCTGTCTTTTCTTTGGTTTCCCTCTGTTCTGTAGTTAGAGATCATAATGGTTGTTGCTCATTGAGAGTTTTTACACTCTTTTGATATCCACCTCATTTTGGAGAATATAAGGTCCTTTCTAGGAGATAACTTCCCTTTAACCTCTTTGCATGTCTTGTCTCTGTGGTGATCTCTTGATTCCCACTTCATCTTTCTCCATGAAGAAAGATGAAGTGCGAAGTTTTCTATATCTAATAGCTTGGCTTACAGTCAATGGGCTGTTGTTACTGTCACCTTGAATACCTTGTACAATATTACATTTTTCTCGACCCCCTGTGTGTAGAATGTTACACCAATTAGCATAGCAACCGGATGTGCCAGCCATGTCTATTCCATGACCGGAACATCTCTGTCGTTATATAGAGATTAAATAATATTTTTGTCTTAGCAATGTGCATAACTACCAGATCACACCTTTAGCATCTGTGGGTAACTGTTTCAGTACTTGGACAGTAGAACGTAAGGTGAGATGTACTAATCTTTTAATTGTGAATAATTGGATGTGCCAAATGAGATCAACCTGATGGAGGGATTTCAGTAATGAGGTTGGGTATTATATATGAATTTTATTTAAATGATGTAGTGAAGACTTTACTGGACATAAAGAACCGAAATATTAAGAAAAAGAATGTTTCATGAATAGTCTGAGCTATCAGTAATAACTGTTTATTAAGAATATCTTAAGTGTAGCATACAATGGCAACATATAAGGGCTTCTCTTTACTTTATTGAAGTGTCACAGTAAAAGCTAGCCAACCAAACAGAAGGACAGTGGTCCATCTGAATGATGCTTGGGAGTTCATACAGATCTTGGAAGATTTCCACGAGAATGTCTCCTAGACCTGAACAACATCATATGACACTCCTCAGTATTGCCCTTAAATAACACTGCAGTAATTAATGAAACATACAGAAGACATAATCAGGTCCTCAGGAATTCAACAGTGGTCATGCATATACAGTAGATATTAATGTTACATAAATAATAGGTGGAATTATGCACATACCTCACACTTAGGAATGTAATTGAGATAAATTATATTTCTTTACCTCAGTTATACTAACTGAGGTAAAGAGATAAGGCATTTCACAGTCCCTTATTTTCTAACACTACACCTGTATAGATGTTTATCCAGTAAGCTTGATCAGGCAATCACTTTAGATGCCTCATCTGAGATTTTATAACATATTCGAGTTCTTAGCTGAAATTGGAGATAAAGTTACTTTTACTCCTGCTCTACCAGTCATACACAAACCTATTCATCCAAGTCCTCCTGTTCTGTACATGTACATGTACATTGGTAGTACAGACTGTCAATGACCATAGGTTTGAATGTTTTTGCTTTTGTTTCCAACTCCTTTTTACTTGGAATGTAATGCCACAATTCCCTGTTTAATTTTTTTCCTTATGATCTGGTAGCCTCTGGGGAACGTGTTTATGATTGTCTACGATATCTTTCTTCCACTATTGTTATTATGTTAGGATCAGTCTTACTGATCAAAGACTAAATTTAGTTGTAAGGCGAAACAGTGCTGGGTGTTGGTAGGAGAGGGGCTGATTGAACAGAAGGGAAAGAAGGATGAAGGCAACATGGTAACAGGGGTCTGACGTAGTCTGAAAAGGAGAGGAAGAGGAAGGGAATAGGATGGAGGAGGAGAACAACACTCTAAGTGGAAGGGTAAGTACTTGAAACAGGCAAGGAAGAGGATGGAGGTTGGGTAAAGATAGGTAGTGGAAGTGGGACAGGTAAAGGGCATGGGAGGAGGGTGAGACGAGTTGTAGGAGGGAAGGAGACAGAGAGAGAGAGAGAGGGGAGGTGGTACTAACGGAAGAAGGAAACATTAACATAGGAGGGGGGTGTAATAGTTGATAGAGGGAGAAGTAGGTGGTGGTAAGGCAAGGGATGAGGAGGGGGAAATGTTAAGAAGAGTGTTTGTGCTGGGTGAATACGTGCCCAAAGCACACTGGATAAACATAGGTCATAAACATGCTAGGGGACACTGGGGTCCAGAGCAGAGTGAGTGAACAATAGGGTCTTGAGTATATTGAATGAAAAGGCGGAAATTTAAGCATGCCAAGTGATTACTATGTGAGACTGAAATTGCTCGGTGAACACTGTATGTGCCTGTATGTGTTTGCAGGGAATATTTGCTCATGTGTTCTTTTTCTCAGCTGCTGGTCACTATGCATTGCAATAATGCAGCCCTTTTGCTTTTATCAAACATACTCTTTAAACTACTAATGTAAATAACCCAATGAACTCTTCTGTCCTAATCTATTTACCCACTAAATTTCTCTGGTTCATCCGAGATTTTAATTTCCAACCATGCCTTCGCAACCTACCCTATGCATGCTCAACATTTTGTTTACGTCCACTTTGTAAGTGCCTCTAAGAATGCAATAGTGTACATTGTAAACATGTCACCCCTGCTTGCTCATTTTTTCATGTGTAATGAGGTCTAGCGCTCTGCTTTTAATCATAGCTCAGCCATCTTGGTTCAGGGACCAGTCTTGACACTAATCTCTGGATTATCTATAGGTTTGCACTGGGTGCTAGGTTGGGATTCCACGCAGGTTACATTTTATAGCACAGGTATGATAACTATGTGGTCCCTAGCATGCTGGGTGAATGGTTGGGGGAAGGGGGGGGGTTATATTCTGAGCATACTATGGGCTCCTGAATTTGCTGAATGAACACTGTGAGGTCTTGAATGTGCTGGGTGAAAATTTGGGGTTCCTGAATGTGCTGGCATGGTAGATTCATGTGCAACAATGTGTTTTGGTTGCAATATAATCAAATTTGGATGCATGCTGAGGTAGGAAACAGCTAGGTACCTATGCCCATTGATTATCTTCTGTTCAAATCTACATTTAAAGTACTGTAGGCCTACTATACAGGTACAGCAAGGATTCATACAGTAAAAAATGTGCTCCAAATTGCATAAAGTTTAACTGCTTTACACTCTTAAACCAATCAAAAGTTAAACCTCAATCTACCTAAATGACAGGTAGGTACAATGCAGTTTTGGCTTGTGATGCATCGTATGACAGATAGTTTTCTTGGCTGTTCCGTTTATCCTCATTACTTTCACTCAGTTGGATCAACACCTCAATAATTTTTTCATGTTTGTTTTCAGGTGGTATTTTTAGAAATTGCATTGTTCTTTGGATGGACTTTAAAGTTGTGTATGTTTATCATATAGTGCTTATTATAAACAGTTTGGGTCGTGGCCATTTTTAGAACCATCCGCAGTATTTTTTGTATGGTGTGTTACTAGGTACAGTAGAGCATTGTCGTTTACACTAGAGCTTCGTTATTGGCAATATTGGTACATTATCTTCAGTGTTCAAGTTTTCTCTGACAAAAGTTTCAGTCAGTTCCAAGATGTTATTAATTGTATATTACTGTGCAACTCTTATCTCAGAACCTTTGTGTCATTCACAAATTCACACAGGGAGAGAGAATTACACAGCAGGCTTCAAACTTCCCTTTCTCGGCACACCTTGCTTGCCTCATTCTCGGTGCATCCTCTGCTAGGCTGCTCGGGTAAAAATAGCTTTTCCAATTAGTCAAATACTGCAATGAGATTAGCACTATAACAGTGGTGTGTTAATTTTGCTTTTATGATTAAAGTATAAAAAGTCTTATAATATTTTGCACACTAACACGTATTGTGTCCCCATAATAAATAATAAAAAGAGTACCTTATTATACAAAGGTACACCATTTGTTGTTCTTATAACCGATATTAATTTGAAGATACAATTACTCTGGTTCATTAACTGTGTTAAAGTTGCTGGTGAACATTCTGGTCACTATATATATATATATGTAGAGAGAGAGAGAGAGTTTTGCTTGTGTTAACATCTAAAGATTCTCTTGTATTGCAGATCCAGGAGTGATCTGTTTAAACAAAACAAGTAGCAGTTTAACGTATCAACAAACCAACTATCCAGAGCATCAGTGATGGTCAGTGAAGTGGCTGCTTTTTGTCTTCATGTCATATATATCATCATGTAGTGAAAGGCTCTTATAGGCCTCCTTCACACCTTTGTGCAATTCAAATTTTGTTTAAAAAATTCATGAAAATAATATTGCAGTAATAAAATTGATAGCACATTATCATTGAATTGCTTGATGTAGAGATGCTGACATAAGTAGCTATTTCTGAGCCTGTACTGCTGCTGTCTTTTAAACACCACTGTTATGTCACACTGGTTGGGAAAATGACTAAATTTGCATGTGCTGGTAGCATATGTCTTTGGTTTATTCATGTATATTGAAGTGGTACAATAGCACAGACAGTGAAAAATGTGAGACCTGGAGTATAATTGGGTCAATAGCAATACTTCTACAATGCTTTGGATGACTGTAAAGAATGACAGATGATAGGCTTATGAGGGAAGTGTACAAGTGATGGTACTCACGGACTGAGATGGCACGAGACTTAAGAGATGTGGGGTAAGAGAGTAGGTACTGTACAGAGTAATTCAGTACTGCATAGTGGCTTGGATATTTCGAGATAATTTACTGATGCTGGACTTGTTAGGAAGATGAAACTTGCTGTGATGGGTAAATAACATGAGGTGTATTTGAGAGACTAGATGATTGTGTATAGATAGGGCTCCCTGGAGGCTTTTGTTATGGTCATCTGCATGTGAGGGAAGGGCGGGGATCAACATATCAGAGATACAGGTAGAACATGTGTTTTTCAAATATGTTAAAAGACTGGGTATTGATGTATGAGGAATATCTTTCATCTGCCAGCTTGCTTGATAGTCAAAAATTGTGTTACAAAGATAGATGATACTGTAAGTGTGTGACCTTTTTCTTCAACACTGGTGAGGTTGACTTTTAAAGCTCATTACTTAACCGAGAAGTATTATAAAACATTATTTTTCCCTTAGTCTGATGAAGCATTCTTCCTCTTCCTTTTTTTATTATTGATGATGTTCCCCACACTGTGATGTGTGGCTTCACAGAACGCCCTTCTCGCTGGTTCATCCCTGCACGGCCCTGACAAAGAAGACTCTTGGGTAGGAACCATGCATTTGTGTTTTAAGACACATAATCAGGAGATGAACTTAAGTTAATCAATCATGTTGAGCAGGTGATCTGCCAATATGCTCTGCATATAACGTGCTTGTGTTAAGTATGCTCCTTTTGTGAATGTTCAGGGAATCGCCCATGTTTTCACAAAGAGCATTTACAGTACCGTATAAACTGAGCAACATCACAGAAGGTGTCAAGTCCTTATTGCAAGCTTTAACAATTTGTTGATGAACTTCAGTGCGTCTCTTGCATACATGATGGCCATATTCATGTGACATGTTCCTAGGAGCAATTGGCTTTCCAGATATAGGACTTTCTAAATACTGTATGGCTGTTCAAAAGCATTTCCAGAAGGACATGAACTTCATTATGGACTGTATCTATGTACTGTGATTATAGTACTCTAGTAAGCCATTTCTTCATACGAAATGTTATCAAATTATAACATAAGCTCGACCTTTTATTTTGGGATTCAACATAGATGTAGAGCATCTTAATTTCCCACTGTGTCTGCATCTTTTTAAAGGTTTGATGCAATTGCATTTCATTGCTTGATGCTTTTCAATCCATTTTCCAGTCATTTTAACAGAATTTAATGATCACTTGAGTTGCATTAATAACCCTAAATATTGCATTAACCTCAAAATAAAATTAGAGCATAAATACAATACAGTACCTTCTTGATTATCTGCAGTCTTTACTTGGTTCATCCTATGGATAATGCATTTAACAGTGTATGTTAGGATTTATTATGTTTATATTAGGATTTATAGTTTTATATTAGGATTTAGAGTTTATATATTAGGCAGTATAGTGTGTATATTAGGCGCTATGTGAAAATCACTGAGCCAGCATCCTGGTAACCCCAAGATGCATGGTAAGGTGAGTGAAGGTGAGGTATAACTGGAAAAGTAAAGATTGATAACTGAGCTAAAGGCAGCTCCCTACAAGATTAAATAAAAACTAAACAAAGTAAGCAGAGAAGGAAAGGAGAGTAAATGTGAAAGTAAATAAAGCAAAAGAGAAACAAAACAGAGGGGACCAAATTAGATATACAAGGAGATAGGAACAGAAAGAGGTAAGAGAGCATAGAGGGACAGTTAAGTAAGCCAGGTCATGCTTGCTATGGAGATGATTTACATGAGTAGGTGCTTGCTTGCGTTAGAACACACAAACACATATTACACGTCTTCAAGGATTAGAGGGGAAAATATACACTATACAATCAATACTCTTCATTCACTATACTGTAAAATATCTTACATATTCACCTTCATTATTTGTTTGTTAAATTTAGCATTCAATGTAACTCCTTTACTAATACATGTATGAATAATCAATTGTGTAGGCACAGGTAGCATACAGGGAGGATTGCATTTATTTAACAAAGGAAATGTATCATTTTGTAACATTTGTCACATGAATATGGCTATTTTATGAAACATATCCATGCATGATTTTATAATACATCTATCTTTACTTTTAAATTTACCTTTTACTAATATGGCAAATTGTATAACAAGATTTCTTATTAATTTTGGAGTTGCCTCAGTTGGTAAATTTCTGTTGTGAGAAAATGTTAATATTAATATAAATACAAATTGTAATATTAAAGGAAAATAATTCACGTGGTTTTCCCCGAAGTATAATTCCCATAAGGCGTGTTCTCATGCATTCAAAAATGATTTTTGTATTTTAATAACAATAATGGATATTTATCTTATTACATTATAATTAATAAACATGCTTGATTTTTTAATTAAAATTTCATAGTGCAATTTGAAATTGAGCCTGAACTGTGCCTTTTGGCCTGAAATATGAGAGGTGTTACATAGGCGTTAAGAATGGTACTGTTGCATCGTGCTTGACTCTATGCTTTTGTATAGTGTAGTGTATAATGCAGACACCAATCTTGTCCTCTCCAGGGTAGTAACAGAAAGCACATGAAGTATTTGAATTCATTAATGATCTTGCCTGCATGGATACTAAACAAAGTTTGTCACCCTTTGCCTTAACAACTGGAGGGGATTGTTTTCTCAATTATATACTCTTAATTCTGTGGGTTCTTATTGCTAATCATGATAATATGGGTTATGCTGTCCAAGTATCTTCATACTTGTTCAGGTAATTTAAGATAATTTTGTGCATTTCATATTACTGTACATTATATTAGTAAATATGTACCAGTGGCAGTTATCTAATGAAAGTGCAGCTCTTTGTGAGCTGGAAATATTGTAAGTACATAGAATGTTTATTCAAGTGAATAACACTTATGCAGTGCCAGCTATGTAAGAGAATAGATTATGTGTATACTATACAGTTACTTGCACACACACACACTTGCTATTTTAAGACTGGTGTTTTCCTAGCTCATCCATCATTATTATCTACACACCAGACACAATGTCATATTGCTATTTCATTGTATTTTTTAATTTGTCTGGTATATCATCTCTTTTTTTTTCTATCCTCATCATTGATCATTATTCACCACATATTTTGTTCTTATAATTTGATCACTAAGAGTTCATCCAGTATATTATAATTTAAATATTTTTACAATGTCTGATAGTGTAAATGAATGAGATAAAAGCAGAACTACTAGTACACCCTTTGACCAGGAGCCCCCGCTCTCACCACCACCGTGCGACATTAGTGACGATGAGCTAGTCAGCATCAGTGTTCGAGACCTCAACCGCCAGTTGAAGCTGCGCGGTCTCTGCCGAGAAGACATTATTAAAATGAAACAGAGACGAAGAACTTTAAAGAACCGGGGATATGCTGCCAGGTTAGATAATAAACTTGAGTTTTTTATGAATCAATACTTTTCTAGGCACCTCAGTAGCTCTTCTTAGCTTAAGCACTGACTGTTACTGGTCAGGCTGGTTTATGCCAGGTACCAAGGGGACATTCTTTTCCTACCATGGACAAGGATCTATATATGATCTCTGCTCCATGAATGAAGGATACGAGACACTCAAACTCCGTCTGAAAAATGTTGAAAAGAGCCAAATTGCCAAAACAAAACTGATAACTACGAATCATGGGATCACCATGACTTATTCCATTCATGAATAGGTGACAAGCTCACTTCCTGGTCCAGGGGCCAGATTCACGAAGCAGTTACGCAAGCACTTACGAAC
Source organism: Procambarus clarkii (assembly GCF_040958095.1). Lineage (NCBI taxonomy): Eukaryota > Metazoa > Arthropoda > Malacostraca > Decapoda > Cambaridae > Procambarus > Procambarus clarkii. Next base: position 21,484,121 of record NC_091218.1, on the reverse strand, counting down.
CTGTACATCTTTCCTCAATCTTTGACGGCTTTGGTTACATTTATTAAACAGTTTACAAGCATGAAAACTTCCCAATGAACTGTTGTTATTGTTATAAACAGCCTCCTGGTGGTTCGGAGCTCATTAACTCTTTAATAATTATAAACAAAGCCGCCAAAGATTGAGAAAAGATGTACAGGTTCGTAAGTGCTTGCGTAACTGCTTCGTGAATCTGGCCCCAGGTGATGAGCCCACCTCACTCTGCCTACCACCTGATCTGTGAATGCCTCCTCATTCTCACCCAGCTGGGTGCCTTCTTTTGATAATTCCTCTCTCATTCCCATGGAGACTGGTTGCTCCTATTGCTAAGTGTTTGATTTTACCTGATCTTTCGGTCGTGGACAGGGATTATATACTCTTTACATTTCACAAGCATGTACGCCATTCACATTGTGTCTTTGAGGTTCTGCTAGTGTTGTCGCTGATGAATGTTCTCCATCAGAAATATCTTCTCTGAGAGAGTCCATTCCTCTCCTGGGTGAGTCCTGTTGCTTTCTATTTGAATGGGTGGTACATTTGACAGACACACCTCTGTCTTTTCTCTTGGCTTGGCCTTCTGACCTCTTTGACCGGCCTTCTTAACTTCCTGGGACTGTCTTACACTTGGTTTGGTGGCTTGGTTATCTTGAGGTTATCTTGAGATGATTTTGGGGCTTTAGTGTCCCCGCGGCCCGGTCCTCGACCAGGCCTCCACCCCCAGGAAGCAGCCCGTGACAGCTAACACTCAGGTACCTATTTTTACTGCTAGGTAACAGGGGCATAGGGTAAAAGAAACTCTGCCCATTGTTTCTCGCCGGCGCCCGGGATCGAACCCGGGACCACAGGATCACAAGTCCAGTGTGCTGTCCGCTTGGCCGACCGGCTGTAACTTAATGTTTCTCTGCAAGCCATGTAGGATTTTGTGTTGTGGGCTCTCTTCCTTCTTGGCCAGCTGCCTCTTGTGTGGGTTTGGCTTTGTCATATCTTCCTTGTCTGAGGCCAGTGCATCTGCCCAATCCATTTTTTTTTGGTTTAGATTGCCTTCTGTGAAAGTCCCATCTTGCCTATTGAAGAGGCTTTTATTGTGCGTCGGCAGGTTCCTCTTACGAAGCACCTTAGGGATGAATCTCAGGGTAGTAATGAGTGGTATACTCAGAAGTAGAACATTCATTGTAAATATTACCCTTTTTCTGAGCCTGGTGGCAGTAGCTTATATTTCCCATTCTGCCTTTTCCTTTTTCTCCCAAGTCTCTACTGTGTCTGGGGTGGAGGGTAGGATATACTCATCCCTGGATCTAGGGTGGAGCAGCAGATGGGGCAAATCAAAGGTATTACTTATTTAGCAGGGTGTTTGGCATTTCCAAAACATTTCTAGAGGGACTTTAGTTTCTTGTGGCCTCCTTTCTTTACATTTAATGGCAGTTTTCCCAGTAGTAAGTTTAGCTGATCATTCTGTAGAAGGGGCAAAATACGCCTCTTAGGTACCTGATTCTATTTGATCATATAATGGATCATAAACTGTACAACTTCAATAGATTTACAATCTGCACATATAAACATGTAGTTAAGGATGCCACAGCTTGTGCTCCCTACTTTCCTCTGTTGAGCATTTTCTGGTAGATCGCCAGAAGTGTGTTAAAGGGTTAGATAAGTACAGTATAGACTTGAAAACAAAACTTTGCATATTAAAAATTATTTCCAGTTAAAAGAAAAAGCATCTGAAGGACATCAGTACTGTATTTCAAATCTGTAACACTGAATGTCAACAAATTTCATTACCACTAATACTTTCACAGTCTGGCCCCTCTCTGGATCCTGCTCAATGGCATGTAAAACTTTTATACTCAGTTTCCCCTTGTTATTTTTTGGGTTATAATTATGAATTTAGAGTCAAAATGTTCCAAAATGATTGTGTTAGAGTATAGATTAATATAAAATGGTTAAATTTTTGGATTATATTATTATGCTTTATTATCACATAATATATGAACTTTAACATAAATCCATTTCTTACTTATGTATCATAAATAAGGAATATGGATATGTTTGCAATTAACTGATGCATATAGCTGTAAAAAAAGCTATAATTACTTTGATACTTTTTAGGTAGGTAATTTGGACAGTGATGAGAAAATGCGTAGATATATAATGCTTATTACTGAGGTGATCTCAGGCTGGTCTCCGAGTATTTTGGTTGATCATCCTGATAGGCTCTGTCCAAACTGTGCTCATGTATTTCAAGAGTTTCATCTTGAAAGTGCAAATAGAATGGTTAAGGAAGTTATTTTCTGAAATTCTGAGATCAGGTGACATGTTTTAGTCTAATTAGACCACTTATACATACCATAATTCATAGCTCCAATATTTGGAAATACAGTACAGTTAAAAATACAAAATAACTCGTACTATAACTCACAAATGAGATGGTGAAATATACAGCAGAAAAATGTACAGATGCCATGGAAATGTTTATCTCACTGAAGGAGGAAATTGCTGAACAGTGCGGGATAACCCCACACCACCACACCATAGTGTCACTGCCATGCCATTACCTGCCACGCCCCCATAGTACCCTGTGCTTGTTACAGCAGCCTGTAATCATATTATCATCATCTAGTACTCATTACAGCAGACTGTGATCATTACATTTTCTCTACCTATTACACTAGTGCTTGTATTATGAGATTTACCAGCCCATGTTCTCTCCCCTCAGTGGCCATGATCAAAATATAACTACAGCAGATTGCATATATTGTATAAAATTACGTAATTTTTTAAAATTAAATTTTCTTTTACGGGGCCAAGACTATATATATATTCTCAAATTCTGATAGGAATTTTATTTGTTAAAATACTGTACTGTACTGTAATTGCTAACTGGACACTACATTTTCTTGCAGTTGCCGCATAAAGAGAATAGAACAAAAGGATGAGCTTGAGTCGGAACGGACAACAGAACAAGTCGATATTGACAAATTAGTACTTGATAACCTAAATATGAGGACAGAAATTGACAGACTATATCAGAATTATGAAGCTCTGAAAAAATTTGCCAACCAGAAGAATATTCCTCTTCCGCCAGACCTGGAGGCACTGTGATCTTTACTTCGGCAGCAATGCACAAGTTTCTCCACTAGTGGTCCATGTTCAAATGGGCTCTCAGGGTATTTGGTATAACTGGTCAGGTGGTGTTTGTGAGTGTGCAAAGTCTGAAAATTTTCTGTACATTTAAATTTGGTAGTTTTGATCTCTGGTGTACGTGACACATTTATACAAGGATCTGGTGCTCTTATTTGCAACTTGCTGCCCAAGATAAAGATATTGTGTAAAGTACAATGTTAATGATGTTAAATTGTGTTTATTTTCTAGAAGTGTTAAGCAGTACAGGAAATTCAGTACTGTGTATCTCATTTTGTCATGTTACGTTTAGGATGTGTATCAAGTTGAGGTCTTCTGATTAGGTAAGAATTAGTTGTGTTTAACATTTCTCTTGATGAGGCATAATCGAAGTTGCTATAGTCATATCTTGTATATTAAAACTTGGTAAGATATTTATTTGACTTTTGAATTTCCCTAATATTTTCTTATTTTTGGCAGGTATAAGACTTAAATTTTGCTGGGTTCCCAGCCATATTGGGATCCCCCTTGAATGAACTTGCTAACGCCACTGCTAAGAAGGCCATTCGTATTTGCAACACTTCCCAGAAAGGAGTTTCCTATTCCGATTTCTACCCGATCATTCATGTCATACAACCAACCATTGGCAGAATCATTGGGCTGGCATTACAGGTAAAAACTGCGTGCTATTAAGTATGACCTTTTTTCCCTTGTCCTTCCTCCTGCCACTGTAATAGGCATTGGGAGATGGCTCTGGTGAAGTTGCGTATCAGTCACATCTGCCTGACTCATGGACTGACTGACTTAATGGAACAACGTCCTGCTCTCCTTTGTCCTAACTGTGTTGTTCCGTTTATAGTCTTGCACCTTCTTGTCAATTGTCTAAATACTAATTGAAGCACACTGTTTTTATAGGTCTTTTATTCTGTTTTATCACTTTCTTTAAATCATATAATCCAACACAACCCCTCCTCCCTATTTTTGTTGCTGCTATTAGTGATAATTGTCTTCAAACCCATGTCTCCTTTTACCCAGCAGTCCTAATTTAGGAGATACAGTTCTCTTGGATCATAACTACACACTATAATTCCAGCCCATCATCAAAACAAAGGGCTTTGAGGTTCACAACATACAAGTCAAATACTGAAGACAAAAACTCTACATAAGTCAGTGTTTGGACTTATGTTTGGACTCACTTAGCCATGTTCAAGGCTATGATATGAAACACGCTTCATTCACTTTCAGCCTGTAAATACTCCCTAAATTAACATAACCTAAAACACCTCACCTAACCTAGCCTATACATAAACCCACAATATATAATAATATTAATTCATGTTTCAGAAATAATGTTTGTTATTGTACTGAATTGAAGATTCATTCTGTCAGTTGGGTGTCTTGTGAATAAGTAAAAAACTGCACTTAGTAAAAATTAAGTCAGTATATGACTTATTGCTTAGGCTGGAAGATGGGTTGCATAATTCATTCACAAAAACTGTAACATATTTTGGGCACATTTCATTAGGCTTCTGCCCTATGGCAAGCTGAGGGACTTCAAAGGCCAAACTCAACTGCCCTCCAGTCTTTGGCCAGAGAGTGAAGAGACCACTTAGCCTTCCTTTCCCTTCCACAACAAAGCTCTGCCCTTCTCTTGGAGCAATATGTGGAGATGATACTGGTTTAAACCTGATCTTAATCATTGAAGTAAAATGGAAATGGGCCTGAAAATATACAGCATAAGAATCATAAATATTCGCCTAATTTAAAATTGTTGTTATATTTTGATAACTGCTTAATGGGGTTCTGGGAGTTCGTCTACTCCCCGCCAGGCCTGACACCTAATGATTCACTATATATGACTTCCCATTGTTGGGGATTGGAAGCCTGTTAGATTTACTGAAGCTTGCCAAAGCTAACTACTGACTTTTCCCAGAATGCAACCCACAATAGTTGCCTAACTCCCAGGTACCAATTTACAGCTAGGTAAACAGAGGCATTGGGTGAAAGGAATTGTGCCAAACTGTATATGTCCGACCCAGAGATTAAACCTGGGACCCTCGATTGTGAGCCGAGGATGTCGACCACTGCATTACAATGTAAGCTTGAAGAATAATTAAGGTGGCCATTTCAATAACTGTGGGATAATTACACAATATAGCTTGCTACATAAATTTTCATTTGCCAAATACATTCTGAATTCTTCTATTTCTTTATCATTAAATGAGTACAGGAAGTGAAAAGGTACAAAAATAGACAATGTTTATGAAATGGAAGATTAACTTGCTTTAGTCAGCCAATCAGGGACTTCAAAATCTGTATCAAGTTAACAGTCTAAATCACTCTGGATTGTTAACATGTATCACAGCAGCTGTTACTACTCAACCATGAAAAAAAAGTGTTCAGTCTTTAAATTCACCTCATAAAATTGTAATAACTCGGTTGTCAAACATGAGCCTTCATTAGCTGACATAGGCAGGCCTAAAGTGAGTCGATCTGTAATGAGACTGTGAAAGAACAAAGACCAAGGCAAGCACAAGCACTATTAAAGTGCTGTGTACAAGTGGTGGTAAAGAGAGTTATGAGCACAAGTGGCACAACATCCTGCACAGGCTTGTTACAACATTTAACACAGGTGTTCACAGCATTGCTAAAGACCACTATGTTCTACACCCTAGCTGAAGACCAGTACCTATATAGCTGTACTTATGAATGCCACCACTTGGTTGCACTGGGCTGCAAAGCCCGGCGAACAATTAGCACGTTTTACACAAGACATGTATTACGACACATAGAATCATGACATCATACACAGCTTCAAGTTCATGTTACATAGAGCATGCTTGTACTGCCTTATAACACACATTATATATGTATTAAAACACCAATACTCTACTGCCAATACTGTTGCCACTCAATCGATGTCATTGCTCAACGTTGGGTGTTAAGTGGGAGGTGGACGCTTCAGCTCTGAAGTACGACACATTTACATATAAACATTTGGTATCACCACAGAATATATACTTTTCATATGCAGAGTAGACAAAAATATTGTATATTTTCCCTTATACTAAAAAAACAAACACCCCCTAGCTAATCTAATGTACAGGTTTCCATTTATTCCTATCCAAAATTACAACACTGTATGACCTCTGCCAGCAGAAAAATCTTTATTCCTGTGTTGCTAGAAGATAACAATACTGGATATGCTAGTTCCTCAAAACTATTGTTAACGCTTAATGTATCATAAAAATGGAAGTACACATTGACATATAAGCCCCCTACTTAAACACCGCCACCAGATATACTGGTATATATATATCGCAAAATACTACTCTTATGCTTTCTTGATGCATTCACACTCAAGTTTTCAGTTTTACTTATACTGTGAGCATAGTTCACTAATGATAGGACGTTGATTGTAAGAATTACATGTAAATCTAAAAACACTTTCAGTGCTTTACAAAGTCACATCAAATACACTTCTGTTGACACCTTAGTGAGCACAGCATAATGACAAAGGCCAGACACTCACGATATAGTCACTACAGTTAATCAAAAATTAACTGTTCACCAGCATATTATACCTTTCTTAGTATGTTACAACTTAACCCTGATGTACACGACAACCAATAATTTCCTTTTTAATATATACTATAGATGTGAGTATTTGTTTAATTAAAGCCTGATCGTAGATACAGTATATAACAGAACTTGCAATCATAGGTGTTGCGTGTCATATGTATTGTGTTGCATGTAGGTAATGTACTGTATGTTGCATATAGGCATTATTGTATGTTACATGTACAATGTGTTGTATATAAGTATTGTGCATTACATGTATGATGACAAATATAGCAATTGTGTATTGCATGTACTTGAAAGTAGAGTATAGTGTTGTGTAAATATATCTAGTGTTGCACATGCATCAGGTGTTCACATGTTTAAGTGTCTTATTATTATTCATAAGAGCATTTAGCTACCTTGAGCCGTATACACATGATGATTCCTAACCACACGGAACATAAAGCCAAACGGAAAGAAGTAGGCTGTTCCAAGGAAACTCTCTCTTGGTTACAGCCTTGTAAGGCCTTAAGACCTTGTAAGATCTTACTTACAAGGTCTTACCTCTTAGTTATGTCATTGTTTTCTATCATTATCACATATGTACTTATTGGCTGATGTTTTCAGAAGCAAAATAGATACTGTACTACCAATTTTCAGTAATATCGTGCTCTACTGTAAATCAATAAAATACATTTACAAAAATGTAAAAAAATGCAAAAACACGTGGTCTTGATGAATGACACTGAAGAGATAATTCAGCTACAGTAATACAGAGGGGGGGCAGGCACACGGCATATTTAAGGTAATTTTAAGGTAGAAGAGAATGACCACAAAGATGGGCAGACATTGAATATGAAGAAACAGGGATGCAGTGTAACCAGTGCAGGAGAAGATGTGAGGAACAAAGCTAGGTGGAATCAGTTTGTGAAGAGCAAACGATTTGATATGTTTGTAAATGGCAACACATGGGGAGCTTTATATATTTAGCCTTGCGAAGTATTGTAGTGGGATGTGGCTATAAATGATATGTTGAAGGGTGGTAGTGTGGAAGATATGTTGAATGGTTTGGTGTTGTGTGTACTGTATCCCCAATCTTTTCCTATACTGTTTCCCTATCTTCTCCGAGCTGATCCATCCCCTCCCCCCTTCCATGAATGAGATTTCCAGTTGTTAAGCCTGTTTGATTTGTCGAGGTAATTCTAGGCCAACGACTAAATTTTCCCAGGATTTATCCCACAACAGTTGTTCAACTCTGAGTACTGCCAGATGAACTGAGGCATTGTGTGTATGGAAACTTGCTTTCTCGCCGTGTCCAGGAACTGAATCTGAGAGCCTTAGTTGTTAACTAATGGCACTGATCACTGTGTCACATGGAAATGCTTCCACAGTTATAGACAACAGAGTAATTATAGTCCTTCCATTCACCTGGGCTGTATGGGTCTCAAACTGTGGCCCCCACGCGTGTGAGGCCGACGCTCTATCGACTATAGTAATCATAGTATTATACCTGTATTATAAGTCACATGTCTGAGTGAGAAGTTGGAAGCTCATTACATCTGGAGATATGCTATTGAATTATTTTTGTGAATAATGGATTAGGTAAAATATTTGAAATACTATACTGTATTCCATCAACTTTTGACAGACCATGATTAAAAATAATGGCCAAAGTATCAGCTACAACAATGCATGTCATTTAAAAGGAATACGAATGATTATCACGTATATGCATTATCATCATTACCCAGTTTTTAACATTCATGTGGTGTGGAGTGAATGAGTCTTAATTCACCCCCCCCCCCCTATTCTTACCTATCTTCAAGAATGGTGTGTGAAGGTGTAAATTCAGAAGATGGGGAAGACGTATAGAACAAGAATGTCAAAGATGTTAACAATTACACCCATTCATTCACTGTATCCTACACAACTTCATGAAGATCTAGCACAAATACTCTCTACCAAGACACAGCAGTGTTCCACTCTTTATATATAGTATAAAAAAAAAAAAAATTTGATTAAACATGTTTAACTTATATTTTTCTAACTCCTCATTCACTGTATTTTTCTGCTTAACTAATCTTTTCACTTTGACATTTATTTCTCACTATCTTTTTGTCAACAACAACAACTACTATACTACCATTTCCTCATCCTGCTTCTCATGCGTCTGCCATTGTGTACAACGCCAAACATTCCATTTAAGCACTTCATAAGCATTTGAAAAAAGTTTTGCCCTTTAAGTCACAGAAATAATCACTACTGTACTCATGAACTATCAGAGGTAAAGTGTTCTTACAAACTCAAGTGGTACAACAATCTTGTCTAGTTTTCAGCATATTTAAATTTTATGTCATCCTACGTGAAATCTATGAAAGTGGATATAGAATGTTCAGTTTTACATTATTCGGAAAATAATTATAACGAGGTTACACCCTTAACTTACAGTTTCCACATATACTGTAATTGGCAGAGTATGCAATTTTGGACCAAAATGTATGAATGTTGAGGGGTAAGGGAATGCTATGTACACCAAAATTATTACCGAATGAAAATTGTAGTACAGTAATCACTATAATCTTAATAATGCTGCATAATATGACTAGATGATTAAAGCAGTTAGTGACAATTTGTTACAACTGCAGTTAATTGCATAGAAATAATTAAATTATGTTGAATAATTTCATTTACACTGATAAAGACTGCTGCCCGCTAAACAGCATTATATCTCAGTGTCTTCTAAACAGCACCAGCTTATATGAGTACATATGTTTTGTGTCATCTTTGTCAGTGAGTACATTATTGTGAACTTTATTTCAGTAATTGCTACTGTTCATGACTTGAAGAGACTTGACCACATCTGTCAAACAAATTACAACTGATACTTCACTGATTTCATGTGATTGTAAATATACATTTTTATTGTCTACAAAAGATCAAAAAGTTTTTGCGATAGTACAAACGTACAAGTTGGTGTGAGGAGCACCACGTACAGTTCTGTACAAGTTGGTGTGAGGAGCACCACGTACAGTTCTGTACAAGTTGGTGTGAGGAGCACCACGTACAGTTCTGTACAGCACACAGTGAACAACAAGCTAATGCTCCACTACATACATTCACAGTAAATCTAATTACTACATAATAGCTACAGCATCCAGCCTGTTGGCCTGAACCTCAACAATGAACAATCAAAAACAATATTGCTCATTTTGTTCATTTCAATGAACAAAATGAGCAATATCATTTTTCCACATGTGCGATCTTCTATATTAGAATTTTGTTTATAGTTTTTAATGTTTTGACAAATGTTTACTAGTGTACATAACTGCTGTTGACACTAAATAAGGTTGTGGAATTTCTAAGGCTTCATAGTTGTAAAGAAAGGTCAAGAAAATTATTATACATCTGGAGCTGCCATGTCATTATGTTTGACTACAATGGTAAAGGGTGAGAGGAGAAGTGCAGACAGGCTGTTACTCCTCGGTGCAATGTATATTTGTGCATCCTGAGAGCCTTGTAGCACGTGGCTACCATAACATCTTAGAGCGTACATCAAGAAAATAGCTTTAATGTGTTAAAAAAATATATTCTTGTAACCCTTTTTAAATTTAGGCCTTCCTGAAAACTAACACATATATATATTTATATATAAATCACACAATATACAAGGCATAGACTCAAGGGCAACATTATCATTATGGCTAAATGATTGTAGAGGAAGGTTAAAACAACGGTTGTACACTTTACATCAGGTTCAACAAGATAGTTGCTTTACCTTCACTATAAAACTGATTTATACACCACTGAGACAATAAGTAACAAATAAATAAACTAGAAGTCACAATAACGTGGCTAAAGTATGTTGACCAGACAACACACTAGAAGGTGAAGGGATGACGACGTTTTGGTCCGTCCTGGACATTCCAGGACACAATCGACTTGAGAATGGTCCAGGACGGACCGAAACGTCGTCGTCCCTTCACCGTCTAGTGTGTGGTCTGGTCAACAAATAAACTAGAAAGTTATCCGAAGAGTATTTGGGAGTCACAGCAGGATGGGAGCACCAGCACCATATTCTTCTGCTTAAGTTCACATTTCCTGCAAGTATACTAATGCTCCAAGTTTTATTTATTGGCAATTAATGTACTGTAATTTTTTTTTTACAGTTTTTTTTTTACAGAAGGTATAATGTTAGTGCATTGTAACAAAATTTGGCCTTATAACTTTGAGTTATCTACATCTAAATGATAAATAAAGAAACTTATTCAGACAGATATGACTTGCACAGTATTGACTTATAATAAGTATGCTTAATAAGTTACACTTGTTCATATATGGAAGATCAGATGATGGGTGAATTATTATGTAAACAAGTTTAGACATTTCCAAAGTAAGATAACTCGGGAAGGTAGTCATATTTACTGTCTTCATAAAAACATTTTCTAGATTTAATTTTATATTTAACTACATTACTTAAAGAGTGATATTTGGTATCACTGAGCAAATAAGAGCTCTTTGTATTTTGCTGTACAGTGATGCTCCCAGTATTAACATGTGGTTCATTTCCATTCCTTTAATTAAGGTGATCACAGTTGCTTGTCACCTCGACCAACACAATAACAGAATTTGCATATTTGACCCACCTAAAATTCCTTCATGGAACAACCTTTGTATCTTTCAAACTGCTCTACTGTGTATTGTTGTAATTGTTAGAGCAATTTTGTAAGTATAGATTATAGTGAATACATGATTGTTGCATTCTCTCTCAGACATATTTCCTTACTTTCTTCAAGGCATTGTAGTTAATTTTACAGAAATGCTTTTCTAGCTAGATCAGGCAAGTTTGCACACAACAACTTTGTCGTGCCTTCATGAGTATTTATAGATATCTGTGAATGTGTTATACTCAATTTGAATGTCTGTTGAGACATAACCAACCACAGGCAAGTAGGCCTCTGACGTCATGCCAGACAGACAGTCACCAGCCATGCTCCCAGCAGCCTCAGTTCTCCCGACAGACTCAGAGTAGGTGGACCTCGGCTGGCCAGATATACACCTTGTTGTCTCGGTCAATAAATATACAGAAGTGCCTACTGTGTCTACATTCAACCCCGCAAGGCAACGAATAAATGTCACTGGATGCTGAGGAGCCTCGCTGAAGTTGGTTTACCCAACTGGAAGCTCTCAATCCTTGTGCATTTAGTGATAACAAATATATTACTTCAAGTAATGTAGTTAGTGCAGTAAATATAACCAATTGAAAATCTGATAATTTTTCCTTAATACATAATAGCTAAAGTGCCAGCAATTTTGAACTGTTAAGACAGTAATAAAAGCAAGCCTCAAGATCTGCTGGCAGTCTTAACAATGTGCAGGTAAATCTTATTTGAACACTAAGAATGCAGTTATATTTCAATTTTTTTATCTGGGGAACCTTCTAACAAAGTAATTATAACTCCTTTTGTGAATGCCTATGGCCACAAAAGTCTAGGTGGATGTAGCAAACAATATCAAAAGCCAAAGGCAGGCATGTGTAGGAACATTAGGGCACTGTATTGATATATTCAGTGATACACAATGAAGAATTCTAAGAGTGTAATATGGGTGGTGTGAGAATGTAGGTGTCAAACCAGGAGTATAATGTTAGTAAGGGGTAACTTAGGAAAGGGAAGGAAGTGAAAAATGTCGGGGAAGGCGGAGCTGCAAGGCTTTCAGACGTACAGCTCCCAAGAGTGGAAAGGTGGGCAGCTTTAATAACTCAAAATTAATCATAGAAAAATGTATAGGGGCATTCAGGTGCATAATTTACATTAATTTATTTCAATTGGTCTGCAAATGTGATTTCCAAACCTACAAAAGCAGACTGATGAAAGTGGCTATTAATTGTTAATTTTACTGGATCACATAACTAAAATTGTTCACTCATCAAAACATGGCATGAAGAGCTTGATCATATAGATTAAACTAATCATAAAAACTATAACAGCTTGAGAAAAAGAGCAGAGATATGGGCTACTTATAACCCTCATCTTCATAGTGTAAGTAGTAAGAGCCTCTTTAAAAGTCTTGTGAAGACCTGTTGCATGTGTGTCTGAGAGATCACCATCAGACACTTCTTTGCTCAGGTGACATTGTCACATCTTCCACGAGATGTTAGAAAACCAGCTCAAGTGTTTCACACACAACCTCACCTACAACATACAAAGATAAAATCACATAATATTAATTTAACTTTAAGATGCATGTAATTTTCACTTTTTTTATTTATATCAATATAAAGTAATAAAGATAATGATATACTGTACTGTTTATCTTTAATTTTGGAAATTATTATAAAATAGTGTACATTACTATAATGTATATACTGTATTCATAATTACTCTTCCTGCCATGCAGTATTTTAATTTGTACTTATCTGAGTAGTGCTTACGTTGAATTGAAGCAGTTGAGTGGTGTTGGCAGCGTGCGGGTGGGTGACACCACCAGGTTGAAGGGCACACTCTCCATGAGGGGGTACCACTGGGCCACCGGTCGTCGGGGACACTCCAGCATCTCTAGCCAGTGGTCACGTCCGGGACCAATCACCTGGGAGCCAATCACCGCCACGCCAAGTAGTTCGTTGGCACCGACCCTGCACACACAACATGTAGCCACAATGTAAGTCATGAGTGTGATCAGTCTACATGTCTAGTATTACTACTTTTGTAGACAACAAACTGACCTTTTCCAAAGCACAGTACTTACTATATTCTGGAATACTGTCAAGTGTCAAAGTGAAGAAATACATCCAGTAAATATTAACTATATGCATTTTGTATACTGTACAGTACATCTAAGATATGAGCTGTAGAGATATTCTTACAATGTATTTATCATAGTAAAGAATATTTTTATTCTTAATAAATGAACCATTTGCCATTCTTCTTATATTAGTATGTACAGTACTTAAATCACCTTACAGCCAACACACAATAGATCACCTTACAGCCAACACACAATAGATCACCTTACAGCCAACACACAATAGATCACCTTACAGCCAACACACAATAGATCACCTTACAGCCAACACACAATAGATCACCTTACAGCCAACACACAATAGATCACCTTACAGCCAACACACAATAGATCACCTTACAGCCAACACACAATAGATCACCTTACAGCCAACACACAATAGATCACCTTACAGCCAACACACAATAGATCACCTTACAGCCAACACACAATAGATCACCTTACAGCCAACAAAGACCCTTAGGGTAACACCACCCCACCTATGACCATGATCCTAGGGTAACACCACCCCCACCTGTGACCATGATCCTAGGGTAACACCACCCCCACCTGTGACCATGACCCTAGGGTAACACCGCCCCCACCTGTGACCATGACCCTAGGGTAACACCACCACCACCTGTGACCATGACCCTAGGGTAACACCACCATCACCTGTGACCATGACCCTAGGGTAACACCACCCCCACCTGTGACCATGACCCTAGGGTAACACCACCACCACCTGTGACCATGACCCTAGGGTAACACCACCATCACCTGTGACCATGACCCTAGGGTAACACCACCCCCACCTGTGACCATGACCCTAGGGTAACACCACCCCCCACCTGTGACCATGACCCTAGGGTAACACCACCCCCCACCTGTGACCATGACCCTAGGGTAACACCACCACCACCTGTGACCATGACCCTAGGGTAACACCACCCCCCACCTGTGACCATGACCCTAGGGTAACACCACCCCCACCTGTGACCATGACCCTAGGGTAACACCACCACCACCTGTGACCATGACCCTAGGGTAACACCACCCCCCACCTGTGACCATGACCCTAGGGTAACACCACCACCACCTGTGACCATGACCCTAGGGTAACACCACCACCTGTGACCATGACCCTAGGGTAACACCACCCCCACCTGTGACCATGACCCTAGGGTAACACCACCACCACCTGTGACCATGACCCTAGGGTAACACCACCCCCCACCTGTGACCATGACCCTAGGGTAACACCACCACCACCTGTGACCATGACCCTAGGGTAACACCACCCCCACCTGTGACCATGACCCTAGGGTAACACCACCCCCCACCTGTGACCATGACCCTAGAGTAACACCACCACCACCTGTGACCATGACCCTAGGGTAACACCACCACCACCTGTGACCATGACCCTAGAGTAACACCACCACCACCTGTGACCATGACCCTAGGGTAACACCACCCCCCACCTGTGACCATGACCCTAGGGTAACACCACCACCACCTGTGACCATGACCCTAGGGTAACACCACCACCACCTGTGACCATGACCCTAGGGTAACACCACCCCCCACCTGTGACCATGACCCTAGGGTAACACCACCACCACCTGTGACCATGACCCTAGGGTAACACCACCACCACCTGTGACCATGACCCTAGGGTAACAAACACACCTCTACCCATGACCATGACTATAGTACTGTGACTACAGGATCGCAGAGCAACACTCGCCTGTAATCTCATGACAAGAAACACACACCTGTCATAGTCGACCACCTTGACAAGAAGGGTGACGTCTTCTATGCTGTCATTAGGGATATCAAAAACAAGTGCCTCATTGTAGATAGGGTTGAGTGTCGACTTTTTCACTGTGGTCTTCTTCTTCTTGATGCGACGCCCATGGCACAAGAGACACACCTTCACATACGGGTCTGTGAGGGAAACCATGGCAAGTGATACATAACCCTACCTGAACACCTGTTATCAAGCAGAGAATACATACACTTTATGATGATGTTTCACAGGAAAAAATTAGATGTAATTGAGATTGAAAGTATTAGTGCTTATAAATAAGATGTGATGTGAAAGTGGGGCCAAGGTCAGGCATGTGAGAGATCATGTAGTTAACAATTTGTATTTTTATAATAAAAATTAGGCCATTGATAATGTAATATTAAACTTTCCTTCATCCTTTTCAATTTCAATGAGGACTGACCTGAGGAACTGGGGATTGACCTGTGGACCTTGGGTCTTGTAAAATATGTTAGGGACTGACTTGAGGAGCTGTGTATCAGTGTGAGGAGCTGGATATTAATGTGGGAAGCTGGGGACTGACCTGAGGATCCAGTGATGTCCATGGCTCTGAGGTTCCTCATCTTGATGACGGTAACAGTGAGTCGACCAGCAGTTGGCAGGTAGCAGAGGCTCAACATCAATTCTCCGAGGTCACGACTCTCCTGCATGGAATAAGTACATTTAAGGTCGCAGCTCTCCAAGGTCACGGCTCTCCTTCAGGGCATATGTACAGGTAGGGTCACATCTCTCCTGCAGGGCAGGACTTGTTAGTCATAACTCTCCTGTTGGACTAAGATAAACTAACGGCTCCAGATCTGCAGACCACAAGTAAATTCAGGGTAAAATCATCCTATGGTGTCACTGGTTTTGTGACACAAATTTTATAAAATTATTTGGTTTGCAGAACTGATCAATGTTAAAAAGCACTTTGCAAATATTGACAGGAGCCAGACAGAGGCATTATTTATAACTACTTATACAAAACTACACTATATTGGGGGTGACTAAACTGGTGGGCAACACTAAGTCAAGCAATTTTAGTCACAAATTTAAAAACATTTAGCTCAATTTGAGTTGTGAAACTGGAACTAAATACCCAGAGAGAGACACATTGTCATAAATGGTTTTATTTAATAATTCACTGACAGAAGTAGAGTCAAGTCACACAGGAAGTTGTCATCGCCACTCTGTCTGCAGTCATACAATAGAGAACACACACCATAATTATGACCTCTACCAAACAGTACGTTGTAATTGCCAAACTTCGGCTGGGATGTCAATATGCATGTAATGAATCCCACCAATAGTGAACATTACAATTGTAAACTATGTGAACAAGAGCTAGGACATTCTAACACTATATCTGTGATTACCCTGTTATCAATGATTTCAGACCAAATGGTATGATGTACTTTGAGCTCTGTAACTATTTCATACACTCATGAATACTGGAAGATATGCTTGTGCTGTACCCTGTGTTTACTAGTGCAGGCTAGTAGATTAGACTCGGATTTCATGTTCTCTCCTGAATCCAGTATGACCAACCATCCTGTGAGATGGGGATACTAGATGAACTTAATGCTAGTTTCTGATTCACAAACTATAATCCTTCATATAGAATAGGGTAGCAGCACATTGCTGTGTATACTTAAGCTTGTTAAAATAAAAGTAGTTGTAGAGCGCTACATCATCCAACTTAATATCTGATCTTGTCCCTAGAGGATGTAGCACTTTTAGTCTGTCACCTATCCACTGGCCAAAAAAATGAGCTCCACAGGTCACCCTCAACTGCTCCCCAGGCCGCCAGAGCACACAATCACCCCGCTCCCCCTCACGGAAGGGTTCAGAGAAATTGAAAAGCAAAGTTTTTAACTACCAATTATTTACTTAATCATATAGATCAAGTACATAAACCTTAATATGTTAGAGGGAGCAGGACAGAAATGACAGGTGTACGGCCCTCCCTGGTGGTGGGTATTGGGCAGGTGTGTGTGTGGCTTTACCCGATGATAAGTGTAGGACAGGTGTGTGACAACCTAATGGTAGGTGTAGGACAGGTGTGTGGCCAATCCTGGTGGTGGTGAAGGCAGGTGTGTAGGACAGGTTTTTTTTATTATTATTTTCTACCACAGACGTGGCCACACATTTACAATGCTAACCAGCATATATACATTTTCTTCTGTCCTCCCCAGACAGGGTTAGAGATGTGTGTGGCCCACACTGGTGGTGGTGGTGGGCGATGTCTGACATTTAGGCTGGAGGACCTGAGCCAAGGCCAACCTTCCCCTCCACACATCTCTCAATATGAGTTCCCATTAACGACCATGCCGAGGCCGATCAGTGTGCAGACATTACCTTCAGAGGTTCACTGTCTAGAGCCGACACCACCACCATTTCCTCACACGCGACATCTCTGTTCACTCTGTAAAATGTAGCTGAGGGCGTCTTTCTCTTTGCTGCCAACATGCCGCTCAAAACCACTCACTTTCTCCCCCTCCCTGTCTAATTAGCACCTAAATTGATTGCCAAGCCGTCAGCAAATTTTCTAAGGCCATAATTAGAAGTCATTTGTGTGTTGGGAAGCGGGACCTGGCGAGGAAATGTGAAACTCAAACCCACGTTATTGGTCTTGTTACCATGACCAACACGTGGGTTATATTTTATTATTATTATTAATAAAGTTAGGTAGACTCGCAGTGAGCTACTGCCGTATGCAGTATGAGGGATTACAGATTATAGATCAAGAGCCAGTTATATTTAAGTTCGCCTAATATTTCCATCTCCCAGGAAGGTCAGTTATACATGGAATCAGAAAACACTTTAGTCTGCTAGCCTGCACCAGCAGGGTAGAGTATGAGGATATCTTCCAGTGTATATATACTAATAAATATTTAATTAAAATTGTGAATATTTGTTTATTTCCCTACAGACTAGAGATAGGCTAGAAGAGTCACACAAGATAAGATCTCACAGCTGCACACACTAGTACCTCAAACATAACCACAATGCTTGGTACATTACAAAGCTTCATACACACATACATTTATATACCAGAACTAACAAAATAAAAATGAATTCAGGCAAACCATTCAAACTTGTGTTATCCAACTTATTTATTCTAACTGAGGATTTGCTGATGACATGAGCCATACCGCCCAGGGCATGGCAACACCCCACTCTGGGCATGGCAACACCCCACTCTGGGCATGGCAACACCCCACTCTGGGCATGGCCACACACCACCCTGGGCATGGCCACACACCACCCTGGGCATGGCCACACACCACCCTGGGCATGGCCACACACCACCCTGGGCATGGCCACACACCACCCTGGGCATGGCCACACACCACCCTGGCCATGGCAACACACCACCCTGGCCATGGCAACACACCACCCTGGCCATGGCAACACACCACCCTGGCCATGACCACACACCACCCTGGGCATGGCCACACACCACCCTGGCCATGGCCACACACTAGGTATAACACCTGGCCCTCCACATCCCCCGCAAGTCAGGTTAAGAGTCTCATTAACTTGGGTCATCAGAGATTCGAATCTGCGATAATCCCAGGGAACTGTGTGTTATTACCCACGCTATTGTGGACTTAATCTCACGAAGTAAGTGTATATTAACTGTTGGAGCGACCAGAACACTGAGCCAGTACTTTGTGCTCCCACGTGACACACTCTCCTCTCCCTCACTAGAGGGCAACACATGTGGTGGGAAAGTTACCGAGGCGATGAGTATAGCCACAAGGTCGTCCTAGCTGGCCTTGCCAGCCAGGGCTTCCAGTCGTAATTACCCGTCATTACCGGTAATTAACCCTGAACTACTGCCATCCAGCTCATAGCTCCAGCCGTTGCTAACACACGCTGGGGGAACAGCCTGAGGCAAAGCAGGTGAGCTTAGTGAGGTAATTTACCTCAGTCATTAACAAGGCCAATGTTTACCATCCCAACTATCAGCTAAAACTTTAAAATATTTGTTTTAATTCCCGTTCTCGAGAACAGGAAGCCTGTATTACTTTACATATTTCTGCCCGAAACGCTGCGCGTACTAGTGGCTTTACAAGAGTGCCATTACTGTACTATGCTATGTATTCTCACAAACCCAATGTACCTTCTTGTATATAAATAAATAAAAAAAATATATTTTAGCAGCATATATCCATGTTCCCCCCAAAGGTGGAACTGCCGACCCTTCCCAGGATGCCACCCACAACAGTTGTCCAACTCCCGGGTACCTATTTATTGCTAAGTGAACAGCAGCATTAGGTGAAAGGAAACGTACCCAACTCTCTCTATCCCAGCCGGGGATCGAACCCGGGGATCCCCCGCCATAGGGAAAAAGGGGGGTGAGGGTGGGGAGAGGGTTGTCAAGTTACATGACACCTTTGTGGTAAACATTTGCAATACGATAACTCTCCCAGACCCATCTATCTGCCTCTGGGAAGTGCATCACATGGTCACCATGGCAACACTCTCTTTCTACCCGACCTCGTGGTGCCTCTAGTGCGTAAATGGTCTCACACACACACACACACACACACACACACACACACACACACACACACACACACACACACACACACACACGGTTCAAAGGTTTGCCACCAGACTAGTACCCGAGCTGAGAGGTATGAGCTACGAGGAGAGACTACGGGAATTAAACCTCACTTCGCTGGAAGACAGAAGAGTTATGGGGGACATGATCACCACATTCAAGATTCTCAAGGGAATTGATAGGGTAGATAAAAATCTATTTAACACAAGGGGCACACGCACTAGGGGACACAGGTGGAAACTGAGTGCCCAAATGAGCCACAGAGATATTAGAAAGAACTTTTTTAGTGTCAGAGTGGTTGACAAATGGAATGCACTAGGAAGTGATGTGGTGGAGGCTGACTCCATACAAGTGTAGATATGATAGAGCCCAGTAGGCTCAGGAACCTGTACACCTGTTGATTGACGGTTGAGAAGCGGAACCAAAGAGCCAGAGCTTAACCCCCGCAAGCACAAGTAGGTGAGTACACACACACACGGGCAGAGTTTCTTTCACCTGATAAGCCAGGTCATCTAACAGTAAATAGGTACCCTGGACTTGGACAGCGGCTACGGGCTGCATCTTAGGCATGTGTGTCTTAGATATATGACATGATGGATATGATACGATGCAGGAAAAATAATTTGAGTCAATACATTAGACCGACGGTTAGAAAGACGGGGTCCAAGAGCTGACACCTCGATTCGGAGGTCGTAAATTGTAATGACAGCTGAATCAGCCAATAAAGTTATGGATCACCGTGACATATATTCCTGGTTAAGAAAATATTCATATCACAGTGAATAGGAAGAAAATGGGTGGCAGGCTAGGCACACCGGGATTACAAGGGACGGTCGAGAGATGGTCGAGGGACGGTCGAGAGACGGTCGCTGCAGAGTACAAACAGGCCCTCGACAGTAAGCACCATCAACTCGTGTCCAGGGGGCCAGATTCACGAAGCAGTTACGCAAACACTTGCAAACCTGTACATCTTTTCTCAATATTTGGCGGCTTTGTTTACAATTATTAAACCGTTAATGAGAACCGAAGCACCAGGAGGCTGTTTATAACACTAACAACAGTTGATTGGCAAGTTTTCATGCTTGTAAACTGTTAAATAAATGTAACCAAAGCCGTCAAAGATCAGGAAAGATGTATACCTTCTTAAATACTTGAGTAACTGCTTCGTGAATCTGGCCCCAGCACCACACCACTCACCCCGACTGTGTGTAGCACCACTTCCAGGAACACCACTCGCCGCTTGCATACAAACCCAATATCCTGACCACATAACCAACCCCAAAGACAATGTACAGGAATGACAAGAAGGCATATTTCTCCTGCCTGTCAAATCCAGGCCATGATGAGCCCCCCCGCCCCAACCCTCCTCCCATACTAATGACACAAACACAGAAGGAATTGCAAATAAATCAAGGGAACTCCAGCAGAGGGTAAAGAAGTTACACTTGCACATTAATGAAATAATTGAAACAAAACTTACAGATATGATAGAGGCAGTGTTTCCAAGCAACTATTATGTGAATATGAGGAAATAGTAAAGGTAAAGTTTCAGTGGCTTTGATGATGCAGATGCAAGTAAATTTTGAGGAAGAGAGAGAGAGAGAGAGAGAGAGAGAGAGAGAGAGAGAGAGAGACAGAGAGAGAGAGAGAGAGAGAGAGAGAGAGAGAGAGAGAGAGAGAGAGAGAGAGAGAGAGAGAGACAGAGAGAGAGAGAGAGAGACAGAGAGAGAGAGAGAGAGAGAGAGAGAGAGACAGAGAGAGAGAGAGAGAGAGAGAGAGAGAGAGAGAGAGAGAGAGAGAGAGAGAGAGAGAGAGAGAGAGAGAGACAGAGAGAGAGAGAGAGAGACAGAGAGAGAGAGAGAGAGAGAGAGAGAGAGACAGACAGAGAGAGAGAGGGGAAAGGTGGAGAGGGGGAGAAGAGATGACGAGAGGAGGAGATATGGGAAGAGATGATAGAGGGAGAGAAACCCGGGCACCCAATCTAGTATTCATTTGTTTGTGTATACACATACACGCACACTTGGTGATATGATAGAACCCGGTAAGATCAGAAATCTGTACACCAGTTGAGTGACAATTGAGAGGCGAGACCAAAGAGCCAAAGCTCAACCCCTGTCAGCACACCTAGGTGAGTACATCCGAGTAAAGGTGAGGCAGATGCAGCTGCGACCCCCAAGGGATATTGCCAAGTCAAATACAGATCTGGACCACAAATACAATTGTGATCCTGAAGGTTCCGAGTCTTTGGATCCCTAGAGTAAAAATGCCCAGATCTTCCTCCAAGATTTGGCTTCCAGTACATGCAGCATAACAATGAATACTGCAGGAATCGCAGAATGCTGCCTCTACAGATGTTAAGGCCAGGTTATCTTGAGGTTATCTTGAGATGATTTCGGGGCTTTAGTGTCCCCGCGGCCCGCTCCTCGACCAGGCCTCCACCCCCAGGAAGCAGCCCATGACAGCTGACTAACACCCAGGTACCTATTTTACTGCTAGGTAACAGGGGCATAGGCCATACAAAAGACGTTAGATATCTGTTGCCTGGCCTACAACAGATGTTTAACACAAGCTGATTTTTAATTCCCACAGCAAATTGCACCAGTTTCCGAGCTTTTAATATTTCAAGTCAGGCGCTGAGATCTATGACTTATTCTGCGCAGCTTGCGAGCGTCCGATGGTGTTCAGCTCTCCAGTGGTGGTTACTGTCAGGTTATCTTTAAAGTACCGGCTCGCTCCTGCTCCCTCAGCTTTATCTGTCCTAAGATGAGGCTAGTACCCCGGGAGGTGGGCCCAGGAGGCGGGCCCAGGAGGCGGGCCCAGGAGGCGGACCCGGGAGGCGGACCCGGGAGGTGGACCCGGGAGGCGGACCCGGGAGGTGGACCCGGGAGGTGGACCCGGGAGGTGGACCCGGGAGGCAAACCCAGGAGGTGGACCCGGGAGGCAAACCCAGGAGGTGGACCCGGGAGGCGGACCCGGGAGGTGGACCCGGGAGGTGGACCCGGGAGGCGGACCCGGGAGGTGGACCCGGGAGGTGGGCCCAGGAGGCGGACCCGGGAGGTGTACACAAGAGATGGACCCGGGAGGCGGACCCGGGAGGTGGACCCGGGAGGCGGACCCGGGAGGTGGACCCGGGAGGCGGACCCGGGAGGCAAACCCAGGAGGTGGACCCGGGAGGCGGACCCGGGAGGTGGACCCGGGAGGTGGACCCGGGAGGCGGACCCGGGAGGCGGACCCGGGAGGTGGACCCGGGAGGCGGACCCGGGAGGCAAACCCAGGAGGTGGACCCGGGAGGCGGACCCGGGAGGTGGACCCGGGAGGTGGACCCGGGAGGTGGACCCGGAAGGTGGACCCGGGAGGTGGACCCGGAAGGCAAACCCGGGAGGTGGACCCGGGAGGTGGACCCGGAAGGTGGACCCGGAAGGTGGACCCGGAAGGCAAACCCGGGAGGTGGACCCGGGAGGTGGACCCGGAAGGTGGACCCGGGAGGCAAACCCAGGAGGTGGACCCGGGAGGTGGACCCGGGAGGTGGACCCGGGAGGTGGACCCGGGAGGCGGACCCGGAAGGTGGACCCGGGAGGTGGACCCGGGAGGTGGACCCGGGAGGTGGACCCGGGAGGCAAACCCGGGAGGTGGACCCAGGAGGTGGACCCGGAAGGTGGAAACGGGTGAAGAGAACCAGAGAACATTGGCCTATCGGAGGTAACATTGACTTGAGGTCTGGGCATTTGTAATATGCCAATATCCACTTGATTTAAAGACCTCTTATATAGCATTCCGCCGTTCGGAGACCGGTAACCGAAGCCTCGTATACCTATCTGGCGGTCGATAACACCTGGTGGTCGTAGACTTAACAGGATTAACCCTACGGTGGGGTTTATTGAGGCATGGGCGCGCCCCCACGTGGACACCGACCTCCATCAATGAGTCTTAAATTAAATCTTAAATATTCTTAAAATTATACAATTGAACCAAATGACAAATTATTAGTTAGAAAAATATTACGAAACAGTTGAAATTAAGAACGATTCTCCATTTGTATCTTGAAATACCATTTTTTAGCATATGGTACTAGGTATTTTTTTTCCAAGTGGAGGTGACGACGCGGGCCCGCGAGGCCTTGTTTACATAGGAGCCGCGCCGCCGGCGTCAGTGCTGGACGACTTATTTTAATTGTGATTCTCAATGGAATTCGGAACAAGATGCCTATACTTACCAGCACAGACTACAGCAAGCACCCAAAGGAAGCGCCTGACGGTTGCACAAAAGTTGAAGTATCAACACAATACTCCAAAAGTATTTTGATATATCAAAAGCTCATAGTCAACAGCTCATAATCCAACTTTTGTATTTATTCAAGTACAGTGCATTACTCGTACGTAAATTGGCAGTAAGCCCGCTGTAATGTGAGGTGAAGGCCTGAAGATAAGTGTACAGTTATTTATAGTGAATGACAGAATCCTGGTGCAGTATACAATGTACATTATTGTACTACAATGATCAATACAAAATAAGCGCCACAGAGGATGACGTAATCTTCACAGCTTCATAACAAAGTAAGTCAATTTGTTAATTTTATTATTATAACATGTTAATTATGCTCAACAACAAGAGCAGCAATATATTAGTCTCTGTAACTGTTCTGAATGATGTATTCAAAAATTGAACTGAAATGATTTCGTCTTAGCTTAGTGACGAGGCTCTCCATTGTATGTGTATTTATTTTATTTATTTATTTATTTATTTATTTATTTATTTATTTACTTATTTATTTATATACAAGAAGGTACATTGGGTTTGTGAGAATACATAGCATAGTATTTACAATCTTGTAAAGCCACTAGTACGCGCAGCGTTTCGGGCAGGTCCTTAATCTGCAAAATCTGCATGTATCTCTTCACTATAGCCTGTGTCGTAACATGGGAGGGTAGAAATAGCCTAAGCTACTCTATCTTTTTTAGATGTATTTCTTTCTTATCTCAATAAACATACTTGAACTTATGTCGTAACATTGAATATAACAAAAATATATTACCTATGCAGGTTAAAACGAAACACAATTCTAATTTTTATTAAGAAAACATTAACACTTATTTATGGTTACAATTTAAATATTTCGCTAGCACTACAAAGGAATTAGCGGATTTTTTCCACCCATCTGGACTGGATCAGACCGTGTTCAAGCATCAGCCGTGAACATAGTTGATTGAAATTGAAATAAGTTTATTGAGGTATAAATACACCAACCCACACACGGTTATGAGGTTGCTCAAGCTACTCTCACCCCGATAGTTGATGATTGATTGGTGAAGATTAAGCCACCCAAGAGGTGGTACGGGCATGAATAACCCGTAAGTGGTAGATGTTTGGAGTGAATGGGATTTTTGGTCGTGAAATGTGAATACGGTAGCAGACTGCTGGTTTAATCGTCGCTAACTTGGAACGCTAATACATGTTAGAATTATACACTACTTTGTACACTGCATAACACATTTAGGTATGTTGCGGGTAAGAAGGCTACGCAGCTTCTGGTTACCTTGAGGTGATTGTTATCATTTTATTAATTCTGCAAGAATTTACCTACTTAAAATTATCTGTTAGATTAAGGACCTGCCCGAAACGCTGCGCGTATTAGTGGCTTTACAAGATTGTAAATCCTATGCTATGTATTCTCTCTAACCCAATGTACCGTCTTGTATATAAATAAATAAATAGATTATGAGTATGAACGTCCCCGCGGCCCGGTATGCTGTATGAATTTTAAATCATTTTCGTAAAGAAAAATACATTTTAGGGGCATGAACATTACTAGAAAGCATTAAGCCATTACGACTATATAGCACTTGGGAAGGATATGAGGACAAGGATTTGGGATAGGTCGTTAAATTGAGTGGATACTTAGCTGGTGAGTGTCGGGGTGTTTTATTGACGCAGAAATCACGAGAAATGTCAGTTCTTCACATGCTTCTAATTAGTGTTTTCCAAAGGACTGTCATTTTGATTCGAGTTGAGGCTATTCATGCAAAGAACGTTTGACACTGACTTCGTTCATGACTTCATTAAATATCTGTTTAATCAGTATTTTTTCCTGCGATTTTAGGTTCCCGGATATATTTTGCTGCGTGTATTATATTAAAGACAAAATTAAATATAGAATCGTATTCAAATTACGAAAACGAGTAAAATATAGTAATTAGGACTCACCCCATCCCCCTATACCGACTGTTTACGGAAAGTGAGCATCACAAGGCGTGTCGGCCATATCTTGAGATGATTTCAGGGCTTTTAGTGTCCCCGCGGCCCGGTCCTCGACCAGGCCTCCACCCCCAGGAAGCAGCCGGTGACAGCTGACTAACACCCAGGTACCTATTTTACTGCTAGGTAACAGGGACATAGGGTGAAAGAAACTCTGCCCATTGTTTCTCGCCGACGCCTGGGATCGAACCCAGGACCACAGGATCACAAGTCCCGCGTGCTGTCCGCTCAGCCGACCGGCTCCCATACTGTAACATGGCCGGGCTTCCAACCAGTATTTCCTCCCTCCACCGAATTCCTCGCCCAGCAAACTGAACGAGCCGCCCGTTTCCAAAATGGGATCGCAACTTTCAAACACATTTCCAGAGGCATACGAATCTTTCACAAGATTTTTATATATGCTTTTTTTCAGGCATTCATATGCGTGTGATATGACATTCCTGTATATTTAGACATTTGCCCACAGCCTCGTAAATGAAAATATTTGTAGGGAATACTGTACAGTATATGAGATTTTTCATGAAAGACTGGTGGATGTACATGTAAATTGAATTTGAGTTTTACTTGCGCCGAACGTGAAGTTGGTGTCAAAAGTAAATAAAGATTAAATTCTTTGTTCTGATTGTATTTTCTAACATATAGGTTACAAACTTGGAAAGATCAACTTTAATTAATAGACTTGAATGTTTGTGACAGATCTAAGTTGTAGCTCTGAGCTGGCTGATAAAAGTCTTTGGCTTTGACAGTTACAAAATTTTAATTTCTCTCGAATGGCGAGTTTGTTGGGCAGCGTCACTCGTCCTGTGAGTGAACACACCGCCATAGCAGCATGTGCATCACCCTCAACAGGAAGACAACCCGCTGGGTTGTTCATCCTGGGACTTGTACCCGGACGCAGCTGGGACTTGCATAACTGTCTCAAGTGAACAGCTTATCAAACGAGAAGGTTAACACTTTACATTATCTTGCGGGTGTGAAGTTGGGGAATCTTCTAAGAACAATATCTATATATGACAGTGTTTTCCTAGTTCAAGTAATGTGGGGCCTGTTATTCTGCACACATTTCTAATGCATCTTAGAAATGTCCATCACTCGTCACAGATTCTTCACTTCCACTGCTCAGTTCTTGTTTCTATCCTGAACCTCCATGGGTATTTGTATCCAAGTCGAATTCTCGCTTTTCCAGTCTCTCTCCCTCGAGAAAAAAAAAGATTTAAGACGAGCGACGTCAGATTCATTAAGGATTCTAGCGAGGGACACGTGTCCGAGAGGGACATTGGAAAAGCAAATCATCCTGAAAATCAGGACATACCATGAGGAAATGCAAGACTAAGTCGAATTCTGATTGGATTAACGCCCCCGAACCTTACAATAAGGATCGGGCGTTGTTTCAGTAAGTGTCCATGACTTCAGCGCGCGAGGCAGACACACACACACACATAGCCTAGTCAGGTGTTTTCCAGCATATGTTGGTGTGTGTGAGAGCTGTGTTACACCAGCAGTCTTGCTGGTATTCTGTCCATTAGCAAGGAATGAGACCAATGACGTCACTGCGAGTTTTTGTTTTATTTTATTATTAGGAAATTTTATTCCATGGGCACTGCCATGTGTACTTAATATATTCATTCATGTTTGTAAATGCCAGTGAGAGGAATAATATATTATACAATGCTTGTTGGACTTCCATGTTTGGACTGTCCTCAGAATTGAGTCTGGTCTAGCTAGCAAGGAATCCGCTGGCCATCCGCTGGCCTCAGAGCTGAGGCCAGCGGTGGCCAGAGAATGGAAGAGTGTTGTGTTGGGAGGCAATGGGGGTCGAACCACTCCTGGGGTTTGTGTGAGAATATTATTATGGGCGTCGTAGATGATCTTCCAAGCTTTTATAACTGCTGCAATTTCCACCGTCAAAATGATTTACTTCCCCACGTCTTGTATATCACATCACTGAATGCTACCCCCAACTTCCTGTACATCACGGGTTGTAAAGGTTACTGTTTTGTATTCTATAACTGTTCACTGTTATTTTGTATTCTACAGCAGTTGGTGACAGGTGCTCTCCAGGGGGGGGGGGAAGGTTGTCAGGACCTGACTCTCACCGGCTGGTGTTTGTCCTCACCTAGGTGTACTTGCTGGGGGGTTGAGCGTCGGCTCTCTGGCCCCGCCTCTCAACCACATAGACGGATAAGGAAGGTCTTGCAGCGTGCTTGCCACTTTGAGGCACCGATTGTTTCATCGTTTACTTCTGTTGTCGGTGCTTTCATCTGGAGCAGTAACTCGATTCTCATTGTTTTTGTCATTGAAAACAGCGTCCCTGAGTGAGCATGGGAGCTGTGGGCTGGGGAAGGCTTTGGGCTTGGGAGGAGGCTCTGGGCTGGAGGAGGCTGTGGGGAAGGCTGTGGGCTGGGGGGGAAGGCTGTGGGCTGTGGGGAAGGCTGTGGGCTGGGGTGAGGGTGCAGACCGTCCATGTGCAGATGTTCAGGGCAACTCAACAAGGACACACACATGAATAAGTTGTACGACTTGTTGTGATGTGTGGCTGGTGATAGAGCGAATACGGTCACCGTAACACCATATACATCTGCACATATTGGACTAAGTGTTTATATGGGCTCTGTCTGCTCGTCCGGCGGGGTTGGTGAGGACATGAGAGATTTGCTGACTCCTGACTTGTGTGTGTGTGTGTGTGTGTGTGTGTGTGTGTGTGTGTGTGTGTGTGTGTGTGTGTGTGTGTGTGTGTGTGTGTGTGTGTGTTATTACCACCCCAGAGCACCAACGCCATCCACTAACTGGCAGCAAACTTCAGTAATGTCAGTCATCTAACATATTTGATGAATTGAATTCCAGTCTGCATAGATAGTAGTGTGGGGACTCTTATTCCACCAACGTGTAGTGGACTAGGTATCAAAACAGGAGAGGGGGGGTGATGGGGAGGGGGTTGGGGTGATTGGGAGGGGGGTTGGGGGTGATGGGGAGGGGGGTTGGGGTGATGGGGAGGGGGTTGGGGTGATTGGGAGGGGGTTGGGGTGATGGGGAGGGGAGGAAAAGGTGATGGGGATGAGGTGGGAAGACCAGCAAACTAAGTCATACTAGGGGAACAGATCACTATACACTATAAGAATCATCTATCTTGACGGATCCACCTCTTACGGGCTCACCATAGCCCGTGCTACATGGACATTTCCTTCTGAGTAGCTAAATCTAAAACGGATTATCATTAAATTATTAACGGATCCCTACCTCTATATTAATCAAATGTGCACAAATATATATACAATATAAGCACAATAAAGTCATTAATTTTGTGGTATAAGCGGCGTAATCCCGCGCGTCGGGGGTCTCGCTGTTGGGATAGAGAGAGAGTGTGGCCATCAGTCACCTGAAGGTCAGGTTAGGTCGCGCCATGTAAACATTGACATGAAACTTATACTTGGCTTGCCACAGCCTTCAAACCTCTAGCACATTGGTCTACGTCCTCGGCTCACAACCGAGGGGGACCCGGGTTCAATTCCTGGGCAAGGCAGAGACGTTTGTGTAACTGTTTCCTTTCACCTGATGCGTCTGTTCGCCTAGCAGTGTGTAAAAATATGTATAAATATAGTGAGCAGGGCTTGGCAGCCCAGTACACAGGTGGTGGCTCTAGTGCCATACACAGTACACAGGTGGCGTTACCGGCTGTGTCACGAAGTGACACAGCCGGTAACGCGCTGGTCACTTGGTTAAATACCGTTGGGTCTCCCCAGTGAATGGTTTGGTGACCACGCCGGCAGTATAATCTTTGGCAGGGACTACCAATGTGTTGTTTGTTTGAAGGAGACCTTGAAATATTTCGTAGTCGGGAAGTCACTGTATAAGGGGGCCTTCCCCCCCTCCCCCTCCCCCTCCCCCTCCCCTCCCCTCCCCCTCCTCCCCAATAAGCCTAACAGGCTTCCTGACCGCGACAGAGACTAACCACCATTACCAGGCTTCCGAGGCTGTCTGGCCATAAGCCCGTTCAGCCTGACGCGCCACAACGTACAAAACACGACGTGCTAACCTACCCAGAGACACACGCACCCAAGCCACCCCCCTAACCTAACCAACCGATGTATAGAAAACGTGGATATTGGTGAGCCGCTACTTGTTATAGTACGTTGGGGGACTATATATAGCGTATAAAATAAGATGATTGGGAGGACGGATTGGCTACACAGTAGTCGAGGGTTGAGGAGCGGCTTCAGGCCAGCCATGGAGGGGGGGGGGGGGGGTGAAGGGCAGGCTAGAGGGCCCTCAATACTACATGATGGACACTCCTCTCCCAGGGCCTGGCCCCTAGGGGCGGCCCCTCCCGCTCTCCGTCAGGCACGTCATCCCCAGCCAATGGGTAGTCTTATATTGTCTTCACCGTCATCTGTGGACGAAGGTGCAGTAAGCTATATGCCAGTCAGGAGAGGTCGAGTGCCCCTGGCGTGGGGTTGAGTGCCCCTGGCGTGGGGTTGAGTGCCCCTGGCGTGGGGTTGAGTGCCCCTGGCGTGGGGTTGAGTGCCCCTGGCGTGGGGTTGAGTGCCCCTGGCGTGGGGTTGAGTGCCCCTGGCGTGGGGTTGAGTGCCCCTGGCGTGGGGTTGAGTGCCCCTGGCGTGGGGTTGAGTGCCCCTGGCGTGGGGTTGAGTGCCCCTGGCGTGGGGTTGAGTGCCCCTGGCGTGGGGTTGAGTGCCCCTGGCGTGGGTCGAGTGCCCCCTGCCCTGGCACCAGGGATAGGCTGCACATCTAGTAGCTCCTTCACCAGGTGAGGAAAATCAACCCATCGTCCTGGCAGGATAGTACTTGTAGCTACTGTAGAGTATTTTACGGGCTCGCCATAGTCCGTGCTGCATGGACACTTCGTCCTGAGTGGCTAAATCTTTAACAACAACAACAACAGCCACTGCAGGAGGTGTGAGTTCTCACTGTCAACTGGTAGAGTGGTTCACGCCGCCACCAGACACTGTTATACTGTTAGAATGTCTATGGTTCTCTTGTTACAAGGCGAAATCCAGGTTTTGTACACTAAAGGGAGTAACGGAAATAACAGGATTGTGATGCGGGGGGGGGGGGGGGGGGGGCGTTTGTCACGTGCTAGGCTGGTGACGGGCGGGCATGAGTATACCTTGAGGTTACCTTGAGGTGCTTCCGGGGGCTTAGCGTCCCCGCGGCCCGGTCGTCGACCAGGCCTCCTGGTTGCTGGACTGATCAACCAGGGTGTTAGACGCGGCTGCTCGCAGCCTGACGTATGAGTCACAGCCTGGTTGATCAGGTATAGAGTGCAAGTACTCACGTGTTTGGTGTTGAGGATATCCATGAGGTAGTGGACCTCCTCGTCCAGCTGGCAGTGGTCGGCCACGCCCCGCACAACAACCTGGCCGATCAGGTCGTTACGAGAGAAGCGGTCGAAGTCGTACACACTGAACTGCAGCGTCCTCTCCCGGAGCTCTGCCATCTGAGCGCTGCGGGGTACAGGCACAACATAGGTTTACACCAGGTCATGGACAAGGCTCTGTGACAGAGTGGAATAGAAATATCAGGGGAAAGCGCCCAGCCATTACGACTATATAGTACTTGGAAGGGGTCAGGATAAGGATTTGGGATGGGACGGGGAGAAGGAATGGTGCTCAACCACTTGGACGGTCGGGGATTGAACCCCGACCTGCATGAAGCGAGACCGTCGCTCTACCGTCCACCCCAAGAAGTTGGGCTAGACAGGGAAAGGAAACGTTTTGGGCCACAACAAATGTTGCTGTGATTACTTATGAGTTAATATAGGAGATATGCCCAACACCCCAAACAGAAGTGTCGACACACTAAATAGAAGATACAAATAAGAAGCGAGAGTTTAACTTATTCAAACAACTCAGAAAAAAATATGTTGACTAAGAACATTAACGGTGAAAAGCTCTCGGTATTTCCTATGGCATACTACAGCATATATAAGAATTATATACAACGACACATGCCTATGCATTACTTAATAAAAGACGCTTATAGGCCAAGAGGTTTGAGTGTCGTGTGTTAAGCCGTGAAGACGTCAACCCGTTCTCGCACTTTCTTTATGTCAATATCGACTTATTAAATAAGTGCATATGTGACATACTAATTTATTGTGAATATTTTAGTTTACCTTGAAAAGCTTCATAGAAAACACCGACCTTACCTAACCTTCTTAGTATGTTAAGATAAGCATCTTATTGCTTCGTAATTACAATTATTACTTAACCTGTTATAGATATAGGTTAAGTAATAATTGAAATTACGAAGCAATAAGATGCTTATCTTAACATACTAAGAAGGTTAGGTAAGGTCAGTGTTTTCTATGAAGCTTTTCAAGGTAAACTAAAATATTCACAATAAATTAGTATGTCACATATGCACTTATTTTATAAGTCAATATTGACTTAAAGAAAGTGCGAGAACGGGTTGCAAGACGTTCATCCTCCCTCCCTCTCTCCCTGCGCCTCCTACCTGAAGACAAAGGTCTCGTTGAACTCTGGGTTGAGGTTGCGACGGTGGACCTTAGTGCAGAACTTCTTCTTGCGGTCGGGCAGGAGGTACACCTTGACGTAAGGGTCAGAGGAGCCGCTCACGTCCTTAACTGGGAGATCGTGGGCCTGCACCACCTGGTGGAGACACACACGTTAGGCACTGGACACCTCAGATGGGACACCGAGGCTGGCTAGACCGGCCACCTGGGGGCAGGGGACCTACACCGACCTCTCGCCCAAATGGTCAAGGTTGGCGGGGTCATTAAGTGGAGTGGTGAGGCTCACCTTGGCCAGCGGGACGACCAGGGTGAGCGGCCAGGGAGGGACAAGTCACTCGGCCAAATGAGTAATACAGGTCGTCTTCCACCAATGAATAATTTGTTTATTTGTTTAAGAGCTCTCATGGAAGGCCATGGGTGAGTGGGTGATCCATCAGGTCACCCGTCACCCAGCCTACCCGGTGGGCGCACATGAGAACATTCCCGCCAATATTCATGAGGACGTTCGGGAATATTGGCGGGAGTGAATTGGCGCGCTGGTGTCCCCCTGGGGCATTGTGGGTAGAGGACTGTTCGTCCACCCACTCTCCACAGTCATACCCAAATTATAAGTATATTTACAAGTATAGTCATATATAACACCCCCCCCCCCTAACCTACCAGCAGCTTCAGGAACTAACATAGTTTATTAGTTATATGTCAGCACCGTGGCTAGGTTAGTTTTCGTGGATAGGTATCGTATAATCGTATCGGATAGGATACGATAGAGTACGATAGGTTAGGATAGAATTGGTGGTACAAATTTGCTTAAGTGGTTTGACACATCTACCTCATTGGTTGGTAGGTGGTTGGTCAGGGGAATACTCTGTTGTTAATTAATTAATTCATGTTGCACAATAACCAGTTATAGCACCGCTCCTGTGCCAGGTAAGTCCACTCCGGGCTCGCCATAGTCCGTGCTACTTGCCCCGTTCCTGTGCCAGGTAAGTTACGGGCTCACCATAGCCCGTGCTACTTGGAACTTTTTTGTTCCCAGTAGCTGAATCTATAACAACAACAACATGCACAATAATCAGCGCAGTCAGATCACAGCTGGCAAGTCCATTAGCAGGACAGAAGCGTTTGGGCAACATTTCCTTGTGCCTGAAGTCTCTGTTCACCTAGCAGTAAATAGGTATTCCGGACTTATTGTGGATATTCTTTGTTTTGTATCTTTGGGAAGATCAGTAGTTGGCAGTAGGAAACCATATTTTACGCACGCACGCACGCACGCACGCACGCACACACACACACACACACACACACACACACACACACACACACACACACACACACACACACACACACACACACACACGCACACACACACACGCACACACACACACACACACACACGCACGCACGCACGCACACACACACACACACACACACACACACGCACGCACGCACGCACGCACACACACACACACACACACACACACACACACACACCTCTTACATACAACCAATTGCCGGTACCAAATGGTTGTTTTTAAACTACTTTCACCAAGCGCATTGGTCCAAATAATTGACCTCTAGTTAGGCATTTTTGTGCTTGTTTATATCGACTACAAATTTCATATGGAAACATTCTCATATTTGAAGGTAAAGCAATCAGTGTTTGTTGGTACTTGGGAAGTGTGTCGGTTAGTCAATATATTGAGTGCGTGTGACACAGTGATTGATGGTGATGTGGTCACTACCAGTGTACTCTGTTATCCTGTGATGTGGTCACTACCAGTGTACTCTGTTATCCTGTGATGTGGTCACTATCAGTGTATTCTGTTATCCTGTGATGTGGTCACTATCAGTGTATTCTGTTATCCTGTGTTGTGGTCACTACCAGTGTATTCTGTTATCCTGTGATGTGGTCACTATATATCAGTGTATTCTGTTATCCTGTGATGTGGTCACTATCAGTGCCCTCTGTTATCCTGTGATGTGGTCACTACCAGTGTATTCTGTTATCCTGTGATGTGGTCACTACCAGTGCCCTCTGTTATCCTGTGATGTGGTCACTACCAGTGCACTCTGTTATCCTGTGATGTGGTCACTATCAGTGCCCTCTGTTATCCTGTGATGTGGTCACTATCAGTGCCCTCTGTTATCCTGTGATGTGGTCACTACCAGTGTATTCTGTTATCCTGTGATGTGGTCACTACCAGTGTATTCTGTTATCCTGTGATGTGGTCACTATCAGTGCACTCTGTTATCCAGTGTGGCCAGATTCACGAAGCAGTTACGCAAGCACCTACGGACGTAAGTGCAATTTCTACCTCTAAGATAGGTGGGAGAGTAGAGTCGTGTCACCCACCTTCACCAGGAGGCCCTCGATGGAGGAGTCGTACTTGAGGCTGAAGGAGAGACGCCCCACAGCCTCCGTGTCAGACCCGGCCCCGCTGCTCTCAACTGACGACTGACGCACCAGCTCATTCCGGTACAACTCCGGCTGGGGGAGAGACAGAGAAGCGGGACGGTAAGGTGGTGGTGGTAGACGGAAGTGACGGGGAGAATGAGAGACAGATATGGAAGAGGGGGGGGGGAGGGGCTTGTGAGGCTCCTCTGTAGGTGGTGTGAGGTGAGGTACAACTGGTTTTCAGGTGAGGGAAGAACGTTTTAGAAGAGTAACATGAGGTTCGTAAGATGTGAGTTGATTTTCAGGTTTGCCACGGTGTGGGCAACGGGAATACCAGCCAGGTGTGTTGGGGTAGCAGGTGTGTGGTGTGTTGGGGTAGCAGGTGTGTGGTGTGTTCGGGTAGCAGGTGTGTGGTGTGTTGGGGTAGCAGGTGTGTGGTGTGTTGGGGTAGCAGGTGTGTGGTGTGTTGGGGTAGCAGGTGTGTGGTGTGTTGGGGTAGCAGGTGTGTGGTGGGGTCGCCATGTGTAGTCAGGTGTGGTAGGGGTAACAAGCTGTGGTGTAGAGGAAGGGTGAGAGAGAGAGATACACAACACAGCCCCACATCAAGACAGTAGCGGACCAAAGCACCGACCTTAAGGAGCCCGAGGTCATCCTTCTTCTCCAAGTTGAGCACCGCGAACTGGATGCTGTCCACGTCGAGGCGCTGGGACAGCTGTCTCCTGAAGGAGGCGTGGCGCTGAGGTACCGTAGGCAGGGTCGTCTGACGCGGCACCTATCAACACCAAGAGGTCAAGCCGAGGTCACCAAGACATTCACCAACACAGCTATACGAGAACAAATTTACTATATCACATACATAGATGACCTTCTTGGAGTCATCTTAAACTGACCTTCTTGGAGTCCTGTGGAAGAAGTTGCTCCTGTGAGACCGACCTTGAGAGGTCAGGTAGGGAGGTGGAGATCATGACCGCGGCCTGACCTTGGAGACCTTTGCTCCGACCCCAAGACACCAGACCTGACTCGATGTCCTGAAACATACAAGGTTACACACTCCTCAGTAACGGCTCACCATACAGTTTGTTACAGGTCAAAGGTCAGTACTGAGGACCGGTCAGAGGTCAGTACTGGGAGAGAAGGTGTTATCTTCAGTGTGAGAGTGAGGACGTAAAGGTCACTATCGTCGTGAAGATGCGCTACACGTTATCCATGTGTAGCACAAGTGAGAAGGTGTGCACCACACACATGACCCTACACACACACACACACACACACACACACACACACACACACACACACACACACACACACACACACACACACACACACCCCTGCCACTCCCCGTCATTTACTGATAAAGAAACACGAAGATGCCCGAAACGCTTTGCGTAATAGTGGCTTTAGGCATTGTATGTACTAGCTCTACCTATAAGTCAACCAATCTTTGTAAAAATTTCTTGTATGTATGTACCTTACCTAAATAAACATTTATTTATTTATAAGATAACAGAAGCTAGACAAGATGATACCAGCTACAAATTTGCAGGAAGTAAGTGTTGATTATTTACGTCCCCAGCGGGCGGTGATACACATGTTACCAAGATCATCATCACTAGTTTACCCCGTGAGTGGCACATGGTTATTATGACAGCCCTCAGAGAGACAATAGGATTACCGTTGTCAATAATGACCTCTGAGACACGAGCGCCACGACTGGTGCTGGCGGCCGTCCCGCAAAGCTCATCTGTGGGGAAAATGTTGTCAATAATTATTGGATATTTCAAGGTGATGAAGCGCAGGCCTCGGCCGCCCTCTATTAATCTCTGGCCCCAGGCACCAGGAAGAACATGGTCTCCTTAATTATCCAGCCGGGGCGTCGATACCCTGCAGGAGGAGGGAGAGGGATGACACGTCGGGTTCTGGCCAGGCGCACAGTACCTGTAGTAGATGCTGGGTCAACCAATACCTATCACTTACCTATCACTCACTACGAGGTATTGATCTTTATCCCCCCCTTCTGCATAGTATATGTTGTTATTAAGGCCTGCGGCCGTCTATCACTCCATCATAGGAGGACGTAATGTATGGGGGGTTTGATAGGGCTGGTAAGATAGGGCTGATAGGGCCGTCCCATCCCAAATCCTTATCCTGACCCCTTCCCAGTGCTATATAGTCGTAATGACTTGGCACTTTCCCCTGCATTCATTCTCATTCTCTCTTATTTCTCTCTCTTGGTACCTCTTACGTTATTTCTCTCTCTTGGTACCTCTTACGTTATTTCTCTCTCTTGGTACCTCTTACGTTATTTCTCTCTCTTGGTACCTCTTACGTTATTTCTCTCTCTTGGTACCTCTTACGTTATTTCTCTCTCTTGGTACCTCTTACGTTATTTCTCTCTCTTGGTACCTCTTACGTTATTTCTCTCTCTTGGTACCTCTTACGTTATTTCTCTCTCTTGGTACCTCTTACGTTATTTCTCTCTCTTGGTACCTCTTACGTTATTTCTCTCTCTTGGTACCTCTTACGTTATTTCTCTCTCTTGGTACCTCTTACGTTATTTCTCTCTCTTGGTACCTCTTACGTTATTTCTCTCTCTTGGTACCTCTTACGTTATTTCTCTCTCTTGGTACCTCTTACGTTATTTCTCTCTCTTGGTACCTCTTACGTTATTTCTCTCTCTTGGTACCTCTTACGTTATTTCTCTCTCTTGGTACCTCTTACGTTATTTCTCTCTCTTGGTACCTCTTACGTTATTTCTCTCTCTTGGTACCTCTTACGTTATTTCTCTCTCTTGGTACCTCTTACGTTATTTCTCTCTCTTGGTACCTCTTACGTTATTTCTCTCTCTTGGTACCTCTTACGTTATTTCTCTCTCTTGGTACCTCTTACGTTATTTCTCTCTCTTGGTACCTCTTACGTTATTTCTCTCTCTTGGTACCTCTTACGTTATTTCTCTCTCTTGGTACCTCTTACGTTATTTCTCTCTCTTGGTACCTCTTACGTTATTTCTCTCTCTTGGTACCTCTTACGTTATTTCTCTCTCTTGGTACCTCTTACGTTATTTCTCTCTCTTGGTACCTCTTACGTTATTTCTCTCTCTTGGTACCTCTTACGTTATTTCTCTCTCTTGGTACCTCTTACGTTATTTCTCTCTCTTGGTACCTCTTACGTTATTTCTCTCTCTTGGTACCTCTTACGTTATTTCTCTCTCTTGGTACCTCTTACGTTATTTCTCTCTCTTGGTACCTCTTACGTTATTTCTCTCTCTTGGTACCTCTTACGTTATTTCTCTCTCTTGGTACCTCTTACGTTATTTCTCTCTCTTGGTACCTCTTACGTTATTTCTCTCTCTTGGTACCTCTTACGTTATTTCTCTCTCTCTTGGTACCTCTTACGTCATTTCTCTCTCTTGGTACCTCTTACGTTATTTCTCTCTCTTGGTACCTCTTACGTCATTTCTCTCTCTTGGTACCTCTTACGTTATTTCTCTCTTGGTACCTCTTACGTTATTTCTCTCTCTTGGTACCTCTTACGTTATTTCTCTCTCTTGGTACCTCTTACGTTATTTCTCTCTCTTGGTACCTCTTACGTTATTTCTCTCTCTTGGTACCTCTTACGTTATTTCTCTCTCTTGGTACCTCTTACGTTATTTCTCTCTCTTGGTACCTCTTACGTTATAATTGAACTAATGTGACGTTTGAATTTTTGGTCAGATTTGGTCTTAGAGTTGTGGCTGGAGGTGGCTTCTATAGCTTCTTCTTTCAGTATATTGCACTCATATAATGCTCGAGTATTTCCTAACATTTCTTTGACTCGTTTATGTCTCCAGCTTCCAATTATGTCCTCTCGTCCTACTTTCTCTGGATTTAAAGAGGTTGTCCTTGTCCACATCGTCTGTTCCTCTCAGTATCTCGTATGATGTGATCATATCTCCTCTTTCTTCTGTTCTCTAGGGTGGTCTAATCTGGCCTCAGGCCGGGCTTGGGGAGTAGAAGAACTCCCAGAACCCCATCAACCAGGTGTCAACCAGGTAATCTAGTTCTCCTACCTACCTTGAGGCTATCTTGAGGTGCTTCCGGGGCTTAGTGTCCCCGCGGCCCGGTCGTCGACCAGGCCTCCTGGTTGCTGGACTGATCAACCAGGCTGTTAGACGCGGCTGCTCGCAGCCTGACGTATGAGTCACAGCCTGGTTGATCAGGTATCCTTTGGAGGTGCTTATCCAGTTCTCTCTTGAACACTGTGAGGGGTTTGCCAGTTATGCCCCTTATGTGTAGTGGAAGCGTGTTGAACAGTCTCGGGCCTCTGATGTTGATAGAGTTCTCTCTCAGAGTACCTGTTGCACCTCTGCTTTTCAACGGGGGTATTCTGCACATCCTGCCATGTCTTCTGGTCTCATGTGGTGTTATTTCTGTGTGCAGGTTTGGGACCAGCCCCTCAATTATTTTCCACGTGTAAATTATTATGTATCTCTCCCGCCTGCGCTCAAGGGAGTACAGATTTAGGCTCTTTAGTCGGTCCCAGTAATTTAGATGTTTTACTGAGTGGATTCTAGCAGTAAAGGATCTCTGCACGCTCTCTAGGTCAGCAATTTCTCCAGCTTTGAAAGGGGCTGTCATTGTGCAGCAGTACTCCACTCTAGAGAG
Source organism: Procambarus clarkii (assembly GCF_040958095.1). NCBI lineage: Eukaryota > Metazoa > Arthropoda > Malacostraca > Decapoda > Cambaridae > Procambarus > Procambarus clarkii. The sequence continues at coordinate 21,444,485 of NC_091218.1, read as the reverse complement.
CACAAGCGTTTTGAAAAGTATCATCATCGGTATAGCATCTCTAGTGTGAAAAGTTCTTGTTATCCAACCTGTCATTTTTCTTGCAGTTGTGACGGCTACTCTATTGTGTTCTTTAAAGGTAAGGTCTTCCGACATGAGTACACCCAGGTCCTTTACATTGCCTTTTCGTTCTATGTTATGATTTGCCTGCGTTTTGTACGTGGTTTCTGTTTTTATATTTTCAATTCTTCCGTAGCGCATGAGCTGAAACTTATCCTCGTTGAATACCATATTATTTTCTGTAGCCCATAGAAAGACCTGATCTACATCTGATTGGAGGTTTGCCGTGTCCTCTATGTTGCCAACTCTCATGAAAATCCTAGTGTCATCTGCAAAGGATGATACAGTGCTATAGGTTGTGTTCTGGTCTATGTCCGATATGAGGATGAGAAGCTCCTAAGGATGAGAAGGATGAGAAGATCCTAAGCTATACTCAACGCTTAATCCTCCTTGCTCTGTCACTAATCTTGTTGGAAGCCTTTGTACCTTTTAAATTTTGATTTCATGCTTGACAAGGTGATATGATAGTGCTAATGCTTGCCAGCGGCTCATATGCTGCTGATGTTACCCTGTTTATGTGTGCCTCTGGTGTTAATATTGGAATTATATCCACTCCTTAACCTTCTTCTCTCGCCAATTCCTGTAGCTGTCTTCCCCTCGTGGTGTAGATACCTCTTGCTCTCCTTCCTACCCTTCCCAGCTTCTTTACCTTACTCCTGTTACAACTTAATTCCAGTAAGTATTTGTTTGACCATTCCTGACTTGGTCAAGGACGTCCTGTGACGTTCTGCAGTGTTCTTCGGTTTTTACTTTTCCTCATCAGCTTTGTGCCGTCTGTCAAGATTGGTGGTCTCCTACCAGCCTCCCTCCCTGTCTCCCTGGCTCCCTGTCTACCTGTCTCCTTCCCTGCCTCCCTGACTGTCTCCCAGCCTCCCTCCCTGTCTCCCTCTCTCTCAGACACCCTGCCTGTCTCCTTGTCTTCCTGCCTCCCTCCCTGCCTCCATCTCTCTCTTACACCCTCCCTGCCTCCCTCTCTCTCTTACACCCTCCCTGTCTCCTTCCCTGCCTCCCTGTCTCCCTGCCTCCGTCTCTCTCAGACACCCTGCCTGTCTCCCTCCCAGGAGACACATAAACAGATAACGAGGCTCGTGTCTCCTACAGTGGTGTGTGGTGACGGGGGAGACGTAGTGGGGTGAGGCTGGGGATAAAGAGTGGGAGGAAGACGTCACCAAGAGAGGACCGGAGGACCCAGGCCGTCCACTCCGTTACCTTTCTGACCCTTGACATCAGTACTGACCTCTCAGGCGCTCCTGGAGGGAGGGAATTGTCAGCGGCAAGCGCCAAGCCATTACCACTATATGGCACTGGGAAGGGGTCAGGCTAAGGATGTGGGATGGGACGGGAGGGGAGGATGGGATGGTGTCTAACCACTTTGTGGACGGTCGGGGATTGAACGCCGACCCGCATGATCCCTCGTGGCTGAGTAGGGGCCCTAACCCCCTCCCCCCTTGCAAACTTCTTGCACCTTTTCCAGTTTCCTTATATGTTTCTTTAGGTGGGGACGCTATGGTGGGGTTCTTGAGGTTATCTTGAGATGATTTCGGGGCTTTAGTGTCCCCGCGGCCCGGTCCTCGACCAGGCCTCCACCCCCAGGAAGCAGCCCGTGACAGCTGACTAACACCAAGGTACCTATTTTACTGCTAGGTAACAGGGGCATAGGGTGAAAGAAACTCTGCCCATTGTTTCTCGCCGGCGCCTGGGATCGAACCCAGGATCACAAGTCCAGCGTGCTGTCCGCTCGGCCGACCGGGGCGGCATACTGGCCTCACGTAGGCAGTGTAAAGCGCCCTAAATGCCTCCTTACTTAGGTTTCTGAATGATGTTCTAACTTTTGCCAGTGTAGAGTACACTGCTGTCGTTATCCTATTTATATGTGCCTCAGGAGATAGATTAGGTGTTACATCCACTCCCAGGTCTCTTTCACGCGTCGTCACAGATAGGCAGTTCCCCTTCATTGTGTACTGTCCCTTTGGTCTCCTATCACCTGATCCCATTTCCATAACTTTACATTTACTCGTGATGAACTCCAGTAGCCATTTCTCTGACCATCTCTGCAACCTGTCCACGTCCTCTTGGAGGATCCTGCAATCCTCATCTGTCACAACTCTTCTCATTAATTTTGCGTCATCCGCGAACATCGACATGTAGGATTCTACTCCTGTAAACATGTCGTTAACATATACTAGAAATAGAATTAGTCCCAGCACCGATCCTTGAGGTACTCCACTCGTTACTGTGTGTGTGTGTGTGTGTGTGTGTGTGTGTGTGTGTGTGTGTGTGTGTGTGTGTGTGTGTGTGTACTCACCTATTTGTACTCACCTATTTGTGCTTGCGGGGGTTGAGCTTTGGCTCTTTGGTCCCGCCTCTCAACTGTCAATCAACTGTGTGTGTGTGTGTGTGTGTGTGTGTGTGTGTGTGTGTGTGTGTGTGTGTGCGTGCGTGCGTGCGTGCGTGCGTGCCCGCGCCTTTAAACCAGCCAGCCCCTTGAATTCTGGTGTCGACAAAGAGTCACTTACGTGTTACACGTCCGCCAAGAACATGCTAGGAGGCGAGCTAGGATAACACCATTTACCTCCTGGGTGATCGCCGCTAGGACCGTCCCAGCTCCCAGGGAACACAAGCTGGAGAATGCTGAGCCCAGCATCATCCCAACTTTTCAAAGAGACACGGGCAAGGAAACGCAGCTAGGAGGCAAGTGCGTATCCTAGTTGGTTTAGCGGCTCCTAGTTGCTAGGAGACTCGCCCCCTGACCTCCCAGCTGCTAGGAGACTCGCACCCCCTGACCTCCCAGCTGCTAGGAGACTCGCCCCCTGACCCCCCAGCTGCTAGGAGACTCGCCCCTGACCACCCAGCTGCTAGGAGACTCGCCCCCTGACCTCCTAGATGCTAGGAGACTCGCCCCTGACCCCCCAGCTGCTAGGAGACTGACCCCCCTGACCTCCTAGGTGCTAGGAGACTCGCCCCTCTGACCCCCCAGCTGCTAGGAGACTCACCCCCCTTACCCCCCAGCTGCTAGGAGACTCACCCTGGAGAAGATGGTGCCAGGAGAGGACTTGGCCAGGACGAGGACGACGAGGACGAGGACAGCGACAGCCACGAGGCCCAGCACGGCGTATCCTGCCACCATGCTCGACGACTCTGTCCGGGGGAGAGGGGATAGGAGGAGGGAGTGTTAGGCTGTGTGTCTCACATGAGGTAAGGGACACACACACACACACACACACACACACACACACACACACACACACACACACACACACGTTACGGTTGAGAGGCGGGACCAAAGAGCCGAAGCTCAACCCCCCGCCAACCCCCCACCTAGTCAAGTTGTACTCAACTAGGTGAGTACAAACACACACACATACACACACATACACACACACACACACACACACACACACACACACACACACACACACACACACACACACACACACACACACACACACACCCACACACACACACACAGGAGTGAGAGAGAGAGAGAGAGAGAGAGAGAGAGAGAGAGAGAGAGAGAGAGAGAGAGAGAGAGAGAGACAGAGAGAGAGAGAGAGAGAGAGAGAGAGAGAGAGACAGAGAGAGAGAGAGAGAGAGAGAGAGGGAGAGAGAGACAGAGAGAGAGAGAGAGAGAGAGAGAGAGAGAGAGAGAGAGAGAGAGAGAGAGAGAGAGAGAGAGAGAGGGAGAGAGAGAGAGACAGAGAGAGAGAGAGAGAGAGATCACTTACAATTATCAATGTACACTTTATCTTCAAATTCAATGGAAATATACTAACGATGGATTAAACGTTCATGCTTCACTTACCTTCTGAGCCTGACAACACAATACACACCTCACCTAGCTCAAAATACACCCTCACACCGCTCAAAACACACCCGTCACACCGCTCAAAACACACCCGTCACACCGCTCAAAATACACCTTCACACCGCTCAAAATACACCCTCACACCGCTCAAAATACACCCTCACACCGCTCAAAATACACCCTCACACCGCTCAAAATACACCCTCACACCGCTCAAAATACAC
>NC_091218.1:21417857-21435357 GCF_040958095.1 Procambarus clarkii | reverse complement strand
CACCACCAGTACACAGTCACCAGGACAGGTGTCCGGTGGTGTTCCCAGTACCGGGGGACACCACCACCAGTACACAGTCCCCATGACAGGTGTCCGGTGGTGTTCCCAGTACCGGGGGACACCACCACCAGTACACAGTCCCCATGACAGGTGTCCGGTGGTGTTCCCAGTACCGGGGGACACCACCACCAGTACACAGTCCCCATGACAGGTGTCCGGTGGTGTTCCCAGTACCGGGGGACACCACCACCAGTACACAGTCACCATGACAGGTGTCCGGTGGTGTCCCCAGTACTGTGGGACACCACCACCAGTACACAGTCACCATGACAGGTGTCCGGTGGTGTCTCCAGTACCGGGGGACACCACCACCAGTACACAGTCACCATGACAGGTGTCCGGTGGTGTCTCCAGTACCGGGGGACACCACCACCAGTACACAGTCACCATGACAGGTGTCCGGTGGTGTCCCCAGTACCGGGGGACACCACCACCAGTACACAGTCACCAGGACAGGTGTCCGGTGGTGTTCCCAGTACCGGAGGACACCACCACCAGTACACAGTCCCCATGACAGGTGTCCGGTGGTGTCCCCAGTACCGGGGGACGCCACCACCAGTACACAGTCACCATGACAGGTGTCCGGTGGTGTTCCCAGTACCGGAGGACACCACCACCAGTACACATTATAAACAACTGTCCAGTACCATTGTTTCAAACTTCACCAATTGCACCATATAACCTTTTAGTACCAGATAACTAATGCCACTTGTTCCGCTCGGTACGACAACGCCCAGTTCATTGACAGTTCGGCGTTCGATCCCCGACTGTCCAAATAATTAGACACCATTCCTTCCCTCCGTCCTATCCCAGATCCCTGGCTTTACATCCTCTCCAAGTGTTATATAGTCGTACTGGCTTAGTGCTGCCTCCTTGCAAGGATCTTGAATGCCTCTCACTCTTACACTAAATATATACCCAAGTAATTTTCCACCTGTTACACCGTGACAAGTCCCAGTCATCGGTCTTTGTCAAGCCTTGACAAGGAACCGTCAAGTCAGTCAGTCAGCTATTATTTTAAAACAACTTTTCTTCACACATTTCGGTACACATTTCCGTTATTTTGACATTACTGATAGCTCCAAATCCGCGGTTGGCTGGCTGGCTGGCTGGCTGGCTGGCTGGCTGGCTGGTTGGTTGGTTGGTTGGCTGGTTGGCTGATTGGCTAGCGTGCTGGCTGGCTGGCTGGCTGGCTGGCTGGCTGGCTATCTGGCTGGCTGGTTGGTTGGTTGGTTGGCTGGCTATCTGGCTATCTGGCTGGCTGGCTGGTTGGTTGGTTGGCTGGTTGGCTGGTTGGCTGGTTGGCTAGCGTGCTGGCTGGCTGGCTGGCTGGCTGGCTGGCTATCTGGCTGGCTGGCTGGTTGGTTGGTTGGCTGGCTATCTGGCTATCTGACTGGCTGGCTGGTTGGTTGGTTGGCTGGTTGGCTGGTTGGCTAGCGTGCTGGCTGGCTGGCTGGCTGGCTGGCTATCTGGCTATCTGGCTGGCTGGCTGGCTGGTTGGTTGGTTGGCTGGCTATCTGGCTATCTGACTGGCTGGCTGGTTGGTTGGTTGGCTGGCTGGCTGGCTGGCTGGCTGGCTGGCTGGCTGGCTGGCTGGCTGGCTGGTTGGTTGGTTGGTTGACTGGCTGGCTGGCTGGCTGGCTGGCTGGCTGGCCGGCTGGCTGGCTGGCTGGCTGGCTGGCTGGCTGGCTGGCTGGCTGGCTGGCTGGCTATCTGGCTATCTGGCAGGCTATCTGGCTGGTTCCCTATGTTATCAACGTGTCATCTAGCATAACACACCGTATTTTGACGTAAAAAATCCATATCGTCAAAGATGTACTAAAAATTCTCGCTGCTCGCAGAACTGACGCTATATCCCGTTTAGTTTATTTGTCACACACACACACACACACACACACACACACACACACACACACACACACACACACACACACACACACACACACACACACACACACACACAGACCTCGTAGGGGGCCTCGTAGCCTGGTGGATAGCGCCAAGGACTCGTAATTCTGTGGCGCGGGTTCGATTCCCGCACGAGGCAGAAACAAATGGGCAAAGTTTCTTTCACCCTAAGTGCCCCTGTTACCTAGCAGTAAATAGGTACCTGGGAGTTAGTCAGCTGTCACGGGCTGCTTCCTGGGGTGTGTGTGTGTGTGTGGTGTGAAAAAAAAGTAGTTAGTAAACAGTTGATTGACAGTTGAGAGGCGGGCCGAAAGAGCAAAGCTCAACCCCCGCAAAAACACAACTAGTAAACACACACACACACACACACACACACACACACACACACACACACACACACACACACACACACACACACACACACACACAACTTTCTAACGTTCAGAGACGTTAGAAAGAATTTTTTCAGTGTCAGAGTAGTTAATAAATGGAATGCACTAGGAAGTGATGTGGTGGAGGCTGACTCCATACACAGTTTCAAATGTAGGTATGATAGAGCCCAGTAGGCTCAGGAATCTGTACACCAGTTGATTGACAGTTGAGAGGCGGGACCAAAGAGCCAAAGTTCAACCCCCGCAAGCACAATTAGGTGAGTACAATTAGGTGAGTACAAGGGAGTATCTAAGCAATAGGAAGCAGAGAGTTACGGTGAGGGGTGAGACCTCCGATTGGCGTGAAGTCACCAGTGGAGTCCCACAGGGCTCTGTACTCGGTCCTATCTTGTTTCTGATGTATGTAAATGATCTCCCGGAGGGTATCGATTCATTTCTCTCAATGTTTGCGGACGATGCTAAAATTATGAGAAGGATTAAAACAGAAGAGGACTGTTTGAGGCTTCAAGAAGACCTAGACAAGCTGAAGGAATGGTCGAACAAATGGTTGTTAGAGTTTAACCCAACCAAATGTAATGTAATGAAGATAGGTGTAGGGAGCAGGAGGCTAGATACAAGGTATCATCTGGGAGAGGAAATTCTTCAGGAGTCAGAGAAGGAAAAAGACTTGGGGGTTGATATCACGCCAGACCTGTCTCCTGCAGCACATATCAAGCGGATAACATCAGCGGCATATGCCAGGCTGGCCAACATACGAACGGCATTCAGAAACTTGTGTAAAGAATCATTCAGAACTTTGTATACCACATATGTCAGGCCAATCCTGGAGTATGCAGCCCCAGCATGGAGTCCATATCTAGTCAAGGATAAGACTAAACTGGAAAAGGTTCAAAGGTTTGCCACCAGACTAGTACCCGAGCTGAGAGGTATGAGCTACGAGGAGAGACTACGGGAATTAAACCTCACTTCGCTGGAAGACAGAAGAGTTAGGGGGGACATGATCACCACATTCAAGATTCTGAAGGGAATTGATAGGGTAGATAAAGACAGTCTATTTAACACAAGGGGAACACGCACTAGGGGACACAGGTGGAAACTGAGTGCCCAAATGAGCCACAGAGATATTAGAAAGAACTTTTTTAGTGTCAGAGTGGTTGACAAATGGAATGCATTAGGAAGTGATGTGGTGGAGGCTGACTCCATACACAGTTTCAAGTGTAGATATGATAGAGCCCGATAGGCTCAGGAATCTGTACACCAGTTGATTGACGGTTGAGAGGCGGGACCAAAGAGCCAGAGCTCAACCCCCGCAAACACAACTAGGTGAGTACAACAAGGTGAGTACACACACACACACATACACACACACACACACACACATACACACACACACACACACACACACACATACACACACACACACACACACACACACACACACACACACACACACACACACACACACACACACACACACACACACACACACACACACGAGCGTCATAAGACTACTGGCATCAGAGTGCGTTAATTCCCTCTCATGTGAGGAGGTCGTCTGTGTCAACACGGCCTCCACCGCCACACCTGAAATGATGCAACCCTTTTTCCTGCTTCACAGACCTGAAGGGGAGCGAGAGTGAGAGATGTGGTGGGGGAGAGAGAGAGAGAGAGACAGAGAGAGAGAGAGAGAGAGAGAGAGACAGAGAGACAGAGAGAGAGAGAGAGAGAGAGAGAGAGAGAGAGAGAGACAGAGAGAGAGAGACAGAGAGAGAGAGACAGAGAGAGAGAGAGACAGAGAGAGAGAGAGACAGAGAGAGAGAGAGAGAGAGAGACAGAGAGAGAGAGAGAGAGACAGAGAGAGAGAGAGAGAGAGAGAGACAGAGAGACAGAGACAGAGAACGAAAGAGAGACAGAGAGACAGAGAGAGAGACAGAGAGAGAGAGAGAGAGAGAGAGAGAGAGAGAGAGAGAGAGAGAGAGAGAGAGAGAGAGAGAGAGAGAGAGAGAGAGAGAGAGAGAGAGCGAGAGAGAGACAAAGACAGAGACGGAGAAATAATTCTATGCCACACTAGTAGGCTTCGGCTGGGTTCATTAGCCAATCAAAAGACATTGAGCCAGCTGGGACCAATCAGGCATAAGGTAATTGCTCCAATCAGATTAGAGCAAGCAATAACAGACTGAACGGTCACTAATTGTGGGAGGGTTCAGAAGCAGGTCCATTTACGATGCAACAGGGGCTATGGTTTTGCATGTAATTATTACCTATTTGCAAGTACTTAAACGCCAATTCAATTTAACGAAGACAATATATAGAACACCCCCAATATATATTCAACCTACGGGCTCACCATAGCCCGTGCTACTTGGAACTGCTTGTTCCAAGTAGCGAATCTTTAAAAACAAGAAACCCCCAATATAGGACAATATTTTGACAATGTGATACGCAAATATTGTCTATATTGAAAACACAAAGTCCATGCTATTGTTTGTAAATGGAATACATCAATACATCAATATTGTATACATCAATACAGGTATACATCTTAGCAGAGGGGTGACATGCTTGTGTCTCACGATTAAAGATGAATTTGCTAGTGTTTGCAATACTATTTGGGATTGGGTGGTTATAGATAGGAGCTGCCTCGTATGGGCCAATAGGCCTTCTGCAGTTACCTTGTTCTTATGTTCTTATGTTCTTAGTTACTATCACCGGTCCTGCCGTCATGTGTAAATAATGCCATGACACTCAGTAAACAACAGTCTTCTCTCCTATCTTTATAAACGGTAGTTTATAAAGATAGGAAAGACCTGGGTAAATACTGGTGTGCAAAACGTGTTGTGAATCTATGGAACCAATTACCGGGTAACTTAATAGACGTGGGAGTGACGGATTGTTTCAAGCGCAGGATAGACATATATATATATATATATATATATATATATAAATGAATTTGGTTACAAAATAGGGGATGCCTCAAATAGGCTCTAAATAGGCCTTCTGCCTTTATTCCTACGTCAACGAGAGCATAAGGGTGATTTTCCTCGACCACTCACAGCTACTGATCCACCAGTCTGTTGTGTGTTGCTGGACCCACCTGTGGACAGGTGTTGGGGACCACAACCATAGTTTGTAGACCACTCGTCCAACGTGGGGGGGGGGGGGGGTGGTCTTTTAGTACAGTTGGCTTCGTTCTCGTCTCACAGTCTGGGACGCCCGGGTTCGACTCCCGGGGTGTGATAGAAATAGCTGGGGACGGTGCCCTGTCACCTCATGCCTTTGTTCACCTAGTAGTAAATTTTACCTAGGAGTTAGGCTACTGTTATTACCTGTTGTCAGCCAGGTATACATGCTGTCAGTCAGGTATACATGCTGTCAGCCAGGTATACATGCTGTCAGTCAGGTATACATGCTGTCAGTCAGGTATACATGCTGTCAGCCAGGTATACATGCTGTCAGTCAGGTATACATGCTGTCAGTCAGGTATACATGCTGTCAGCCAGGTATACATGCTGTCAGTCAGGTATACATGCTGTCAGCCAGGTATACATGCTGTCAGTCAGGTATACATGCTGTCAGCCAGGTATACATGCTGTCAGCCAGGTATACATGCTGTCAGTCAGGTATACATGCTGTCAGCCAGGTATACATGCTGTCAGTCAGGTATACATGCTGTCAGTCAGGTATACATGCTGTCAGCCAGGTATACATGCTGTCAGCCAGGTATACATGCTGTCAGTCAGGTATACATGCTGTCAGCCAGGTATACATGTTGTCAGCCAGGTATACATGCTGTCAGTCAGGTATACATGCTGTCAGTTAGGTATAAATGCTGTCAGCCAGGTATACATGCTGTCAGTCAGGTATACATGCTGTCAGTCAGGTATACATGCTGTCAGTCAGGTATACATGCTGTCAGTCAGGTATACATGCTGTCAGCCAGGTATACATGCTGTCAGCCAGGTATACATGCTGTCAGCCAGGTATACATGTTGTCAGCCAGGTATACATGCTGTCAGTCAGGTGTACATGCTGTCAGCCAGGTATACGTGCTGTCAGCCAGGTATACATGCTGTCAGCCAGGTATACATGGGGTATACATATACCACTTTGCCCAACCATGGTTGCCATGGTTACGCAATGCTGTTTTGCAGTTTTAATTCACTTAATGTGATGAATATTCACGATGTATTTCACTTGGGTAAATAGAGAGAGAGAGAGAGAGAGAGAGAGAGAGAGAGAGAGAGAGAGAGAGAGAGAGAGAGAGAGACAGAGACAGAGACAGAGAGAGAGAGAGAGAGAGAGAGAGAGAGAGAGAGAGACACAGACAGAGAGACAGAGAGACAGACAGACAGACAGACAGACAGACAGACAGACAGACAGACAGACAGACAGACACAGACAGGAGAACTTCAAGATACACAGCATAGATAGACTTCATATCCACAGATCAAATATACAAGTACAGATAATCAGCATATTTAAAGAGGAAGATCAATCATTCGCAAACAGATATCCGTATTTTATTATTTCTAGTAATTACCCGAGTGTAATTACCTAAGTGTAGCTACAGGATGAGAGCTACGCTCGTGGTGTCCCGTCTTCCCAGTACTCTTTGTCGTATAACGCTTTGAAACTACTGACGGTCTTGGCCTCCACCACCTTCTCCCCTAACTTGTTCCAACCGTCTACCACTCTGTTTACAAAAGAAAATTGTCTAATATTCTTTCGGCACCTCTGTTTTCTTAGTTTGAATCTGTGTCCTCTTTAGTGGAATAGAGTCAAAGTCTTCAGGGCACCCAAAGTGGTGATTACAGGTGCCCAAAGTAGTGATTACAGGTACCCAAAGTGGTGATTACAGGTACCCAAAGTGGTGATTACAGGTACCCAAAGTGGTGATTACAGGTACCCAAAGTGGGTGATTACAGGTACCCAAAGTGGTGATTACAGGTACCCAAAGTGGTGATTACAGGTACCCAAAGTGGGTGATTACAAGTACCCAAAGTGGGTGATTACAAGTACCCAAAGTGGGTGATTACAAGTACCCAAAGTGGTGATTACAGGTACCCAAAGTGGTGATTACAGGTACCCAAAGTGGTGATTACAGGTGCCCAAAGTAGTGATTACAGGTACCCAAAGTGGTGATCCATTTGGTTATCTGGAGTTGTAGAGGCGAATCACCCAACACACCGACCTTGCCGGTGTGTGTGTTGTTGTTGTTATAGATTCAGCTACTCGGAACAAGTTCCAAGTAGCACGGGCTATGGCGAGCCCGTAGTGGACTTACCTGGCACAGGGAGCGGTGCGGTGTGTGTGTTGGGTTCCCAAGATATTTCCCCCAGCAATATTGACCTCACCTTTGACCTTATCACTTCAAAGGTTACATAAAACGCAGTTTGGAACCTTAACCAATTACCGAGTTAATTTTGGCCCCGCTTGTATAAATTCGTTCATGCTCCACCGGAAACCACGCAGCCATACACGACTGTATGGCTGTATGTGCATGTTATTGATCTTACAACATTAAAGGGAATATTTGTTAATACATGAATCAATTACATACAAATGTAAACATTAGAATCATCTTAGTTCCAAAAGCTGCCACCAGGAGCAGACTTTGTAAGTTTCCTAAACATTTGGGAATTAAACTTGATTAAATGTTATAAAATTCCTTTGGTGGCAAGAACGTCAAGGTATGTAGATGTAGAAACATAGAAACGATTGAGCTACAGCTATAAGAATCATATAAAATCCAGGAGAGGCGAACAGTTACATAAGAACAAAGGCAACTGCAGAAGGCCTATTGACCCATACGAGGCAGCTCCTATTTATAACCACCCAATCCCACTCATATACTTGTCCAACCCATTAAAAAGGTTGGACATGTTACCCAGTTAAAGGCTATCTGGGAAATTAGAAAGAAATCCAATATACTTTTTTCTTCCATGCTAAATCTAGAACAAATACTACATCTAGAATTGAATCCTTGCCTAAGACAGATGAATTTTTCACAGATGACAACAAAGAAGTTAGTGAAACACTGAGGACAAAGATTCTATTTTCAGTGAACCCCTAAGCACACAGAAGATGAACAAATCCACAAGGGCCGTGACGAGGATTCGAACCTGCGTCCGGGAGCATCCCAGACACTGCCTTAATCGACTGAGCTACGACAGGGTTAAAAGAGTTGAAACCGAAGTTTCAACTCGACAGGGTTAAATCTTTTAACCCTGTCAGGGAGCCGGTCGGCCGAGCGGACAGCACGCTGGGCTTGTGATCCTGTGGTCCTGGATTCGATCCCAGGCGCCGGCGAGAAACAATGGGCAGAGTTTCTTTCACCCTATGCCCCTGTTACCTAGTAGTAAAATAGGTACCTGGGTGTTAGTCAGCTGTCACGGGCTGCTTCCTGGGGGTGGAGGCCTGGTCGAGGACCGGGTCGCGGGGAGACTAAAAGCCCCGAAATCATCTCAAGATAACCTCAAGATAACCTGTCGTAGCTCAGTCGATTAAGGTAGTGTCTGGGATGCTCCCGGACGCAGGTTCGAATCCTCGTCACGGCCCTTGTGGATTTGTTCATTTGATGCATCACGTTAGTGTGATCTCTGTGTGTAAACACAGACGATGGATAATCCAAACGAATTCTTCATGAATGTGATATCAAATCGATTCATATATCAGATGTCACCCTAACTCCAGAGGACTTAGATACCATGGAAGACAATCACAACGGTGATTTAATATAGACAGACTTGGTAAAAGTCTTGGACAAATGTGACCGTGGTGTTATTGCGCACAAAAATGCGCTCAAAAGGAATTACCGGAAAAATAGGATGATGAATATACAATTTCCTAAGAGAGTCGAGTCAGATGCCTAGTATGGGCCAATAGGGGACACCTAACATAGTCTAATACAAGCTGCCTCGCATACGCCAATACAATCAATTTTTTCCCTTGTAAAAGCCAAACTTAAATATTGCAAGGCATAGTATAGCACATATATGTACTATATTAGGCCTCAGATAGCGTGTATAAAACCTAGCATGGTTAGGTAAGGTACGGTTTTATTAGCAGCATAAATAAAAAATCTTTTCATGTTTGTCCAAATTCAGTGGACATTTGGACATTTTCTACTTTCTAATTGTCCATTACGTCAATATATGTACGTTGGTTCACATCGTTACTATAAGTATTATCTAAACAGAAGGATGGGCTGATCTCAGGATGGTTAGTCGCAGGATGCCCCGTGGAGATCTTCAAGAGAAAAGAGATAAAACAAATCCACAAGGGCCGTGACGAGGATTCGAACCTGCGTCCGAGAGCATCCCAGACGCTGCCTTAATGTTCATTACATTTGATGCATCACGCTATTGTGATTTCCGTGTGTAGTGTAGTGTAGAAAAGAGGAAGCCGGACCAACCGGGCTGTGGTGGGTATGTGGGCCTGCGGGCCGCCGCTCCAAGCAACAGCCTGGTGGACCAAACTCTCACAAGTCAAACCTGGCCTCGGGCCGGGCTTGGGGAGTAGAAGAACTCCCAGAACCCCATCAAGCAGGTATATACAGGGCTATGTGATCAGTAGTCTGCACTAGCAACTGATCGGCTTAGAATAACATCACCAAAGTCTACGGACTTCGCCACCCACGTTTCAATTACTCCAGGTTGCCCCTTGCCTATTTTTATATTGCATTTGCATTAATTATAATTGTTTTAAATCACGTTATCATAACGACAAGAGGAGTTGGAGTGTATTGAGATGATTGCCGTTTGGTGTAGACACTGACGAGTGACTGGTAACTTGTGGTAGGAGGTGTGAAGGTCGTGGGACGAGCGTGGGTGGCCGCCACAAATTGAATTGAGGTGGAAAACTAGGTCACCGCCGCCTACTGTGCCAGGGGGTATGTCTCCCCTCACCAGGAGGGGTATAGAGGGGTAGGTCTCCCCTCACCAGGAGGGGTATAGAGGAGTAGGTCTCCCCTCACCAGAAGGGGTATAGAGGGGTAGGTCTCCCCTCACCAGGAGGGGGTATAGGGGGGTCGTCCCCCCACACCTGGGGAAGGTTGTGGTGGGAATATCAGTGGGCGACAAACATGGACTTTGCACTCATTCAGCCCCGCTCCTGTGCCAGGTAAGTTACGGGCTCACCATAGCCCGTGCTACTTGCCCCGCTCCTGTGCCAGGTAAGTTACGGGCTCACCATAGCCCGTGCTACTTGGAACTTGTTCCGAGTAGCTGAATCTATAACATGGACTTTGATCACTGAGCTGATGACAAATGCAGATTGCTCGTGTTGTGGTTAATGTTATTCTTATTATTAGTAGTAATATTATCTAAATGTCAATATTATTATAAATTAACATTAACACAATAGAGATGTAACGCTGTAATAGACCAAATTTGGCCGCCATAGTGAGGCTTCATAATACCCATATGCCAGGGTCGAGTATGACCTAGTACCAGTATGCCAGGGTCGAGTATGACCTAGTACTTTATATGCCAGGGTCGAGTATGACCTAGTACCAGTATGCCTGGGTCGAGTATGACCTAGTACCAATATGCCAGGGTCGAGTATGACCTAGTACCAATATGCCAGTGTCGAGTATGACCTAGTACCAGTATGCCAGGGTCGAGTATGACCTAATACCAGTATGTCAGGGTCGAGTATGACCTAATACCAGTATGCCAGGGTCGAGTATGACATAATATCCATATGCCAGGGTCGAGTATGACCTAGTACCAATATGTCAGGGTCGAGTATGACCTAGTACCAATATGCCAGGGTCGAATATGACCTAGTACCAATATGCCAGGGTCGAGTATGACCTAGTACCAATATGCCAGGGTCGAGTATGACCTAGTACCAATATGCCAGGGTCGAGTATGACCTAGTACCAGTATGCCATGGTCGAGTATGACCTAATACCAGTATGCCAGGGTCGAGTATGACCTAATACCAGTATGCCAGGGTCGAGTATGACCTAATACCAGTATGCCAGGGTCGAGTATGACCTAATACCAGTATGCCAGGGTCGAGTATGAGCTAGTACTCATATGCCTCAGTTGGATACAAACCCTTCATATTCCCCTCAACAGAGTACTATCATCATCCTTGAAGGTCACTTACATCCACTTCATATCCAAGGGTCGAGTACAATCCTCTTAAATATCCAAGGATCCAGCACAATCTTCACCATATCTAAGGGTCAAGTATAACCACCTCCCCTACTTCCTTATCTTGAGGTTATCTTGAGATGATTTCGGGGCTTTTTAGTGTCCCCGCGGCCCGGTCCTCGACCAGGCCTCCACCCCCAGGAAGCAGCCCGTGACAGCTGACTAACTCCCAGGTACCTATTTACTGCTAGGTAACAGGGGCATTCAGGGTGAAAGAAACTTTGCCCATTTGTTTCTGCCTCGTGCGGGAATCGAACCCGCGCCACAGAATTACGAGTCCTGCGCGCTATCCACCAGGCTACGAGGCCCCCTTGGGTTAAGTAAGACTCCAATCTCTTTCCCCGTGGTGGGAAACAACCCCCCCTCCCCCCAACACGCGTGGGAGTCGAACACGGCGTTCCCAATGTCGAGCAGCACTCCCTCCTCTCTCGGGATGGCGTCAAACTTTTCAATTTAAAACCAAAAATATCACTTTTCCCCCACACTTGTGGGAGAAAAATAGACGGTATATGGGTGAGAGGAAGGACTGTTTGGTTGACAGGGCCCGAGTGTATGTGTGGGGGGAGTGTGTGGAACCTCGACTTGAGAATGGTCCAGGACGGACCGAAACGTCGTCGTCCCTTCAACTTCTAGTGTGTGGTCTGGTCAACATGTGAAACCTCAGCTTGGCTTCATTGGAAGCTTCGGGATCCTCGTGGGGGAAGAAGCACTCCAGGTTGCAATTCTTTTGACCATGTGATGGTACAGTTGACTAGAGCGTGTCTGGGAACACCCGGCGGATAGGTTCGAACCCTCATCAAGGCCCTTGTGGATTTTATTCATTTGATAGATCACGTTAATGTGATTTCTGTGTGAATGGACTGTAGTGTTGAAGCTTTAATTCCACTCCCACCTACGCCAAGCTTGGTGCTTGGTCAGCTCAGCCCTCGTCTGTGTCAACTACACAAGGACCATTCGAGCTAGGAAGGGGAAGTATCAGGGGAAAGCACCAAGCCATCATGACTATATAGCACTGGGAGGGGGTCAGGATAAGGATATGGGATGGGACGGAGGGAAGGAATGATGCCCAACCACTTGGACGGTCGGGGATTG
Source organism: Procambarus clarkii (assembly GCF_040958095.1). NCBI lineage: Eukaryota > Metazoa > Arthropoda > Malacostraca > Decapoda > Cambaridae > Procambarus > Procambarus clarkii. The sequence continues at coordinate 21,422,741 of NC_091218.1, read as the reverse complement.
AACGCCGACCTGCATGAAGCGAGACCGTCGCTCTACCGTCCAGCCCAAGTGGTTGGGCTGGACTCTGGAGAGCTTGCTAGGAGACGAAGCCGTGCATGGATACGTCAAGTCGGAGGTGCAAGGTCAGACAAGCACCACGCGGGCTAGGAGACAGGCCAAGATCACACCAAGAGCCTGAGGGAACATAGCCAATCATCGCGGCTGAGATAATCCGGAGGTTCGCACTTCCCTACACCGGCGAGTCTGGCTCAACCACCCGTGTGTGTGGCAGACACCACGCTCCCGTATATAAAATTAATTCCCCCAACGTCAGGCTGCGAGCAGCCGCGTCCAACAGCCTGATTGATCAGTCCGGCAACCAGGAGGCCTGGTCGACGACCGGGCCGCGGGGACGCTAAGCCCCGGAAGCACCTCAAGGTAACCCAAGCTGTGTCTGAGCGTTTCCATTAAAACTCACAAAACATTGAAATTGAATAAAATGAAAATGTTGCGGAGGTAAATTTTTTAACACGATGCAAGTCGCGAAATAATTCTGTTGATTTTATTATAAATATTTATATTATTGTATCTACTGAAGAGCAGAGTGTGTGAGGGGGCAGAGTGGGTGATAGAGGCCCACACTAGAGGGAACTTCAGAGGGGGGAAAGAGGGAATTATCAGGGAGAAAGCGCCAAGCCATTACGACTATATAGCACTTGGAAGGGGTCGGGATAAGGCTTTATCCACCATCGCAGTAGATTAAAGTGTGGAGGGTTTGATGTACAGAACTGTACATTGTGTACAGGTGCTCTGTCTTAACGTGACACCTTGCCTGAGTCACTATGAAGGGAAGAGTTATTGTATATGTGCTGATAATATTACTATATATGTGCTGATAATATTACTGTATATGTGCTGATAATATTATTGTATATGTGGTGATAATATTATTGTATATGTGGTGATAATATTACTGTATATGTGGTGATAATATTACTGTATATGTGCTGATAATATTACTGTATATGTGCTGATAATATTACTGTATATGTGGCGATAATATTACTGTATATGTGCTGATAATATTACTGTATATGTGCTGATAATATTACTGTATATGTGCTGATAATATTACTGTATATGTGCTGATAATATTACTGTATATGTGGTGATAATATGGTCTTAGGCTACATCCGGGTACCGCCCTCACCTGTACTCGTTCACGTTTGACTTTTACACAAACGTTAGCTGGAGTCAGGCAGGTAACTTGCTACTGACTTGAGGGTTGTTATGTATGTCTTTCACTAACGACTTAACAACCCAGAAACACTCCTTGAGATCCCGACCTCTCACCAGCCCTGAGGGTGAGGGGAAAGAGGAGGAATAAGAGAGAGAGAGAGAGAGAGAGAGAGAGAGAGAGAGAGAGAGAGAGAGAGAGAGAGAGAGAGAGAGAGAGAGAGAAGGCAGAAAGTGGTCGTGGATATCTCATGCCTACACACACACACAAACAGCATCAGCAAGGGACGGCGAAATACGGTTTAAATTTCCCAAGTGCACGCGGAAGTCGACACAGAATCCTGCCAATCAGCGATAAATAAACAAATCGTTTAAGGGCAACGCTCTACAACCGACGCGTTTGATTGGCTGAGGCACCGTCGCGCCACGCCCGCCACATCCGCGCCAAGAACTAGATCGTTAAGTACAATTCTCCATGACCCCTACCGTGCTTCTGCTGTCTTTATATAGACGCTAAGATTGCTGATATTAAGGTTACTGACAAGGTAAATGCCCCAGAGAGAGAGAGAGAGAGAGAGAGAGAGAGAGAGAGAGAGAGAGAGAGAGAGAGAGAGAGAGAGAGAGAGAGAGAGAGAGAGAGAGAGAGAGAGAGAGATTGAAAACAAATTACATACGCAGGCACAATAATATAATCTTTTTTCAGCAAGTATTTCCTTGTTGCACACAGACACATGGCGTCACGGGGTCAAATGACGCTGTACTTTGGGTTAGGCTGGTGGCGTCAGATGTAGTGGTTTCGTAGACTCACACGGTGGGAATGACCAATGAGTCACTCTTGATAGTCATTACACTCTTAACTAGCTTATCAAGATAGTCTCTTAGCTAAATGAACTGTTGGGTTCAGCTCCTGGGCTCCCATTATGTGCCTCTGTAACAATGCCACTACAGGCCACAGGGTTGGGTATAGGGTCCGTTATCGCCCACGGGTTGGGTATAGGGTCCGTTATCGTTCACGGGTTGGGTATAGGGTCCGTTATCGCCCACGGGTTGGGTATAGGGTCCGTTATCGCTCACGGGTTGGGTATAGGGTCCGTTATCGTTCACGGGTTGGGTATAGGGTCCGTTATCGTTCACGGGTTGGGTATAGAGTCCGTTATCGCCCACGGGTTGGGTATAGGGTCCGTTATCGCCCACGGGGTTTGGTATAGGGTCCGTTATCGCCCACGGGTTGGGTATAGGGTCCGTTATCGTTCACGGGGTTGGGTATAGGGTCCGTTATCGCCCACGGGTTGGGTATAGGGTCCGTTATCGTTCACTGGGTTGGGTATAGGGTCCGTTATCGCCCACGGGTTGGGTATAGGGTCCGTTATCGTTCACGGGGTTGGGTATAGGGTCCGTTATCGCCCACGGGTTGGGTATAGGGTCCGTTATCGCCCACGGGTTGGGTATAGGGTCCGTTATCGCCCACGGGTTGGCTATAGGGTCCGTTATCGCCCACGGGTTGGGTATAGGGTCCGTTATCGTTCACAGGGTTGGGTATAGGGTCCGTTATCGCCCACGGGTTGGGTATAGGGTCCGTTATCGCCCACGGGTTGGGTATAGGGTCCGTTATCGCCCACGGGTTGGGTATAGGGTCCGTTATCGTTCACGGGGTTGGGTATAGGGTCCGTTATCGCCCACGGGCTGGGTATAGGGTCCGTTATCGCCCACGGGGTTGGGTATAGGGTCCGTTATCGTTCACGGGGTTGGGTATAGGGTCTGTTATCGCCCACGTTTTTGGGTATAGGCTCCGTTATCGTTCACGGGGTTGGGTATAGGGTCCGTTATCGCCCACGGGTTGGGTATAGGGTCCGTTATCGTTCACGGGGTTGGGTATAGGGTCCGTTATCGCCCACGGGTTGGGTATAGGGTCCGTTATCGCCCACGGGGTTGGGTATAGGGTCCGTTATCGTTCACGGGGTTGGGTATAGGGTCTGTTATCGCCCACGGGGTTGGGTATAGGGTCCGTTATCGTTCACGGGGTTGGGTATAGGGTCTGTTATCGCCCACGGGTTGGGTATAGGGTCCGTTATCGCCCACGGGTTGGGTATAGGGTCCGTTATCGCCCACGGGGTTGGGTATAGGGTCCGTTATCGTTCACGGGGTTGGGTATAGGGTCTGTTATCGCCCACGGGTTGGGTATAGGGTCCGTTATCGTTCACGGGGTTGGGTATAGGGTCCGTTATCGTTCACGGGGTTGGGTATAGGGTCCGTTATCGTTCACGGGGTTGGGTATAGGGTCCGTTATCGTTCACGGGGTTGGGTATAGGGTCCGTTATCGTTCACGGGGTTGGGTATAGGGTCCGTTATCGTTCACGGGGTTGGGTATAGGGTCCGTTATCACCCACAGGGTTGGGTATAGGGTCTGTTATCGCCCACGGAGTTGGGTATAGGGTCCGTTATCGTCCACGGGGTTGGGTATAGGGTCTGTTATCGCCCACGGAGTTGGGTATACGGTTCGTTATCACCCACAGATTGGGTATAGGGTCCGTTATCGCCCACAGGGTTGGGTATAGGGTCTGTTATCGCCCACGGAGTTGGGTATAGGGTCCGTTATCGCCCACAGGGTTGGGTATAGGGTTCGTTATCACCCACAGGGTTGGGTATAGGGTCCGTTATCGCCCACAGGGTTGGGTATAGGGTCTGTTATCGCCCACGGAGTTGGGTGTAGGGTCCGTTATCACCCACAGATTGGGTATAGGGTCCGTTATCGCCCACAGGGTTGGGTATAGGGTCCGTTATCGCCCACGGAGTTGGGTATAGGGTCCGTTATCGCCCACAGGGTTGGGTATAGGGTCCGTTATCACCCACAGATTGGGTATGAACCACCTTGTTCCTGAATCAGCTTGTTGACGCCTGATTCGTCAGACACTAAATGTTTCTTGTTACCATCAAGCTCTATCATATGGGGGTCCTGTAGTCTAGTGGCCTACGTCCTTTACCTACACTCAAGGATTCAATCCTTGGGCAGGACAGAAACGGTTTGGCACGTTTCCTTTCCTCTGATGTCCCTCTTCATCTCGCAATAAATAGTTAAGAGTTAAGTTACTTATAAGTAAGTAAAATAGTTACTTAACTGGGAGTTAAGTAACTGTTGTGGGTTGCTTCCTGGTGAAGAGTATCTTGAGGTTATCTTGAGATGATTTCGGGGCTTTAGTGTCCCCGCGGCCCGGTCCTCGACCAGGCCTCCACCCCCCAGGAAGCAGCCCGTGACAGCTGACTAACACCCAGGTACCTATTTTACTGCTAGGTAGTAGGGGCATAGGGTGAAAGAAACTCTGCCCATTGTTTCTCGCCGGCGCCTGGGATCGAACCCAGGACCACAGGATCACAAGTCCAGCGTGCTGTCCGCTCGGCCGACCGGCTCCTCACTCCCGCAGAGTGAGGAGGAAAACTCCTCACCCCTGAAGGATTCGAACCCAGACAGCCAGGGCTCCATGCACCTTGCACTATGTTCTCTTTCTCCATAAATAAAATGGTGAAAGACAAATATAATAAATTATGATCTGTGGCTCAACATGCCCCACGGGCACGTCAAATTATTATATAGAAGATTACTGACAGTGTGGGCACACGGTCTTACAATATTCACCGCTCTTGACCAAGATCAATTCCTCATCACCTTTACCC
>NC_091218.1:21405357-21412857 GCF_040958095.1 Procambarus clarkii | reverse complement strand
TGAAGCAATATGTGGATGATTGATTTTAGGTGATATGTTATTCTCGTACTGTCTCTCTGCTTCTCTTCTATCACTGAGGTATTCATTCTTGGTTCTCTTGTATCTCCCTCGTCTCTCTGGTGTTCTGTTATTGCCGTGTTTTCTCCATGCTCTTGCGTGTGTGTGTGTATATGTACGCGTGTGCGTGTATATGTACGCGTGTGCGGGTATATGTACGCGTGTGCGTGTATATGTACGCGTGTGCGGGTATATGTACGCGTGTGCGGGTATATGTACGCGTGTGCGTGTATATGTACGCGTGTGCGTGTATATGTACGCGTGTGCGTGTATATGTACGCGTGTGCGTGTATATGTACGCGCGTGTGTGTATGTAATTACCTAAGTGTAGTTACAGGATGAGAGCTACGCTCGTGGTGTCCCGTCTTCCCAGCACTCTTTGTCATATAACGCTTTGAAACTACTGACGGTCTTGGCGTGTACGACTATGCGTGTACGCGTATGTGCTTGTTCGCGTGTGTGCGTGTACGCGTGTGTGCGTGTTCGCGTGTGTGCGTGTTCGCGTGTGTGCGTGTACGCGTGTGTGCGTGTTCGCGTGTGTGCGTGTTCGCGTGTGCGTGCGGTAACAGACAGCAGGGTGTGGTCTGAACCCCCTCGCAATATCCACTGAAAATGGCAACCCACTAATTCCACCACATCAGTTCCGTGTAAGAGGGACGTAACCACCACCTGTATCTCTCCCCCTCCCCCCCCCCCCCACTACACCTACTCCATCACCACATTTCCACCCTTATAGCTCTATCCTAACTACCAGACTAATTTATGAACCAATGATAATTTATGCATTTAAACCGAGGAAAAACATACGCAATGACTACATTAAACGCAAAATCCACCAACAACCCAATTATTAACTGAAATCACAATATACTTGTTCTTACCGGAGAATACATCAAGACACCTGTTATAGAGGAGTCAAGATCAAGTTCAAGAATGTTTACTAAGACGAGAAATACATCTCAAAGGGATAGAGTAGCTTAGGCTATTTCTATCCTCCTATAGAGCAGTTATAATTAAGTTACGCTGCTAAGGAGACCTGTGTGAACCCTAATAACAGTCTAATCCCTAATCCCTAATAACAGATAATATTCATTCCTAATAACAGTTGGTTAATACGAACAGTATCATTAAGTACATTGGTAACTTGTCGACACTCCCCGTCTAAAATAACTCCGTTCACTGTAAAATATTTTATACTGCATAAAGCAGTGGTGTTAGTAGAAGAAAATACTCAACCAGTTATTCAGGGAGAATCTATATGAGGTCTTCTCTGAATGCCTTTTATTCTCTTCTCCCAGGCTTTGGGTCCTCCACAACGGCACCGAGGTGGTACTCCTATATAACGGACCCCTATATATAAGGTATGTACATGTATTGCTAAATGGAAGATTTGTTTAATGCTACTAGATATGGCAACACCATATGTCAACATGATAGATAGATTATGTCAATATGCCACAGCCTATGGCAACAACACAGCCTATGGCAACAACACAGCCTATGGCAACAACACAGCCTATGGCAACAACACAGCCTATGGCAACAACACAGCCTATGGCAACTGTTATAATTATTTAATTTTGGCATGCAGTAAGTGATGTAAATATATTACATTAAAGTCCATTCACACGTGTAAGAGACACTAAATACATCATAAAACTGTAAGACACTTTACGCAAGTAACGCTGTACAAAAATTACGTGATATTCAAAGGTAATATTGTCCATTATTTTGATTTCAAAAAGTTTAACGACAGGAGGACAATCCAGCCAATCAGGGGGGACGAAGCGCATCAAAAAATATTTGGCGCCAATACTCCAGCCAATCACTGATAAGAATTGGCGCCGTTAATATTTTTTGCTTGCTGTCTGCTCAATACGCACGCATACACACCCGCACGCAAGCAACTACGCACGCAAAACCCCCCTTTCTCACACACACACACACACACACACACACACACACACACAGACACACACACACACACACACACACACACACACACACACACACACACACACACACAAACTTACACGAACACGAGAAGAAACAAAAGTAAACTTGAGGCAAATGAATCACAGAGACATTAGAACAAAACTTGTTCAAAGTTCAAGTTGTCAGTAAGTGGAACAGGTATAAACGTAGAAGTTGTTGAAGCTAATGCGACTCCTTGTCTTAAATGTAACCATTAATATGACAAAACCGGGAGAAATGAACCATTGTATTACCGACCATTGGGAAGACTAGTTAGCAGCCAACCTTGACCTTGTCAGCACGTCTAGGTGAGTACATACATACACACGTGACCACAAGTAACACATACATCACCCCTCCCCCCCCTAACACCTCAAGGGCTCTAGCTCCCGTTCCCAACCGAACAACAGATCATAATTTGAGCCGTGGATGAAAACTCTTGGGCATCATTCTCGGACAAGTGTCTGATCTGAAGTGAGTTTCCTTTGGTTGCTTAGACGAGAGGGGGCAGTTACTTTGAGGTTACCTCGAGATGATTTCGGGGCTTAGCATCCCCCGCGGCCCGGTCCTCGACCAGGCCAAGCCTCATACGCGTCATAAATCACTCAAATTAAACGGCTGTCAGATCCTGAAGTCACTTATCAAAAGCATGACCAATATTTCAAGTGAAACTTCAATATTGTAATGTATTATTATTTGGCCAAAGGTCCGCAAGTTTTACCTTAGACCGATGGCCTAAAATCATACTATCACCAGACCATAGCCATGCCTGGCTGTTGTGGTTAATCCAGGCCCAGCCACCTGTGTATGGCTGCTCCAGGCCTAGCCACCTGTTGTATGGCTGCTCCAGGCCTAGCCACCTGTTGTATGGCTGCTCCAGGCCTAGCCACCTGTTGTATGGCTGCTCCAGGCCTAGCCACCTGTGTATGGCTGCTCCAGGCCTAGCCACCTGTTGTATGGCTGCTCCAGGCCTAGCCACCTGTTGTATGGCTGCTCCAGGCCTAGTCACCTATTGTATGGCTGCTCCAGGCCTAGCCACCTGTTGTATGGCTGCTCCAGGCCTAGTCACCTATTGTATGGCTGCTCCAGGCCTAGCCACCTGTGTATGGCTGCTCCAGGCCTAGCCACCTGTGTATGGCTGCTCCAGGCCCTGCCACCTGTTGTATGGCTGCTCCAGGCCTAGCCACCTGTTGCGTCGTTAAGCCACGCCCAGCAGCCACCTGTGTGCAGCACCGGAAGTGGTTTGTAGAGGGAGGGGGGGGGGAGAGGTAGAGGGGACAAGTGACCAGGTGGGGGGAGTGACGGGTCAAGGCTGGGGGAGGGGGGAGGAAGGGAGGGGGGGGAAAGGAAAGGGGGAAGAGGGGGGGGGAATTGATTTTCCAGGGAGACCACAGTTTCCTTGGTTCCCTTGACGTCACTACGGGATCGCCAGAGACACAGAAGGGTGGAAGAGGAACAGGGGCGGAGGAGGAACAGGGGTGGAGGAGGAACAGGGGTGGAGGAGGAACAGGGGCGGAGAAGGAACAGGGGTGGAGGTGGGAAGGGGGGGTGGAACTATCAGGGGAAAGTGCCAAGCCATTACGACTGTATAGCACATGGAAGGGGTCAGGATAAGGGTCTGCGATGGGACGGTGGAGGAAGGTATGGTGCCCAACCACTTCTTGGACGGTCGGGGATTGAGCGCCGACCTGCATGAAGTCAGACCGTCGCTCTACCGTCCAGCCCAAGTGGTTGGAGAAGGGGGGGAGGGGGACGGAAGAGACATTCGTTGCAATTTTTTTTAATCTTGCGAGATTGACAGAGAGAGAAAGAGAAAGAGACAGACAGACAGAGATATTGAAGTCGACCATCTCCTTCTCACCGTCGATCTAAGGTATAGAGTAAGGCCGGATAAGGTCAGCCCAAGACTGTTACCCTTGTGTACGGATCAACTGGCTCCGTCTCTCACACGCCTCTACCATCTCTGCCCAGCTCTAAGAACTTGCCCCGTCCCACGGAAGACAGCAGGTCCAGTGGAAGTCCACTACAGGAAGAGTCATTCAGTGGTCACTAACTACTGGACCGGTGTCGCTGCTTTCAATTACTGCCCAAAAGCTTGAGACATTGATCTCAGAGCAAACGATAGCATTTGTTTGCTATCATTGGTTAGTGAGCGGCGTCAGTTACTAGATAACTAACTACATTACACATGTTTTGTTCATTAGACAAGTAACTATATTAGTTATTTGTACACAATAAGGTGATAAAGTAAGGAGGGATTGTGAGGTTAAGGCGTAAGGTAATGTGGTCGTTGTTGTTGTTAAAGACTCGCTACCTGGAACAAATGTTCCAAGTAGCACGGGCTATGGCGAGCCCGTAGTGCCTTGGTGATGTGGGTCACCAGCTCTTATACCTCGCTGCTTCAGTACAAACACCACTTGTAATGAACCAGTCTTAGTTTAACTATAGAGAAGGGAGGAGGGGAAATGTATGGTCAGAGAGGTATAAATAGTCTGTTAGTTCCTGTATTTCTGAACTTCTCTGTCCCCTCACTCGTCCCCTCTCTCACTCGTCCCCTCTCTGGGCTCCACAAACTTACCATATATCAGGGGAGTAATTATGAGGCGTGTTGTAGAGGGGAGTGTAAGAGGTAAAGGGTCAACCACGACAGTTCTGACACCCAACACTAGTCCCATAATATATATATATATATATATATATATATATATATATATATATATATATATATATATATATATATATATATATATATATATATATATATATATATATATATGCAACAAGTGTCACAAAAAGTTGGTGTGGGACTACACTGTATATATATATACAGTTGGTGTAGAACTACAGGTGTGTTTCAACTTTAAGCAACACCTGTCTTGACTTGAGTTCAGTGTTGCATAGCCAGGCAGTGCTGCCAATCACCGGGAAGCAGCCAAGTCGCGAAAATAAAAGAGATCTTGATCACCACTACAATTTTGTCCCCATTGCCTCAGAGACACTTGGTGCCTGGGATAAAAGTGCTACAAGTTTCTTGAAGGTTCTGGGTTCCAAGCTAATTGAAACAACTTGAGACCCAAGAGCCGCCAGTTTCCTCTTCCAGCGCCTTAGTGTGGCGATCCAGAGAGGAAATGTTCACTGCATCCATAGTTCCTGCGCGCCATCTGAGGACCTGGAGGAACTCTACAACCTGTGACAACTAGCCTTGTACCTGCCGGGGATCGAACCCGGGCCCTTAGGACTGCGACCCCAGAGCGCTGTCCACTCAGCCCTGAGGCTCCCCAAAGGGGCTATGTCGCCCCCCCCCCTTGCCGCACTAAATTACCCCTGTGCCCCCCCACCTCCCCCTTCCCCCCCCCCCCCTCCCCCCCCCCCCTGCATGTACCAGGGTATCCTAATAGCTCCAGCGAGGGTTAATATTACTGCAAAAAAGGAGAAATTTCAACAAATAATCCTATTTCAGTGTATAAATTGGTGAGCGTGTTGAGCCTGTGACAGGGAGGCTCAGTCCTCATAGGTCAAAGGTCACCCGCCACGCTCACACCTCCGCTTATTATTATATACAAATTGTGTCAACTTGTTATACAAAAATGTTATATGTCAGCCCATCCTCCTGTTTAGGGAGTAATTATAGTAACGGTGAGGATTATATTATATATGGCGAGGAAGATAGATATTAGAAAGCAAGAATCGCCACTATTGAGTTGGAGAAACACGGAAAACTGTTTTCCGGGTTTTATATATGTGTTGTTTTTACACATGTGTGTGTGTGTGTGTGTGTGTGTGTGTGTGTGTGTGTGTGTGTGTGTGTGTGTGTGTGTGTGTGTGTGTGCTCACCTAGTTGTACTCACGTAGTTGTGCTTGCGGGGGTTGAGCTCTGGCTCTTTGGTGTGTGTGTGTGTGTGTGTGTGTGTGTGTGTGTGTGTGTGTGTGTGTGTGTGTGTGTGTGTGTGTGTGTGTGTGTGTGTGTGTGTGCTCACCTAGTTGTACTCACGTAGTTGTGCTTGCGGGGGTTGAGCTCTGGCTCTTTGGTGTGTGTGTGTGTGTGTGTGTGTGTGTGTGTGTGTGTGTGTATGTGTGTGTGTGTGTGTGTGTGTGTGTGTATGTGTGTGTTTTGTATAACAAGTTGACACAATTTGTATATAATAATAAGCGGAGGTGTGAGCGTGGCGGGTGACCTTTGACCTATGAGGACTGAGCCTCCCTGTCACAGGCTCAACACGCTCACCAATTTATACACTGAAATAGGATTATTTGTTCAAGTTTCTCCTTTTTTACAGTAATTTTAACCCTCGCTGGAGCTATTAGGCTACCCTGGTACATACAGGGGGGGGAGGGAGGGAGGGGACACAGAGGTAACTTAGTGTGGCTAGGGGGCGACATAGCCCCTTTGGAGAGCCTCAGGGCTGAGTGGACAGCGCTCTGTGGTCGCAGTGTGTGTGTGTGTGTGTGTGTGTGTGTGTGTGTGTGTGTGTGTGTGTGTGTGTGTGTGTGTGTACTCAACTAGTATTCACCTAGTTGTGCTTGCGGGGGTTGAGTTCTGGCTTTTTGGTCCCGCGCCTCTCAACTGGTGTACAGGTTCCTGAGCCTACTGGGCTCTATCATATCTACATTTGAAACTGTGTATGGAGTCAGCCTCCACCACATCACTGCCTAATGCATTCCACTTGTGTGTGTGTGTGTGTGTGTGTGTGTGTGTGTGTGTGTGTGTGTGTGTGTGTGTGTGTGTGTGTGTGTTTGTTTAAATATGACCGCATTATTAACCCCTTCAACCTCAGCAACTCAGCCTATTCAACCCCTTAACCTCTCTACTGCGAAGGGAGATTACTGCAAGTTCCGATAATTCCTACAAAGAATGGAAATAAACCTTAAAACCCAACCACAAGACGCCATAGAAATCCCAACAAAGAAGTACCAAGTAAGGGAACACACACATGACAAGGCAGAGACCAGGAGCCAGAGCACAACACCAGATCGCAATCGACTTGAGAATGGTCCAGGACGGACCGAAACGTCGTCGTCCCTTCACTTTCTAGTGTGTGGTCTGGTCAATATATTTTGGCGGGAACAGAGAGAAAAAGACAGAGGCTCACACAAGAGTTCGTCATACAGGCGAGAGACACAATAGGAACACCCGGCAACCTTGCCATAAAGGGAGGTTATATTTGGGAGTGTGTTGCCAGCGGCGAGTGGCGAGTCATGTTATCCGGTGGCCTTGCCGGCACGAGTGCCGCTGCTCCAAGATATTAGACCGTCTTGAGAGCTTATACTGTGGTGCCTGGCACGGGCTGCACTCATGTTGGTGTTATGCTGGGGTGGGTACCCGGTGGAGCCCGGGTCTCTATTGTCTCGTTCACCTCACTCTCCTACCACCACCTCTCTCTCTCTCTCTCTCTCTCTCTCTCTCTCTCTCTCTCTCTCTCTCTCTCTCTCTCTCTCTCTCTCTCTCTCTCTCTCTCTCTCTCTCTCTCT
>NC_091218.1:21400357-21402857 GCF_040958095.1 Procambarus clarkii | reverse complement strand
ATTATTTAGTGTCGTGGGTTCGATACCATCCTACAGGCTATGTAGTCATATATAGACTCTCTTATCCACTTGTTTTCCAGCCGCCTTGAATTTGGATTTACATATGTGTCAGGTCAGACAGGCGCAGGTCAGACATCTGTCAGGTCAGACTGCACTGAGCTTGACAAGCACTGAGCTTGACAAGCACTTATCATAGCAATATCTCAGAGCTTTGCTAAGAACGTATTAAAGCCATATCTTGAGGTTATCTTGAGATAACCGATTTAGTGTCTTTCGGGACTTTAGTGTCTTCGCGGCCCGGTCCTCGACCAGGCCTCCACCTCCAGGAAGCAGCCCGTGACAGCTGACTAACACCCAGGTACCTATTTTACTGCTAGGTAACAGGGGCATAGGGTGAAAGAAACTCTGCCCATTGTTTCTCGTCGGCGCCTGGGATCGAACCCGGGACCACAGGATCACAAGTCCAGTGATCCGCTCTGCCGACCGGGTCCCTGACCCAATATGTCAGAGGTTGGTAAACACAAAGGAACAGTAACCGCCAGTTTGGTTTTGCGTCTCGGAGAGGCTGAAGGATCCAGTAAGTTCAGTAGAACTTCGGTTTCAACTTCTTTTGACCATGTCGTAGCTCAGTCGATTAAGGCAGCGTCTGGGATGCTCTCGGACGCAGGTTCGAATCCTCGTCACGGCCCTTGTGGATTTGTTCAACCGCTACTTTCTTCACGTTCCTCTGACGATGAGGCCACCAACAACAGCCCTCTTGAACGCTGTCCTGAGTCAGCGGAACCCAGAATCTCGAGACCACGAATCTGAAACGCTGTCCACTCAGCTATCAGGCGCCCTTCAAGAATGATGACTACAAGAGTCCTCTGGGAACCTTCCCTGGCCCGCCGGAGCCACTCTAGTGCCTAGAGGCACTAGAGGCACTCTAGTGCCTAGAGTGTAATTATGGCACTAGAGGCACTAGAGGCACTCTAGTGCCTCTAGTGCCATAATTACACTCAAACATTTCCATTACTGGTATTGACAATTTACTCATTAGAATTACATTTACACCTGGGGAGCTGGTCGGCCGAGCGGACAGCACGCTGGACTTGTGATCCTGTGGTTCTGGGTTCGATCCTGGGCGCCGGCGAGAAACAATGGGCAGAGTTTCTTTCACCCTATGTCCCTGTTACCTAGCAGTAAAATAGGTACCTGGGTGTTAGTCAGCTGTCACGGGCTGCTTCTTGGGGGGTGGAGGCCTGGTCGAGGACCGGGCCGCTGGGACACTAAAAAGCCCCGAATTCATCTCAAGATAACCTCAAGATAACCTCAAGATAACCTCAAGATAACCTCAAGATAACCTCAAGATAACCTCAAGATAACCTCAAGATAACCTACACACATTGGGTAATCATATATTATTTTATTCACATTGCATTTTCCCCGCCTTGTTCTACCACTTTCTTATGCATTGATTACTGCAGTTTTATTTTGTACAAATAATTTAAGTCCTTTATTATTACATTTATGAGACGCATAGATAGAGTGTTGGTTCATGCCTCTACAAGCCTCAGAGTGGTGGTTCATGCCTCTACAAGCCTCAGAGTGGTGGTTCATGCCTCTACAAGCCTCAGAGTGGTGGTTCATGCCTCTACAAGCCTCAGAGTGGTGGTTCATGCCTCTACAAGCCTCAGAGTGGTGGTTCATGCCTCTACAAGCCTCAGAGTGGTGGTTCATGCCTCTACAAGCCTCAGAGTGGTGGTTCATGCCTCTACAAGCCTCAGAGTGGTGGTTCATGCCTCTACAAGCCTCAGAGTGGTGGTTCATGCCTCTACAAGCCTCAGAGTGGTGGTTCATGCCTCTACAAGCCTCAGAGTGGTGGTTCATGCCTCTACAAGCCTCAGAGTGGTGGTTCATGCCTCTACAAGCCTCAGAGTGGTGGTTCATGCCTCTACAAGCCTCAGAGTGGTGGTTCATGCCTCTACAAGCCTCAGAGTGGTGGTTCATGCCTCTACAAGCCTCAGAGTGGTGGTTCATGCCTCTACAGGCCTCAGAGTGTTGGTTCATGCCTCTACAGGCCTCAGAGTGTTGGTTCATGCCTCTACAGGCCTCAGAGTGTTGGTTCATGCCTCTACAAGCCTCAGAGTGTTGGTTCATGCCTCTACAAGCCTCAGAGTGGTGGTTCATGCCTCTACAAGCCTCAGAGTGGTGGTTCATGCCTCTACAAGCCTCAGAGTGGTGGTTCATGCCTCTACAGGCCTCAGAGTGTTGGTTCATGCCTCTACAGGCCTCAGAGTGTTGGTTCATGCCTCTACAGGCCTCAGAGTGTTGGTTCATGCCTCTACAAGCCTCAGAGTGTTGGTTCATGCCTCTACAAGCCTCAGAGTGGTGGTTCATGCCTCTACAAGCCTCAGAGTGGTGGTTCATGCCTCTACAAGCCTCAGAGTGGTGGTTCATGCCTCTACAGGCCTCAGAGTGTTGGTTCATGCCTCTACAGGCCTCAGAGTGTTGGTTCATG
>NC_091218.1:21250357-21395357 GCF_040958095.1 Procambarus clarkii | reverse complement strand
GACGGACAGACAAGTTACACTTTATTGTTATAAAGTTGTTGACGGACAGACAAGTTACACTTTATTGTTATAAAGTTGTTGACGGACAAACACGTTACACTTTATTGTTATAAAGTTGTTGACGGACAGACACGTTACACTTTATTGTTATAGAAGATATTCACAATGGAAAATGATACAAGTTTCTGTTGAATAACATTGTAATTGTCGGGTACTTTAACTCGTAGCCTAAAAACTTTATACGGGAGCCGGTCGGCCGAGCGGACAGCACGCTGGACTTGTGATCCTGTGGTCCCGGGTTCGATCCCGGGCGCCGGCGAGAAACAATGGGCAGAGTTTCTTTCACACTATGCCCCTGTTACCTAGCAGTAAAATTAGGTACATGGGTGTTAGTCAGCTGTCACGGGCTGCTTCCTGGGGGTGGAGGCCTGGTCGAGGACCGGGCCGCGGGGACACTAAAAAGCCCCGAAATCATCTCAAGATAACCTCAAGATAACGGGTGAATTAAGGGCATAAGGCCTAACATACCTCTATCCTTCCTTTTATCTTTTCTTTTTCATGTTTCCTCTTACGATTCCTTTCTTATTCCTATTATAACACTCTTTATTACACCTTATCTTCCGTACCTTTTGCCTTGCTCCTTTCTTCCTCTAAGATTTCTACCGTCCAACCACTTGGGCTGGACGGTAGAGCGACGGTCTCGCTTCATGCAGGTCGACGTTCAAACCCCGACCGTCCAAGTGGTAAGGCAACATTCCTTTCTCCCGGCCCATCCCATAGCCTTATCCTGACCCCTTCCCAGTGCTATATAGTCTAATGGCTTGGCGCTCTCTCCTGATAGTTCCCTTTCCTCTAAGATTTTCATCTGCTCACCTCTCTCCTCTTTATTTATTGCTCTTGCTTCCTTCGTCTCATCAGTTACAGCCCCGCTCCCGTGCCAGGTAAGTCCACTACGGGCTCACCATAGCCCGTGCTACTTGGAACAGTTTGTTCCCAGTAGCTGAATCTTAAACAACATTCGTCTCATCAGACTTGAGAATGGTCCAAGACGGACCAAAACGTCGTCGTCCCTTCATTTTCTAGTGTGTGGTTTGGTCAACATAAGACTTGATGTATCACATATGTGTATCCTTGAGGTTATCTTGAAATGATTTCGGGGCTTTAGTGTCCCCGCGGCCCGGTCCTCGACCAGGCCTCCACCCCCAGGAAGCAGCCCGTGACAGCTGACTAACACCCAGGTACCTATTTTACTGCTAGGTAACAGGGGCATAGGATGAAAGAAACTCTGCCCATTGTTTCTCGCCGGCGCCCGGGATCGAACCCGGGACCACAGGATCACAAGTCCAGTGTGCTGTCCGCTCGGCTCCCATATATAAACAATGGGAACAGTAAATATTTTAGCGTTTAATGGCTACATTCTCCCAAAGCTACTGACACACATCGGTGGGAATGGTGGGATTTATCCCACCATTCCTACTGGGAATGGTGGGATTTATCCTACCATTCCTACTGGGAATGGTGGGATTTATCCTACCATTCCTACTGGGAATGGTGGGATTTATCCTACCATTCCTACTGGGAATGGTGGGATTTATCCTACCATTCCTACTGGGAATGGTGGGATTTATCCTACCATTCCTACTGGGAATGGTGGGATTTATCCTACCATTCCTACTGGGAATGGTGGGATTTATCCTACCATTCCTACTGGGAATGGTGGGATTTATCCTACCATTCCTACTGGGAATGGTGGGATTTATCCTACCATTCCTACTGGGAATGGTGGGATTTATCCTACCATTCCTACTGGGAATGGTGGGATTTATCCTACCATTCCTACTGGGAATGGTGGGATTTATCCTACCATTCCTACTGGGAATGGTGGGATTTATCCTACCATTCCTACTGGGAATGGTGGGATTTATCCTACCATTCCTACTGGGAATGGTGGGATTTATCCTACCATTCCTACTGGGAATGGTGGGATTTATCCTACCATTCCTACTGGGAATGGTGGGATTTATCCTACCATTCCTACTGGGAATGGTGGGATAAACTTGGAGCCGGACTCGTTGTCTGAGTACTTCAACCGCCAAGTCTTCATTGTTGCAGAGTAAGTCACAGTAACATAGTTGTAAACATGTCAACACACACACACATGTTTGGGCAAGTTTCCGTCCGTCAATAATCCTTAGTAAGTCGTACTATTCTCTAATTTTGGATTAGATTTAGAAGCTTTATTCGTAGGTGAATTAGACAAATCATTGCAGTTGTGGGTAGAGTCTTCAGTAGCTAGACTGTCTATGTTGACCAGACCACACACTAGAAGGTGAAGGGACGACGACGTTTCGGTCCGTCCTGGACCATTCTCAAGTCGATGGTGAGATCACAATCGACTTGAAAATGGTCCAGGACGGATCGAAACGTCGTCGTCCCTTCACCTTCTAGTGTGTGGTCTGGTCAACATACGTCAGCCACGTTATTGTGACTCGTCGCCTACTAGACTGTCTAGCTACTGAAAAACAGCCAACAGTCGAAAATATATTATAACTTTCTTTTATTTTTCACTGGGCTTTTTTCCACACACATATATATGTATATATTATGTAAAACGCCCCCCCCCCCGGCCGCGTTACAATAGCCTAGTGAACAATATTTTTGGGCTGGTTTCAGAGGCGCATAAATGAACTTCGCTCTTAAAAAAAACATGTTGTAATCTATGTATTTATTATATTATATTTTTGAATATTTATTTGATTATTAGCATATTCATTTGTTTGTGTTTTTAGTAAAATAATGTTATTATTGTTATCTGGGTTTGGAAACTGAAAATGTCGCAATTTTCCGTAAGGGATTAGTGTGAGAAAACTAAGGCGATGATACCCACACGAACTTTGTTCCAACTCAAGCTTACACACACACACACACACACACACACACACACACACACACACACACACACACACACACACACACACACACACACACACACACACACACAACTGGAAACTGAGTGCCCAAATGAGCCACAGAGATATTAGAAAGAACTTTTTTAGTGTCAGAGTGGTTGACAAATGAAATGCATTAGGAAGTAATGTGGTGGAGGCTGACCCCATACACAGTTTCAAATGTAGATATGATAGAGCCCAATAGGCTCAGGAACCTGTACACCTGTTGATTGACGGTTGAGAGGCGGGACCAAAGAGGTAAAGCCCAACCCCCGCAAGCACAACTAGATGAGTACACAACCTAAGACAGCTCGCACTTCCTCTCCCAATTCAATAAGCACTCATGAATGTCAACAAAATAAAGTTACAAGCACCAAAGATGTCAACAATGCACTTCTCTCTCCCATCCTCCCTCTCTCTCTCTCACCCCTTCCCTCCACTCCGACCTCTAAACCCGATTTACATATCAAATTCCTGCCAGAAACTCACATACGACAATATTGCGGCGCCACTCACCTGGATCAGGCAAGTTGACGTAGGGTTGAGCGTACGAGGTGTGTGACTGGTCGGTGGGGAACAAGGTGGTGGCAGCCATGTCACCATACGCGGTGAGGAGGGTGTGGTGAGGTGTGGTAGTGGTGGTGGTGGTGAGACCCATGGCAGCTCCTCTCTTACTGACGTCTATGATGTCACTCGCTACAGTGTCATCAGCGATGGTTCAACTGATGGTTTATACGGATTGCTTCATTTTAATGCGGGTTTTTATTTGCCGCCAATCAAAGAGCCGTTGCTGTTCCAGTGACGGAATGTCGACAGCCAATCAGATAGCGATAAATTCGGAGATGTGACCCTGAATGGTCGTCTGAAGCACACCTCTGCTAGGGGAGGGGGGGGGGGGGTATTGGTCCACTGGAGTACACCTCGAAGGATTTTATATCATAAGCCTTTTTTCACAGAGATCTCGGTGTTCCCAACAAGCTCTACCTGAAAGAGGACAAATAAAATAATAATAGGAGACAGAGGACAACATATACTCCCTATCATTACATTATCATTATACTCCCTCTCCATGGTTAGGTTAGGTTACATTATTATGGTGTATTTTTCTCAAACATGTTAAATATGAAATTCGAGAAACTATTTGAGTATCCCCCTCTAGAATTAAATGACAGATAACGAAATTCTGCAGACCGTTTCAAAGAACACGAGTTGAGCGGAGACGTTTCAGATTTTAAACTAACGATTTATAATACAATAAAGTTATAACTTTCAGAATATTCTCTGTTTAACAAGAAAGGTTCACGTGCCAGTTTACAAGTAGACTATTATTGGAACCGCAATATGGTTTCAGACCAACATAACTATCCAGTTGGTGTGAGAATGGGTTTGGTGTGTTGTGGTAGTCACTTTACCTCCGAGGACGGGCTCGATACCCGAGACACGGGTCACGCTGCCCAGCACGTGTAGGGGACTTGCTGTTTCCGCAAAATTCTGAGAAATTCTGCACGGTCCAGCAACCAGGAGGCCTGGTCGACGACCGGGCCGCGGGGACGCTAAGCCCCGGTAGCACCTCAAGGTAACCTCAAGGTAACGGTGTATGTGAGTGTGTATACATGGGCAGCTTCAGAGGATAGGCTATTTTCCAGTAAATTAAATTTTCAGTTTTGCCACCGGGTAAAGTGTGTCGTACTTGATCAGGGCTCAGGGCTGTACACACACGTACACACACACACACACACACACACACACACACACACACACACACACACACACACACACACACACACAGTGTGTGGGGCCTCGTAGCCTGGTGGATAGCGCGCAGGACTCGTAATTCTGTGGCGCGGGTTCGATTCCCGCACGAGGCAGAAACAAATGGGCAAAGTTTCTTTCACCCTAAGTGCCCCTGTTACCTAGCAGTAAATAGGTACCTGGGAGTTAGTCAGCTGTCACGGGCTGCTTCCTGGGGTGTGTGTGTGTGGTGTGGGAAAAAAAAAAAAAAAAAAAAAAAGTTGTTAGTAAATAGTTGATTGACAGTTGAGAGGCGGGCCGAAAGAGCAAAGCTCAACCCCCGCAAAAACACAACTAGTAAACACACACACACACACACACACACTGTTGATTGACGGTTGAGAGGCGGGACCAAAGAGCCAGAGCTCAACCCCGCAAGCATAAATAGGTGAGTACGCCCACACACCCCCACCCATGGTCAGGATAAGTTAAGATAACGTTAGGTTCGGTTACAGTAATATGGTATATTTTTCTCAAACCTACTAAATATAAAATTCGAAAAAATATTTGAGAATCCCCGAGAATTAAATTAAAAAAAAACACATTCGTTATATATGACAAAGAGTATTGGGAAGACGGGACACAACACTGTTCCTATCATCCAGTAACTACACTTAGGTAATTACCCTGGAAACACAAACCTAAACTGTCTCTATTTTCCGCTTGTTACAACTTGTAATAAAGTTGTTATACATCTTGGCTTAACGTGTTTATGACGTATTAGAACGTTGTTACAACTTGCTATATTGGTTGTTATAACTGGTAAGGAGGTGTTAAAACTTGTTCGAACGTTGTACCAACGTCGTAGTTTCGGTGTGTGTTTGGCGGGATATACACTATCCCTATCTTTGCTTTCTTCTAACACACATTTTTGCTTATTTTCTCTCACTCCTTCTCTCCCCTTTTCATACAAAAAATCCCTCACCCCTCCAACAGCCGCCGTGGACAGAAATTCAATAAAGAGAAGCATTAAGGTTCGCTTCGGCGCCGTCAATTGTTGACAGATTATAGACCTGAGTCCCTGTGTTGGTGGTGAAGGGACTAGTGAAGGTTGTTGTTTAAGATTCACTATCTGGAA
Source organism: Procambarus clarkii (assembly GCF_040958095.1). Taxonomy (NCBI): domain Eukaryota; kingdom Metazoa; phylum Arthropoda; class Malacostraca; order Decapoda; family Cambaridae; genus Procambarus; species Procambarus clarkii. The sequence continues at coordinate 21,389,540 of NC_091218.1, read as the reverse complement.
CAAAAAGTTCCAAGTAGCACAGGCTATGGTGAGCCCGTAGAGAAGGGGGAAAACCACGTGTTTACATCCTTATACTAAGGATGTGAGTTGTAAACTAAGAGTAGTTCATTAACTCTCAGTTACGAAGACTACACACACACACACACACACACACACACACACACACACACACACACCTCAAGAACCTGTACACCTGTTGATTGACGGTTAAGAGGCGGGACCAAAGAGCCAAAACTCAACCCCCGGAAGCACAACTAGGTGAGTACATATATATATATATATATATATATATATATATATATATATATATATATATATATATATATATATATATATATATATATATTTATTTATTATCATAGAAAACAATGGAAGTTAAGCGACAGGTCTCAATTAGCCATTCAATAAAATAGTTTGATATTATTGAAACATCAAAAGCAGTACAATTAGAAGACACGTTAAAATAATTCCTAACATCAACAACCGTGTTATCATGAAACAGGAGGGGAGGATAGCAGGATAACGAGGGCCCCGATATAACAGGTACGTACACCATCAAAGTCCAGGAAGGACTAACAAACACACGACAGTCATCAAACACCATCAATTACTGTCAAGCACAGGATATCGTTCGATATATGTGTGTGTGTGTGTGTGTGTGTGTGTGTGTGTGTACTCACCTATATGTACTCACCTATATGTGCTTGCAGGATCGAGCATTGACTCTTGGATCCCGCCTTTCTAGCTATCGGTTGTTTACAGCAATGACTCCTGTCCCATTTCCCTATCATACCTAGTTTTAAAAGTATGAATAGTATTTGCTTCCACAACCTGTTCCCCAAGTGCATTCCATTTTTCTACTACTCTCACGCTAAAAGAAAACTTCCTAACATCTCTGTGACTCATCTGAGTTTCCAGTTTCCACCCATGTCCCCTCGTTCTGTTATTATTACGTGTGAACATTTCATCTATTTCCACTTTGTCAATTCCCCTGAGTATTTTATATGTCCCTATCATATCTCCTCTCTCCCTTCTTTTCTCTAGTGTCGTAAGGTTCAGTTCCTTCAGCCGCTCTTCATATCCCATCCCTCGTAGCTCTGGGACAAGCCTCGTCGCAAACCTCTGAACCTTCTCCAGTTTCTTTATGTGTTTCTTCAGGTGGGGGCTCCATGATGGCGCGGCATACTCTAAGACGGGTCTCACGTAGGCAGTGTAAAGCGCCCTAAAAGCTTCCTCATTTAGGTTTCTGAATGAAGTTCTAATTTTCGCCAGTGTAGAGTACGCTGCTGTCGTTATCCTATTTATATGTGCCTCAGGAGTTAGATTAGGTGTCACATCCACTCCCAGGTCTCTTTCTCGAATCGTTACAGGTAGGCTGTTCCCCTTCATTGTGTACTGTCCCTTTGGTCTCCTGTCACCTGATCCCATTTCCATAACTTTACATTTACTGGTGTTAAACTCCAGTAGCCATTTCTCTGACCATCTCTGCAGCCTGTTTAAGTCCTCTTGGAGGATCCTACAATCCTCGTCTGTCACAACTCTTCTCATTAATTTTGCGTCATCTGCAAACATCGACATGTATGATTCCACTCCTGTAAACATATCATTTACGTAAATTAGAAAGAGGATTGGTCCCAGCACCGATCCTTGAGGTACTCCACTTGTTACTGTTCGCCAGTCCGACTTTTCGCCCCTTACCATTACCCTCTGGCTCCTTCCTGTTAGGTAGTTCTTCACCCATACTAGGGCCTTTCCGCTTACTCCTGCCTGCCTCTCAAGTTTGTATAGCAGTCTCATGTGCGGTACCGTATCAAAGGCCTTTTGGTGTGTGTGTGTGTGTGTGTGTGTGTGTGTGTGTGTGTGTGTGTGTATGTGTGTGTGTGTGTGTGTGTGTGTGTGTGTGTGTGTGTGTGTGTGTGTGTGTGTGTGTGTGTGTGTGTGTGTGTGTGTGTGTGTGTGTGTGTGTATGTGTGTGTGTGTGTGTGTGTGTGTGTGTGTCTGTGTCTGTGTGTGTGTGTGTGTGTATGTGTGTGTGTGTGTGTGTGTGTGTGTGTGTGTGTGTGTGTGTATGTGTGTACTCACCTAGTTGTACTCACCTAGTTGTGTTTGCGGGGGTTGAGCTCTGGCTCTTTGGTCCCGCCTCTCAACCGTCAATCAACAGGTGTACAGATTCATGAGCCTATCGGGCTCTATCATATCTACACTTGAAACTGTGTATGGAGTCAGCCTCCACCACATCACTTCCTAATGCATTCCATTTGTCAACCACTCTGACACTAAAAAAGTTCTTTCTAATATCTCTGTGGCTCATTTGGGCACTCAGTTTCCACCTGTGTCCCCTTGTGCGTGTTCCCCTTGTGTTAAATAGACTGTCTTTATCTACCCTATCAATCCCCTTCAGAATCTTGAATGTGGTGATCATGTCTCCCCTAACTCTTCTGTCTTCCAGCGAAGTGAGGTTTAATTCCCGTAGTCTCTCCTCGTAGCTCATACCTCTCAGCTCGGGTACTAGTCTGGTGGCAAACCTTTGAACCTTTTCCAGTTTAGTCTTATCCTTGACTAGATATGGACTCCATGCTGGGGCTGCATACTCCAGGATTGGCCTGACATATGTGGTATACAAAGTTCTGAATGATTCTTTACACAAGTTTCTGAATGCCGTTCGTATGTTGGCCAGCCTGGCATATGCCGCTGATGTTATCCGCTTGATATGTGCTGCAGGAGACAGGTCTGGCGTGATATCAACCCCCAAGTCTTTTTCCTTCTCTGACTCCTGAAGAATTTCCTCTCCCAGATGATACCTTGTATCTGGCCTCCTGCTCCCTACACCTATCTTCATTACATTACATTTGGTTGGGTTAAACTCTAACAACCATTTGTTCGACCATTTGTGTGTGTGTGTGTGTGTGTGTGTGTGTGTGTGTGTGTGTGTGTGTGTGTGTGTGTGTGTGTGTACTCACCTAGTTCACCTAGTTGTACTCACCTAGTTGTGTTTGCGGGGGTTGAGCTCTGGCTCTTTGGTCCCGCCTCTCAACCGTCAATCAACAGGTGTACAGATTCATGAGCCTATCGGGCTCTGTCATATCTACCCTTGAAACTGTGTATGGAGTCAGCCTCCACCACATCACTTCCTAATGCATTCCATTTGTCAACCACTCTGACACTAAAAAAGTTCTTTCTAATATCTCTGTGGCTCATTTGGGCACTCAGTTTCCACCTGTGTCCCCTTGTGCGTGTTCCCCTTGTGTTAAATAGACTGTCTTTATCTACCCTATCAATCCCCTTCAGAATCTTGAATGTGGTGATCATGTCCCCCCTAACTCTTCTGTCTTCCAGCGAAGTGAGGTTTAATTCCCGTAGTCTCTCCTCGTAGCTCATACCTCTCAGCTCGGGTACTAGTCTGGTGGCAAACCTTTGAACCTTTTCCAGTTTAGTCTTATCCTTGACTAGATATGGACTCCATGCTGGGGCTGCATACTCCAGGATTGGCCTGACATATGTGGTATACAAAGTTCTGAATGATTCTTTACACAAGTTTCTGAATGCCGTTCGTATGTTGGCCAGCCTGGCATATGCCGCTGATGTTATCCGCTTGATATGTGCTGCAGGAGACAGGTCTGGCGTGATATCAACCCCCAAGTCTTTTTCCTTCTCTGACTCCTGAAGAATTTCCTCTCCCAGATGATACCTTGTATCTGGCTTCCTGCTCCCTACACCTATCTTCATTACATTACATTTGGTTGGGTTAAACTCTAACAACCATTAACATGTGTGTGTGTGTATGTGTGTGTGTGTGTGTGTGTGTGTGTGTGTGTGTGTGTGTGTGTGTGTGTGTGTGTGTGTGTGTGTGTGTGTGTGTGTGTGTGTGTGTATTCACCTAGTTGTGTTTGCGGGCGTTGAGCTTTGCTCTTTCGGCCCGCCTCTCAACTGTTAATCAACTGTTTACTAACTACTTTTTTTTTCCACACCACACACACACACACACACACACACCCCAGGAAGCAACCCGTGACAGCTGACTAACTCCAAGGTACCTATTTACTGCTAGGTAACAGGGGCATTCAGGGTGAAAGAAACTTTGCCCATTTGTTTCTGCCTCGTGCGGGAATCGAACCCGCGCCACAGAATTACGAGTCCTGCGCGCTATCCACCAGGCTACGAGGCCCCCGTGTGTGTGTGTGTGTGTGTGTGTGTGTGTGTGTGTGTGTGTGTGTGTGTGTGTGTGTGTGTGTGTGTGTGATAGAGGTGTTCCAACTGTCAGTTGTCTAATGTACTGACTTCCTATCTATTTTCCTCTTATCATATCTACAACAGTGTATACTCCCAGGTACCTTGAAAACTGTTTACTAACTACTTTACTAACTCCCAGGTACCTGTTTGCTGCAAGGTGAACAGGGGCTTCAGGTGAAAGAAACTCTGCTCCATTTTGTTTCTCCCTCTGCCGGGATTCGAACGCGAGAACTTGGGACTCCGACAAAGTGACAGACACAAGGTGTATGGGACAGTATGGGACATTGTCTGTCCCATACGACAGTATGGGACATTGGCTGTCTATCCCATAAGACAGTACGGGACATTGGCTGTTAACTGCAATAGGCCTATTGACCACACTAAATGGCTACAATTTATATTCACCCAGACTCAGCTTTAGATATGTCTAGCCTACGCTTGAAACAATCCAGATAGGGTAAATACTTACGTGTTTATGATGGTGTGGTTGTACTGATAGGTGCTTGTTCACTTAAGTAGTGGGGATTGATGTGATTACTTACCGAATTGTCTCTTTCTTAATGCTATTCACCTAAGAATATTCTGATGATTCGACTGAACACCTAATCTGATGATTGGAAGGAAATAATATTGACTGTCGCCTAGATATTGTCCAATCATCACTCGGATATTGTCTAATCATTACTCAGATATTGCCCAATCATTACTCAGATATTGTCTAATCATTACTCGGATATTGCCCAATCATTACTCGGATATTGCCCAATCACCACTCGGATATTACCCAATCATCACTCGGATATTGCCCAATCATCACTCAGATATTGCCCAATCATCATTCAGATATTGTCCAATCATTACTCAGATATTGCCCAATCATCACTCAGATATTACCCAATCATCACTGAGATATTGCCCAATCATTACTCAAATATTGCCCAATCATTACTCAGATATTACCCAATCATCACTGAGATATTGCCCAATCATTACTTAGATATTGCCCAATCATTACTCGGATATTGATCGAACACCACTTAGATACTAATCACTCATCATCCAGATATTAACCAATCACCACTCATATATTGACTAATCACCACTGAGGCATTGATCAATCACCACCTAGTATAGTCAATGGTGGTGATTAATATTAATCACCCAAATCAACATGTTAATATAATATTAACATTTGTGTTAAGGGGGGAGGGGAATTTTTCCCCCTCAATATTTGTGTTTAAATTATAATGTTCGTTTTTTTTAAACGAGTTTAAATTTGAAAGTTTGTTAGGATTTGACGTAATCCTAAATTAACAGGATTCTTTTTTTAATTTAACGACGAGAGGGATTATATATTTGGTTTGAGTGGATTAGCTTGTTAATCCGTGTAAGAGGACATTAAGCGTTGTTGAAACCTGTTGGGCTAGTTTAGTGAGGTTTTGAACGCTGGAGAGGACGGCTGGTTTAGACATAACGTGACGTGACTTGACGTGACGTGACGTGACGTGACTTGACGTGACGTGACGTGACGTTGCGTGACGTGACTTGACGTGACGTGACGTGACGTGACTTGACGTGACGTGACGTTGCGTGACGTGACTTGACGTGACGTGACGTGACGTGACGTGACTTGACGTGACGTGACGTGACGTGACGTGACGTGACTTGACGTGACGTGACGTTGCGTGACTTGACGTGACGTGACGTGACGTGACTTGACGTGACGTGACGTTGCGTGACGTGACTTGACGTGACGTAACGTAAGGTAACGTAACGTGACGTGACGTGACGTGACGTGGTGAGAAGACCCAGCTGGAGTTGCTGTTATAGCTTCAGCTACTGAAGAACATCAAGAAGAACAACTTGATGGCCGGTCAACCACAACCACAACCACAACAGGTCTGTCAGCACTGCTGAGGTAGTGCTGACAGACCTGCTGAGAGTGGGAGAGAGCTTCCTGCTGAGTACCACGACACAGGGGGCAGAGAGAGGACACAGCCGCTGCCTGTATGGGTGTCGTCACATTTCTCAGTTTCACTCAGAAAAAGCGACAATTGTACAGCTTGAGAGGACTTCATAACATGTGTCAATCTCTAATACCTTCCCCCACCTACCTACTGACTTATTGCACTCCCGTCTATCTCTAGAGTGCTGTCAACAGCATCTGACAGCAAACAGATGAGAGTAAATTGTGTGAGCTCTCAGTCTCCTGAGAGCTCCTCTCAGGGTCCAGCAGGAAGCCCTCCATAAGTTTTCTGGAAATTTTTCAAGACGCTGATGTTTATGTCTGAGAAATGTTGTGGTGGTGTAGCAGTCGGGGGCTACAGTCTACAGGTGTTAAACACGCTACAGGTGTTTAATTATGGCACAGCGGTTTTTATTGATCAGAATATTGATCTCTTTTGTTCCAGTTTGTTTCGTCTTGTTCTCTGCTTCCTAATTCAATTGACTTAAATTCAATATACTGCTTCCTAGTTCAAATTGGAACAATATATCCTTGTGTGTGTGTGTGTGTGTGTGTGTGTGTGTGTGTGTGTGTGTGTGTGTGTGTGTGTGTGTGTGTGTGTGTGTGTGTGTAAAGTATCGGTTTACATATATTCTCTCTGTCTGTCCCAAGCCGTCACTTTGTCGCTGTCTATAATCCCTTTTCTGTCCACTGGTTGTGGCACCAACTCCGGCCATCTACACACACACACACACACACACACACACACACACACACACACACACACACACACACACACACACACACAGGAGACGAAATGTTCACACGTAATAGTAACAGAACGAGGGTACACGGGTGGAAGCTGGAAACTCAGATGAGTCACAGGGATGTTAGGAAGTTTTCTTTTAGCGTGAGAGTAGTGGAAAAATGGAATGCACTTAAGAAGCAGGTTATGGAAGCAAATTACATTCACAATTTTAAAACTAGGTATGATAGGGAAACAGGACAGGAGTCATTGCTGTAAACAACCGATGGCTAGCAAGGCGAGATCCAAGCGTCAATGCTCGATCCTGCAGGCATAAATAGGTGAGTACACTCGTACACACATACACACGAACACAGCAATTTCGACGTTCGTTTCATCTATAAAACGACCAATTACGAACATTATTTTGGCACCGGCTTGGCCTTCAAAACCCTCCAGCTGAGCAACACTTGCAATATCTCTCACATATGAGTGGCTAATGAGTGAAAATGAGTGAAAATGAGTGAAAATGAGTGTCAGTAAACACGAGGCAGCCTTGCACTGCAGCGTGCAGATAGCTGGACCAACACCTCTAACACTCCACACACAAATTATCAAGCAACTGCAAAATCAGAAAATTGCAATTATATCAGAAAAATCGAAGCCGTAGATTGGGATAGGACCTGCGTCCCTGTAGACCCCAGGCGCACACAATGCGTCCCTGTAGACCCCAGGCGCACACAATGCGTCCCTGTAGACCCCCAGGCGCACGTAATGCGTCCTTGTAGGCCCCAGGCGCACGTAATGCGTCCTTGTAGGCCCCAGGCGCACGCAATGCGTCCCTGTAGACCCCAGGCGCACGTAATGCGTCCCTTTAGACCCCAGGCGCACGCAATGCGTCCCTGTAGACCCCAGGCGCACGTAATGCGTCCCTGTAGGCCCCAGACGCACGTAATGCGTCCCTGTAGACCCCAGGCGCACGCAATGCGTCCCTGTAGACCCCAGGCGCACGTAATGCGTCCCTGTAGACCCCAGGCGCACGCAATGCGTCCCTGTAGACCCCAGGCGCACGCAATGCGTCCCTGTAGACCCCAGGCGCACGCAATGCGTCCCTGTAGACCCCAGACGCACGCAATGCGTCCCTGTAGACCCCAGGCGCACGCAATGCGTCCCTGTAGACCCCAGGCGCACGCAATGCGTCCCTGTAGACCCCAGGCGCACGCAATGCGTCCCTGTAGACCCCAGGCGCACGCCTGGTCAAAAGAATTGCAAACTGAAAAAGATTTGAGTGCATGGGGGGGGGATGTGTGTGAAACCCCCGATTAGGCTTCAGTGGAAGCCTCGGGATCCTCTTGGGGGAAGAAGCACTCCAGGTTACAATTCCTTTGACCATGTGATGGTACAGTTGACTTGAGCGCGTCTGGGAACACCCGGCGGAGAGGTTCGAACCCTCATCAAGGCCCTTGTGGATTTGTCAATATAATAATAATAATAATTGTAATAATATGCTTGAATTTTGAAATTACATTAACGTTATGTATCAATGAGTTATCTTGAGGTTATCTTGAGATGATTTCGGGGCTTTAGTGTCCCCGCGGCCCGGTCCTCGACCAGGCCTCCACCCCTAGGAAGCAGCCCGTGACAGCTGACTAACACCCAGGTACCTATTTTACTGCTAGGTAACAGGGGCATAGGGTGACAGAAACTCTGCCCATTGTTTCTCTTCGGCGCCTGGGATCGAACCCAGGACCACAGGATCACAAGTCCAGCGTGTTGTCCGCTCGGCCGACCGGCTCCCGACCTAAGGCCAAAAATCGTCGTACTAGAAAATAGTAGCAGCTCGCGAAATTGACATAATGTCCCCGTTTTCTGTTTTGGGTCCTCTGGTAGGTTAGGAGAAGGGGCACTTTAGTAGGACAGTTTCTTGACGTTGTGGAACCATAGGAGGACGGGCTGGAGCCTATGGAACCACCACACACAAATCCTCTACCATGGTCTCCAATCCTCACTACTTTTTTGAGATATATAGAAGAGTTGTTACATGGTTGTAGAGCCACTAGTACGCGTAGTGTTTCGGGCAGGTCCCTGGAATACGATCCCCGCCGCGAAGAATCCTTGTTACAACCAAGTACACATTTTACTGTTGAGTTAAACAGAGGCTACAGTTAAGGAATTGCGCCCAGTAAATCCTCCCCGGCCAGGATACGAACCCAGGACATAGCGCTCGCGGAACGCCAAGCGAGTGTCTTACCACTACGCCACGGGGACTGCTAAGTAATCAATCTAAATAATCAATCAATCTAGTAATCAATCTACTAAAGTAATCAATCTCCCTTCATTTGCTTCTCATCGCATTTTGTAAATTAAACTGGCCGTTCAGGTTTTATTAGGCAATAAATGCTGATTAAAAATAATTAAAATCGGGCCTTTACCAGCCGGGAAGCGCAACTGTCCCATAAATCTGTGAGGAAAACACTCCCCGAAGCCCACACACAGACTTGCTCTACACATATACATTACACGACTTTTTAAACTAGACAAAAACTATTCTTTCTGAACGTGCGATGCTCATTTGCATACAAATAACGTTCAGCAAAAGTTTGAATACGATTGTTTGCGCGGGAAGTGACACGTGCCCTAGACACTGGAAGGTAAACAGTGCTAATACTTACGGCAGGTTGAGTCTGATGGCGGCAGTTGACCGGTGTGTGTGTGTGTGTGTGTGTGTGTGTGGCGCGGGGAATGTCACGTGGGGATTCACGTGTGTGGTGGCGGCAGGAGCAGCGGCGGCGGCAGGAGCAGCAGCGGCAGGAGCAGCCAGCTGGTGGCAGTGGTCGGGCTGGCGGCAGGATAGGTTGTGGCGGTCCTCCTCCTGCCTGGCTGTAGTCTGGGGCTACCCTGCCTCGCCCCTATCCTCCCTCCCTCTCTCCCTCCCTCCCTCCACCACACACCTCTCTCTCTCTCTCTACTCTCTCTCACACACCTTCTCTCTCTCTTCTCTCACTCTCTCTCTCTCGCTACTCTCTCTCTCACACACCTCTCGCTACTCTCTCTCTCACACACCTCTCGCTACTCTCTCTCTCACACACCTCTCGCTACTCTCTCTCTCACACACCTCTCGCTACTCTCTCTCTCACACACCTCTCGCTACTCTCTCACTCACACACCTCTCGCTACTCTCTCTCTCACACACCTCTCGTTACTCTCTCACTACTTTCTCACTACTCTCTCTCATCTCTCACCACCACTACTTTCACACCTCTCACTACTCTTATTACTAACACTACTCTCTCTCTATTCTCTCTCTCTCTCTCTATTCTCTCTCTCTCTCTATTCTCTCTCTCTCTCTACTCTCCCCTCTCATTACTCTCACACTTAATATCTTGTTACAACTCTCACACTGTCTCTGGTTTTCTCTTAATAATTCAATTAACTTTTGTGTTATCTTGGCCCCTCCCCCTCCCTCCCTCTCCCTCCCCCCCTCCCCCTCCCCCTTCCCCCCTATCCACCCCCCTGCCTCTTCACTCATTCCTCTGCCCTTTCCATAGGACAAGCTGAACAATGATTTTATAGTGAAAACAGAGAGAGAGAGAGAGAGAGAGAGAGAGAGAGAGAGAGAGAGAGAGAGAGAGAGAGAGAGAGAGAGAGAGAGAGAGAGAGATAGAGAGAGAGAGAGAGAGAGAGAGGTGTCCTCCTCCTCCACCTTCGTCAGCAGGAAGACTGATAACGGAGAAGGAAGCAGAAGTGAAATGTAAAATAAAAGTGTGGATATAACAGCCGGTGGTTGGGGTGGATGCCTCGGGACAGGTTCGTGGCCTCCACATTTTTTAATTTGTAATTTTGCCCCGAGGGGCGAGTGTATTGGGCAGCGTCACTCATCCTGTGAGTGGACACACCGCCATAGTGACAGTATTGGGCAGCGTCACTCATCCTGTGAGTGGACACACCGCCATAGTGACAGTATTGGGCAGCGCCACTCATCCTGTGAGTGGACACACCGCCATGGTGACAGTATTGGGCAGCGTCACTCATCCTGTGAGTGGACACACCGCCATAGTGACAGTATTGGGCAGCGCCACTCATCCTGTGAGTGGACACACCGCCATAGTGACAGTATTGGGCAGCGCCACTCATCCTGTGAGTGGACACACCGCCATAGTGACAGTATTGGGCAGCGCCACTCATCCTGTGAGTGGACACACCGCCATAGTGACAGTATTGGGCAGCGCCAGTCATCCTGTGAGTGGACACACCGCCATAGTGACAGTATTGGGCAGCACCACTCATCCTGTGAGTGGACACACCGCCATAGTGACAGTATTGGGCAGCACCACTCATTCTGTGAGTGGACACACCACCATAGTGACAGTATTGGGCAGCGCCACTCATCCTGTGAGTGGACACACCGCCATAGTGACAGTATTGGTCAGCGCCACTCATCCTGTGAGTAGACACACCGCCATAGTGACAGTATTGGGCAGCGCCACTCATCCTGTGAGTGGACACACCGCCATAGTGACAGTATTGGGCAGCGCCACTCATCCTGTGAGTGGACACACCGTCATAGTGACAGTATTGGGCAGCGCCACTCATCCTGTGAGTGGACACACCGCCATAGTGACAGTATTGGGCAGCGCCACTCATCCTGTGAGTGGACACACCGTCATAGTGACAGTATTGGGCAGCGCCACTCATCCTGTGAGTGGACACACCGCCATAGTGACAGTATTGGTCAGCGCCACTCATCCTGTGAGTGGACACACCGCCATAGTGACAGTATTGGGCAGCGCCACTCATCCTGTGAGTGGACACACCGTCATAGTGACAGTATTGGTCAGCGCCACTCATCCTGTGAGTGGACACACCGCCATAGTGACAGTATTGGTCAGCGCCACTCATCCTGTGAGTGGACACACTGCCATAGTGACAGTATTGGGCAGCGCCACTCATCCTGTGAGTGGACACACCGCCATAGTGACAGTATTGGTCAGCGCCACTCATCCTGTGAGTGGACACACCGCCATAGTGACAGTATTGGGCAGCGCCACTCATCCTGTGAGTGGACACACCGCCATAGTGACAGTATTGGGCAGCGCCACTCATCCTGTGAGTGGACACACCGCCATAGTGACAGTATTGGGCAGCGCCACTCATCCTGTGAGTGGACACACCGTCATAGTGACAGTATTGGGCAGCGCCACTCATCCTGTGAGTGGACACACCGCCATAGTGACAGTATTGGGCAGCGCCACTCATCCTGTGAGTGGACACACCGTCATAGTGACAGTATTGGGCAGCGCCACTCATCCTGTGAGTGGACACACCGTCATAGTGACAGTATTGGGCAGCACCACTCATCCTGTGAGTGGACACACCGTCATAGTGACAGTATTGGGCAGCGCCACTCATCCTGTGAGTGGACACACCGCCATAGTGACAGTATTGGGCAGCGCCACTCATCCTGTGAGTGGACACACCGTCATAGTGACAGTATTGGGCAGCGCCACTCATCCTGTGAGTGGACACACCGTCATAGTGACAGTATTGGGCAGCACCACTCATCCTGTGAGTGGACACACCGTCATAGTGACAGTATTGGGCAGCGGCACTCATCCTGTGAGTGGACACACTGCCATAGCAGCATGTACAACACTCCCCAATAGGAAGAAAACCCGCTGGGTTGTTCATCCTGTCACTTGTACCCACACACAGCTGGGACTTGCTTAACTGTCTCAAGTGAACAGCTCCTCAAACAAGAAGATTAACATTTGCCAACCCTTAAAATCTTACGTTATCTTGCGGGTGCAAAATGGGGAAATCTTTTAAGAACAGTATCAATATTTGACAAATAATATTTTCCTAACTCAAACAATGTGGAGTTTATTATTCTACACATATTGCTAATGGCTCTCAGGTGTTCACATTCTCTCAGATAGTGGTCAAGGCGGCGGCCGTCACTCTCGCAGATTCTGAGGAATGAACAGCAGAAGGCTCTCATAATTCTCTCTCACACTCCCAGCTGGTGTAATGACAGCAGTGAAATTGAGTAAGACATGAAGACTGTTTTTTTTTTTTTGAGTAAAGAGGAAGGAGAGGCATAGGTGAAGGGAAGTATAGAAGTGGGAAATACAGTGAGAGGTATGAAAGCAGGCGGGCTGTCCGCCTTGCTGACTAAATGCATGATGCACTTCTAAACTGAACTGCTAGTCATATGGTACATCTTCTGTCTAACTTCTAACCGTTTGTAACTGCTGTGATTGGTAATGACAGTAATTAATTACAGTAATTACCGTTCCATTAATGGCTTCAAAATATCAAGGAATCTAACTGCTTTCCTCAACAAACAAATGTTCCAAGCACTAAGATATTAAAATAGACAATACAATCATTTTACCCCACCCAGTTAGGTATATAATAGACGTCAGTATCATTCACCTGAAGGCTACACTGACCTACACAAGTTTACACCGTCTGTCCTGGTAGCGAACACGTGACCAGGGTAGTGTTGTTATTGTTGTGGGGTTAGGGGCAGCTACAGCACTGGGAGAAAAGGGGCGGAAACTCACCCAGGTCCTGGTAGCGAACACGTGACCTGGGTAGTGTTGTTGTTATTGTTATGGGGTTAGGGGCAGCTACAGCACTGGGAGAAATGGGGCGGAAACTCACCCAGGTCCTGGTAGCGAACACGTGACCAGGGTAGTGTTGTTATTGTTGTGGGGTTAGGGGCAGCTACAGCACTGGGAGAAAAGGGGCGGAAACTCACCCAGGTCCTGGTAGCGAACACGTGACCTGGGTAGTGTTGTTGTTATTGTTATGGGGTTAGGGGCAGCTACAGCACTGGGAGAAATGGGGCGGAAACTCACCCAGGTCCTGGTAGCGAACACGTGACCAGGGTAGTGTTGTTATTGTTGTGGGGTTAGGGGCAGCTACAGCACTGGGAGAAAAGGGGCGGAAACTCACCCAGGTCCTGGTAGCGAACACGTGACCAGGGTAGTGTTGTTATTGTTGTGGGGTTAGGGGCAGCTACAGCACTGGGAGAAAAGGGGCGGAAACTCACCCAGGTCCTGGTAGCGAACACGTGACCTGGGTAGTGTTGTTGTTATTGTTGTGGGGTTAGGGGCAGCTACAGCACTGGGAGAAATGGGGCGGAAACTCACCCAGGTCCTGGTAGCGAACACGTGACCTGGGTAGTGTTGTTGTTATTGTTGTGGGGTTAGGGGCAGCTACAGCACTGGGAGAAATGGGGCGGAAACTCACCCAGGTCCTGGTAGCGAACACGTGACCAGGGTAGTGTTGTTGTTATTGTTGTGGGGTTAGGGGCAGCTACAGCACTGGGAGAAATGGGGCGGAAACTCACCCAAAATTATCAGTGAAGTGTACTAAAACTTATCGAGGTCCATCCCCCCCCCCCCCCCAGGAAAACTACTGACCTGTCCCAGGATGCAACCCACAATAGTTGCTAAAATCCCGGGTGTCCGTTTAACTGTTAGGTGAAGAGAGCATCAGGTGAAAGGAAACGTGCCAAACTGTTTCCGTCCAGTCTAGGGGTTGAACCCCGGGTACCATATTCTTACTATTCCCAGCTTCTTGTATGAAGTTACAAAATAAATATGTAAATAATTGACCAAAGGATACGTGATCAACCAGGCTGTGACTCATACGTCAGGCTGCGAGCAGCCGCGCCCAACAGCCTGGATGATCAGTCCAGCAACCAGGAGGCCTGGTCGACGACCGGGCCGCGGGGTTGACAAGCCCCAAAATCACCTCAAGGTAACCTCAAGGTGAAAATTAAATTATTGTAATATTAAGATGTTCACAATATATATATAAACTCATCCCTCGACGAACGTATATTGCCAACGTAGCAACTGACCTCCGTCTTCTCTGTCATATATATATATATATATATATATATATATATATATATATATATATATATATATATATATATATATATATATATATATATATATATATATATTATATATTTAGAACATTATAAAACATTTATCTTATGACAAAGAAGTTAGTTTTAGTATGTATGACAGCCATGAAATAAAATCCAGTTATTTGATTGTTAAAACGGAAGCCCCTTGTAGTGAGCCTATAGGAAGCACCCGGTAAATGGACAGCCGTAGACAGTGGGAGTTCTTCACCCGTCAACACGCTTCCTGTCCCTCACCCGTCAACACGCTCCCTGTCCCTCACCCGTCAACACGCTTCCCTGTCCTTCACCCGTCAACACGCTTCCCTGTCCCTCACCCGTCAACACGCTCCCTGTCCTTCACCCGTCAACACGCTTCCCTGTCCTTCACCCGTCAACACGCTTCCCTGTCCTTCACCCGTCAACACGCTTCCCTGTCCTTCACCCGTCAACACGCTTCCCTGTCCTTCACCCGTCAACACGCTTCCCTGTCCCTCACCCGTCAACACGCTCCCTATCCTTCACCCGTCAACACGCTCCCTGTCCTTTACCCGTCAACACGCTTCCTGTCCCTCACCCGTCAACACGCTTCCCTGTCCTTCATCCGTCAACACGCTTCCCTGTCCCTCACCCGTCAACACGCTTCCTGTCCCTCACCCGTCAACACGCTTCCCTGTCCTTCACCCGTCAACACGCTTCCCTGTCCCTCACCCGTCAACACGCTTCCTGTCCCTCACCCGTCAACACGCTTCCCTGTCCTTCACCCGTCAACACGCTCCCTGTCCTTCACCCGTCAACACGCTTCCTGTCCCTCACCCGTCAACACGCTTCCCTGTCCCTCACCCGTCAACACGCTCCCTGTCCTCCCAGCGAGCATAAGAAATATTGCCGGAACAACCGTGGACATCTTCAAGAGAAAACTGGACGGTTTTCTAAGAGAAGTTCCGGATCAGCCGGGCTGTGGTGGGTACGTGGCCCTGCGGGCCGCTCCAAGCAACAGCCTGGTGGACCAAACTCTCACAAGTCGAGCCTGGCCTCGGGCCGGGCTTGGGGAGTAGAAGAACTCCCAGAACCCCATCAACCAGGTATCAACCAGGTATCTGTCCTTCACCCGTCAACACGCTCCCTGTCCCTCACCCGTCAACACGCTCCCTGTCCCTCACCCGTCAACACGCTTACTGTCCCTCACCCGTCAACACGCTTACTGTCCCTCACCCGTCAAAATTTCCTATCTTCCTCCTGGTAATTGAGAATTTGAGTGTCAGATCTATTATATTATATCATAACAAGAACAACAACAAAGCCAGTAGGTGGGACACAAAGAGCTATATAGAGCTATAAAGAGCTATATAGAGCTATATAGAGCTATAAAGAGCTATAGAGCTCACTTTTCCCGTAGTCACTAGAAATCATGTTCCTCCCCCCTCCCTTCCCCCCCCCCCCCCCATTGACGGTGTCGCTTCATGCAGGTCGGTGTTCAATCCCCGACCGTCAAATAAGTAGTTATAGACACCATTCCTTTCCACCGTCCCATCCCAAATCCTTATCCTGACCCCTTCCAAGTGCTATATATATACAGTCGTAGTGGCTTAGCGCTTTCCCGCTGATAACTCACCCCTTCCCTTATATATATGTGCATATATATGTGCATATATATGTGCATATATGTGTATATGGGCAACCTGAAACACACACTTCCTGGTTGGTCAGTAAACTATCGCGGGGCCTTTAATAGCCTTACTATGGTTGATAGGCCACTTAATACACCCAAAGGCAAACCCGATCCTTAAGGTGGTAAACCTAGTTAACTCACCCTCACACAAGGTAAACTCACCCTCACCCGTCCTCCAAGCTAATAGGTCGAGTTTTGTTTCAAGTTATGGCGACACCAACGTTGCCAAATGCAATAATGTATTAAGAAAACTTATGGCTTAACAGATGTTCTCGTTTTCTATACATTGGACTCGGTAGGTTAGGTGGGTCGTTTGAGGGTTTCTGACTAGGTTAAAAGGTCGGATTTTTAACGGAGTGGCAAATGGAGAGATGGGGGTGAAAAAGTACACAAGGGTAGGGAAGTATCAGGGGGGGAAAGCGCCAAGCTATTACGACTATTTAGCACTGGGAAGGGGTCAGGATAAGGATTTGGGATGGGACGGGGGAAAGGAATGGTGCCTATAACTACTTATTACACGGTCGGGGATTGAACGCCGACCTGCATGTAGCGAGACCGTCGCTCTACCGTCCAGCCCAAGTGGTTATATTGTTCGTTACGTTACATTAATGTTCAACATTAAGGGGGCCGGTCGGCCGAGCGGACAGCACGCTGGACTTGTCATCCTGTGGTCCTGGGTTCGACCCCAGGCGCCGGCGAGAAACAATGGGCAGAGTTTCTTTCACCCTATGCCCCTGTTACCTAGCAGTAAAATAGGTACCTGGGTGTTAGTCAGCTGTCACGGGCTGCTTCCTAGGGGTGGAGGCCTGGTCGAGGACCGGGCCGCGGGGACACTAAAGCCCCGAAATCATCTCAAGATAACCTCAAGATAATATATATCTTGTGAAATCATATATAAAGCTAATACATTTACACCACGGCAGAATACGAGCAAATATGTCAATACAGTAACTACTTACACATAGGTAACTATTGTATGAAAGTAAATATGTGTAAAACTACATATCAAACACACCTGCTCTGGCAATTCCATTAGGCGGGGAAAGTATAAGACTTGTGAAGATGGTGAGGTGAGTCCGGTCACTTGTTGAGGTGCTCCTCACTCTCAGGTGTGGCTCCCCGCTCGACCTGTGTGTAGTGCAGGTGTGGAGGGCACACGCCACACCTGGCAGGCAACAACCCTGCAGGTGGAGGTAACATGAGAAGTGGAGGGAAGTAAGAGTGTAAGAGTCTTCTTGCTGGTGACCTTCAGCTGGTGGACGGGAGAGAGAGGCGACACAGATCGATAGTGTATAGTACTGTGTAGGGGGGGGGGGGGCAGGCGGGGGGGGAGGGGGGGGTAGAGGGGAGAGATAAAGGGGGGGGGGGTATCACCTGAGTCCCTATATGTACTCATCTAGCTGTGTTTGTGGGGGTTGAGCTCTGGCTCTTTGGTCCCGCCTCTCAACTGTCAATTAATCAATTTTTTTTCACACACACACACACACACACACACACACACACACACACTCACACAGCCTGGGGGGCCTCGTAGCCTGGTGGATAGCGCGCAGGACTCGTAATTCTGTGGCGCGGGTTCGATTCCCGCACGAGGCAGAAACAAATGGGCAAAGTTTCATTCACCCTAAGTGCCCCTGTTACCTAGCAGTAAATAGGTACCTGGGAGTTAGTCAGCTGTCACGGGCTGCTTCCTGGGGTGTGTGTGTGTGTGTGTGGTGTGGGGAAAAAAAAAGTAGTTAGTAGTTAGTTAGTAAACAGTTGATTGACAGTTGAGAGGCGGGCCGAAAGAGCAAAGCTCAACCCCCGCAAAAACACAACTAGTAAACACACACACACACACACACACACATCTTTAGGAAGCAGATCGTAGCAGCTGTCTAACTCCCAGGTACCTATTTAGTTCTAGGTGATCAGGTGCATCAGGGTGAAAGAAACTGTTCATTCGTTTCCGGCTCCGCCGGGGATAGATCCCCGGACACTAGGGCTGTGAATCCCTAGCTCTGTCCACTCAGCCACCAGGCCCCAATATGTGTGTGTGTGTGTGTGTGTGTACTCATCTGGTAGTACTCGTGTAGTCGTTCTCACATAGATGGGTTTACGGGGGTCGAGAAATAGCTCCGTGGCCCCACCTTTTCCTCAGGTCAGTTAACGCAATGACTTTCATTCCTTCTGTCTCGTGTTGTAATTCTCTACAATGTTGTTAATTGGCTTTACCACAACACTCCTGGTGTGACCTGCTTCACTCACTAGCAGCCCCGACACTGTTGTTCCTGACACGTGTGTCGCTCATATGTGTCTACACCTGTGTCTACACCTGCCACCCCTGCCCCTCTGACCTTACTGTGTCTCACTTCCAACATTGTTCAAAGTGTTGTAGACCACTACACCACGACAAGGCCAAAGTACTGTAGACCACTACACGACGACAAGGCCAAAGTACTGTAGACCACTACACCACGACAAGGCCAAAGTGCTGTAGACCACTACACCACGACAAGGCCAAAGTGCTGTAGACCACTACACCACGACAAGGCCAAAGTACTGTAGACCACTACACCACGACAAGGCCAAAGTGCTGTAGACCACCACTACACTACGACAAGGCCAAAGTGCTGTAGACCACTACACCACGACAAGGCCAAAGTACTGTAGACCACTACACCACGACAAGGCCAAAGTACTGTAGACCACTACACCACGACAAGGCCAAAGTACTGTAGACCACTACACCACGACAAGGCCAAAGTACTGTAGACCACTACACCACGACAAGGCCAAAGTACTGTAGACCACTACACCACGACAAGGCCAAAGTACTGTAGACCACTACACCACGACAAGGCCAAAGTACTGTAGACCACTACACCACGACAAGGCCAAAGTACTGTAGACCACTACACCACGACAAGGCCAAAGTACTGTAGACCACTACACCACGACAAGGCCAAAGTACTGTAGACCACTACACCACGACAAGGCCAAAGTACTGTAGACCACTACACCACGACAAGGCCAAAGTACTGTAGACCACTACACCACGACAAGGCCAAAGTACTGTAGACCACTACACCACGACAAGGCCAAAGTACTGTAGACCACTACACCACGACAAGGCCAAAGTACTGTAGACCACTACACCACGACAAGGCCAAAGTACTGTAGACCACTTCCTTGCCTATTCTCGCGTGCTAACTCTACGCCTCACTGCTCAACCTAAAATATATTATAAATGACATTTCATTCCCTAGACTGTTGGAGCCTCGAACCACAGACCAGTAAAGTGTTAGCCAGTAGCCCTTACCACCACCACGTTATTTATATCAATGACCTTCATAGGAAATCCTTCATTTTTTCAAATCAATCCTACATAAGTCGTGGGTGTTATGATTGGTCAGGTGGTTCTAGGCACTGGTTCCAGGCACTGGTTCCAGGCAGTGGTTCCCGGCACTGGTTCCAGGCACTGGTTCCAGGCACAGGTTCCAGGCACTGGTTCCCGGCACTGGTTCCCGGCACTGGTTCCAGGCACTGGTTCCAGGCAGTGGTTCCCGGCACTGGTTCCAGGCAGTGGTTCCCGGCACTGGTTCCAGGCACTGGTTCCGGGCACTGGTTCTAGGCACTGGTTCCAGGCAGTGGTTCCCGGCACTGGTTCCAGGCAGTGGTTCCCGGCACTGGTTCCAGGCACTGGTTCCAGGCACTGGTTCTAGGCACTGGTTCCAGGCACTGGTTTCCGGCACTGGTTCCAGGTACTGGTTCCAGGCACTGGTTCAAGGCACTGGTTCCAGGCACTGGTTCCCGGCACTGGTTCCAGGCACTGGTTCCCGGCACTGGTTCCAGGTACTGGTTCCAGGCACTGGTTCCAGGCACTGGAATTCGGAGATATGATGGTAAACAAATCCTTCAATAGGAAATGGTAGGGTAATTAAGATAGGCAGTGCTGTATGTGTTGACAAACGCGGCTGGGATCTGCTGCGACTCACTCTCAGGGCACGTATGGTGTAGGCATTGGCTCTGTGGGCGAGCCAGCGGCTCTGTGGGCGTCGCCAGCAGCTCTGTGGGCGAGCTAGCGACTCTGTGGGCGAGCTAGCGGCTCTGTGGGCGAGCCAGCGGCTCTGTGGGCGTCGCCAGCGGCTCTGTGGGCGAGCTAGCGGCTCTGTGGACGTCCCAGCGGCTCTGTGGGCGTCACCAGCGGCTCTATGGGCGAGCCAGCGGCTCTGTGGACGAGCTAGCGACTCGGTGGGCGTTGCCAGCGGCTCTCTGGGCGAGCTAGCGGCTCTGTGGGCGTCGCCAGCGGCTCTGTGGGCGAGCCAGCGGCTCTGTGGACGAGCTAGCGACTCTGTGGGCGTTGCCAGCGACTTTCTGGGCGAGCTAGCGGCTCTGTGGGCGAGCCAGCGGCTCTGTGGACGTCACCAGCGGCTCTGTGGACGTCACCAGCGGCTCTGTGGACGTCACCAGCGGCTCTGTGGACGTCACCAGCGGCTCTGTGGACGTCACCAGCGGCTCTGTGGACGTCACCAGCGGCTCTGTGGACGTCACCAGCGGCTCTGTGAGTATCACTCACCCGGACGGGGTGATGGGGGGGTTGGGGGTGCCACATCGCACGATGCAATATTGGGGGTTTGTGAAGGAGGAACTTCAAAGATCAAAGGCCCGTGATTCTTTGAGAAGCGTCCAACACCCACACCTTGCATCCATCGCCGTCTCATAATCTTTTTATACATTACGGAGGTGTGAAGCCACGAGCTGAGGAAGTTTGAGTGTGTGTCGTGTCTTGATGTGTGGCCAGGGGGCTCATACACCCACTGGTGTGTGGCCAAGGGGCTCATACACCCACTGGTGTGTGGCCAGGGGGCTCATACACTCACTGGTGTGTGGCCAGGGGGCTCATACACCCACTGGTGTGTGGCCAGGGGGCTCATACACCCACTGGTGTGTGGCCAGGGGGCTCATACACCCACTGGTGTGTGGCCAGGGGGCTCATACACCCACTGGTGTGTGGCCAGGGGCTCATACACCCACTGGTGTGTGGCCAGGGGCTCATACACCCACTGGTGTGTGGCCAGGGGGCTCATACACCCACTGGTGTGTGGCCAGGGGCTCATACACCCACTGGTGTGTGGCCAGGGGGCTCATACACCCACTGGTGTGTGTGAGAGAGAGAGAGAGAGAGAGAGAGAGAGAGAGAGAGAGAGAGAGAGAGAGAGAGAGAGAGAGAGAGAGAGAGAGAGAGAGAGAGAGAGAGAGAAACACTGATGCGTTTGATGAACATCATGTCGTGGTAGATGGTTCATTACTGTTATTACAATACCATAACACAGTCCCTGTACTTAATTGTGTTATTGACAGTTATTGACAGTTATTGATGGTACTAGGGTGTTGTGTGTGTGTTGTGTGTTCTTCTTTAAACCCGCGTTAGTAGCTGGGAATGAGCTCATTAAATGTTTATACTTGTATTTTCTGTCTGTCTCTCTGTCTCTTTCTGTCTCTTTCTGTCTCTTTCTCTCTCTCTCTCTCTCTCTCTCTCTCTCTCTCTCTCTCTCTCTCTCTCTCTCTCTCTCTCTCTCTCTCTCTCTCTCTCTCTCTCTCTCTCTCTCTCTCTCTCTGTCTCTCTCTTTCTCTCTGCCTCTGTCTCTTTCTCTGTCTCTGTCTCTTTCTCTCTCTCTCTCTCTCTCTCTCTCTCTCTCTCTCTCTCTCTCTCTCTCTCTCTCTCTCTCTCTCTCTCTCTCTCTCTCTCTCTCTCTCTCTGTCTCTCTCTTTCTCTCTGCCTCTGTCTCTTTCTCTGTCTCTGTCTCTTTCTCTCTCTCTCTCTCTCTCTCTCTCTCTCTCTCTCTCTCTCTCTCTCTCTCTCTCTCTCTCTCTCTCTCTCTCTCTCTCACCCAGTGTGAGTGTGGGTTGGGACAGAGAAGATGAATATCTGAATTCCCCAACTCTGAACCAACACAAGCCATTGTGTTGCTGGAATACATACAGACCAGCATCAGGAGGATATATGATATGTCTCTCTCCATAAGCTTCTCAAACTCAAGATTTATCCACAAATTGTATTTTCTGGAATTTATCGGAGAGCTTTCACCTCTAGCAGGCTTGGTGGGGACAGTAAGCCGGCAGTTCGTCTAAAGTCCCTCAATTATTCATGATTTTTTTTTTCTATCTGAATTTTGTATTGGGGTAATGTTTCGGTATTTGCGGCTTCGGCGGGTAGGCGGTTCCGTGGGGGTTATACTCCTATGGGTGAAAAACATGACCTGCTTTGATTGTCTACTGTGGGGCTTGTTGAACTTGAAGTTCCTGGCTCCTTGTATGTATTACATTTGACGTTTTAGATATATGGTCTGGATTAATATCATTCAGCTTGCTGAGTATTGTATAGGTCCTGATGAGATGAGCCCTGTCATGTCATGTCATGTCATGTCATGTTACGTCGTGTCATGTCATGTCACGTCATGTCATGTTACGTCGTGTCCTGTCATGTCATGTTATGTCATGTCATGTCATGTCATGTCTTTTCATGTCATGTCATGTCATGTCACGTCACGTCATGTCATGTCATGTCATGTCATGTCATGTCATGTCATGTCACGTCACGTCGTGTCATGTCATGTCATGTCATGTGTGGTTTGTAGTGTTGTCCGTCTCGAGGTCCTTTATATCTATCATTGTTTAACCTGTGTCACCTCTTTTGTGTGAAGGAGGTAACTCTCAGACGCTTGGGCACCTCATAGCTGGGTGGACAGCGCTTCGGATTCGTAGTCCTGAGGTTCCGGGTTCGATCCCCGATGGAGGCGGAGACAAAGAGGCAAAATGTTTCTTTCACCCTGATGCCCCTGTTACCTAGTAGTAAATAGGTACCTGGGAGTTAGACAGCTGTCACGGGCTGCTTCCTGGGGGGTGGAGGCCTGGTCGAGGACCGGGCCGCGGGGACACTAAGCCCCGAAATCATCTCAAGATAACCTCAAGAAGGAGTTAGACGTTCTTTTGGTCTGTCGCGTTCCAGAGAACTGTTGTTGACAGTACTGTACATCCTGGTGGCTCTGGTATATTTACCACCTCTCTTTCTAATTGGGTGTATTGTACACATAATGTTTAAACTTTAAAGGATGGATCCGTGTGTGTGTGTGTGTGTGTGTGTGTGTGTGTGTGTGTGTGTGTGTGTGTGTGTGTGTGTGTGTGTGTGTGTGTGTGTGTGTGTGTACTCACCTAGTTGTACTCACTTGTACTTGCGGGGGTGGGGTGGGGGAGGAGCTCTGGCTCTTGGGTCCCGCCTCTCAACTGTCAATCAACTGGTGTACAGGTTCCTGAGCCTACTGGGCTCTATCATATCTACACTTGAAACTGTGTATGGAGTCAGCCTCCACCACATCACTGCCTAATGCATTCCACCTGTTAACTACTCTGACACTGAAAAAGTTCATTCTAACGTCCCTGTGGCTCATTTGGGTACTCAGTTTCCACCTGAGTCCCCTTGTTCGAGTAACCCCCCGTGTTAAACAATTTATCTTTATCTATCTTGTTTATTCCTCTTAGTATTTTGATGGTAGTGATCATGTCTCCCCAAGCTCGCCTATCTTCCACCGACGTTAGGTGCGTGTGTGTGTCTTGAAAAATAAGCCATGGGTTGCTAGGATATTTCTGGCATGGTTATAGGCTTACAGCTTCAACAGATAAAAAGTCGTTCATGTTCTGTTGTCCCGAGACCTAAAGAATAAATAATCAAGTTACCCATTACTTCATACTGTCGCAACATCGTTTTCTTTGAATATCTAGCAATCCATTTTCTGTGGCAATCAAGGACGTCTTATATAGGGCTTTGTTGTTCTTCTTTCATAAAGACACAAAAAACAATACCTGAATTTACCTGTGGGACCACTATATCTCTAGTGGCCTCGACCAGGACAGGATGCCGGCAACTTGTCAAAGGTCCAGCTGGCTTTTGAATTTTAGCAATGGCCACGGTTCGTACCCCTAGCTGAGGAGGATTGACTGGGCGCCAATCCTTACCTGTATCAGCCTCTGTTCACCCAGCAGTAAATGGGTGAACAGTCACTGATTCCTGAAATTAATTCATATTCATCAGTGAGGTTCACATGCGAGCAGCCGCGTCCAACAGCCTGGTTGACCACGAGGAGGCCTGGTCAGAGACCGGGCCGCTCGGGGACATTGATCCCCGGAAACAACGTAAGGTAACCAGTTTTTTATTTGTTAATGTGGTTGGTTAAGGTTATGTTTGTGTGAGAGTCTGCCTTGTGAGTCAGCCAGGCGATGAGTCAAGCGGCCGGTGAGTAAGGCAGCAGGTGAGTATGGAGGCAGGTGAATGAGGTAACCTGTGGGTGTATGGAGGCAGGTGAGTAAACTGGTGAGTAAACTGGTGAGTAAGGTGAGTAAACTGGTGAGTAAGGTGAGTAAACTGGTGAGTAAGGTGAGTAAACTAGTGAGTAAGGTGAGTAAACTGGTGAGGTGAGTAAACTGGTGAGTAAGGTGAGTAAACTGGTGAGTAAGGGGAGTAAACTGGTGCGTGAACTGGTGAGTGAACTGGTGAGTAAACTGGTGAGTGAACTGGTGAGTAAGGTGAGTAAACTGGTGAGTAAGGTGAGTAAACTGGTGAGTAAGGTGAGTAAACTGGTGAGTAAGGTGAGTAAACTGGTGAGTAAGGTGAGTAAACTGGTGAGTAAGGTGAGTAAACTGGTGAGTAAGGTGAGTGAACTGGCTGGTGAGTCATGGGGAAGATGAACCCTAATGTTGCAAATTGGTGGTAAATTAGGACATAATTGTGAAGAAGTTAAATGTCAGAGTTTAGGTAGTGTTCCTTGTGTGTTTATCCATGCACCAGTATGATTTATGCCTGCTGGGTCGACCTGCTAGCTCCTGGACCCCGCCTTTCTAACCGTCGGGTGTCTCTTGTACTGACTCCCCACCTGGTTTTCAATGATATCTACTACATATATTTTAATTTAACACACACGCACGCGCGGGGACACGAACAAGGGGACACAGGTGGAAACTTAGTACCCAGATGAGCCACAGAGACGTTAGAAAGAATTTTTCAGTGTCAGAGTAGTTAATAAATGGAATGCACTAGGAAGTGATGTGGTGGAGGCTGACTCCATACACAGTTTCAAATGTAGATATGATAGAGCCCAGTAGGCTCAGGAATCTGTACACCAGTTGATTGACAGTTGAGAGGCGGGACCAAAGAGCCAAAGCTCAACCCCCGCAAGCACAATTAGGTGAGTACAATTAGGTGAGTACACACACATACAAGGATACTCCAGGAAAGAGTATGTTAGTGTGAGTAGAGAAGCTGAGAAAAGGTATGAAAATGATATAGCTAATAAAGCCAAGACAGAGCCAAAGCTACTACACAGTCACATCTGGAGGAAAACAACAGTGAAGGAACAGGTGATGAAACTTAGAACGGGTTAAGACAGGTACACAGAGAATGACAAAGAGGTGTGTGAAGAACTCAACAAGAAGTTCCAGGAGGTCTTCAGAATAGAACAAGGAGAGGTCACTACGCTAGGAGAGGTGGCAGTAAACCAGGCAGCTCTGGAAAGGTTCGAAATTACAAGAGATGAGGTCAAGAGGCACCTGTTGGATCTGGACGTGAGAAAGGCTGTTGGCCCGGACGGAATCTCGCTATGGGTAATGAAAGAGTGTGCAGGAGCACTTTGCTTGCCACTCTCCATAGTGTATAGTAGGTCACTGGAAATAGGAGACCTACCAGAAATATGGAAGACGGCGAATGTGGTCCCAATATACAAAAAGGGTGACAGACAAGAGGCACTGAACTACAGGCCAGTGTCCTTAACTTGTATATCATGCAAGGTGATGGAGAAGATCGTGAGAAAAAACCTAGTAACACATCTGGAGAGAAGAGACTTCGTGACAACCCATCAACATGGGTTCAGGGAGGGTAAATTTTGCCTTACAGGCTTAATAGAATTCTACGATCAGGTGACAAAGATTAAGCAAGAAAGAGAAGGATGGGCGGACTGCATTTTTTTTTGGACTGTCGGAAAGCCTTTGACACAGTACCCCATAAAAGGCTGATGTATAAGCTGGAGAAACAGGCAGGAGTAACTGGTAGGGCGCTCCAGTGGATAAGGGAGTACCTAAGCAATAGGAAACAGAGAGTTATAGTGAGGGGGTGAGACCTCAGATTGGTGTGAAGTCACCAGTGGAGTCCCACAGGGCTCTGTACTCGGACCTATCCTGTTTCTGATATTCGTAAATGATCTCCCAGAGGGTATAGACTCATTCCTCTCAATGTTTGCTGACGACGCCAAAATTATGAGAAGGATTAAGACAGAGGAGGACAGCTTGAGGCTTCAAGAAGACATGGACAAGCTGCAAGAATGGTCGAGCAAATAGTTGTTAGAGTTTAACCCAAGCAAATGTAATGTAATGAAGATAGGTGTAGCAAGCAGGAGACCAGATACAAGGTATCACTTGGGAGATGAAATACTTCAAGAGTCAGAGAGAGAGAAAGACCTGGGGGTTGATATCACGCCAGACCTGTCCCCTGAAGCTCATATCAAGAGGATAACATCAGCAGCATATGCCAGGTTGGCTAACATAAGAACGGCTTTCAGAAACTTGTGTAAGGAATCTTTCAGAACATTATATACCACATATATCAGACCAATCCTGGAGTATGCGGCTCCAGCATGGAATCCATATCTAGTCAAGCATAAGACTAAACTTATGTGTGTGTGTGTGTGTGTGTGTGTGTGTGTGTGTGTGTGTGTGTGTGTGTGTGTGTGTGTGTGTGTGTGTACATGCACGCGTGCGTGCGTGCGTGCGTGCGTGTGGAGGGACTTGCAGAGGGAGTGATGGTGTCTCGACATCTTAGCGCCGCTGATGCTGTCTTAGCCTGGGGGTGAAATTTTGAGTGCTGACCCCAAGAGCCTTGACCTTTAATGTGTTCTCCTTACATCTTCTCCCCCCCCCCCCACGACACGTCATGCCCAGGCTTACAACCGGCGCATCTTCAACTGTGCAACACAGGTCCACCACGATCTTAGGAAGCGGAGGAGGAATTCATGGAGAGGAGAGAGGTTACACTTGAGTTTTACTTGAAGTTGAACCTCAAGTGATTGTTAAGCGTGTTAACATGATAGGACGCGGGCAAAGTCTTGACAGTGTTGAGGTCAGACCAGCGGGCAGACATGGAGATGCCATCCCCAGGCCCGGGCCCTCATGGCTATCACAAACATAGACTAAATCTTGTTCTCAAGGTCGGAATGTGTCGTGTTAGGTGTGTGGGGGGGGGGGGTGTGTGGTGGGGGTGTGGTGTGGTGGGGTGGGGTGTGGTGTGGTGGGGTGAGGGTGTGGTGAGGTGTGGAGGGTGAGGGTGTGGTGGGGTGTGGTGGGGTGTGGTGTGGTGGGGTGTGGAGGTGTGGTGGGGTGAGGGTGTGGTGGGGTGTGGAGGGTGTGGTGTGGTGGGGTGTGGGGCGGGTATGGCGGGGTGTAGTGGGGTGTGGAGGTGTGGATGGGAAAGTGCCACACCACCCCACCCACCCCACCACTCAACCCCATCTTTGATAACTATCACATGTAATCAGAACAAGTGGAAGACCTGAACAAAATACACGTCAAAAGCGACATAGATCCAAATACACGACATCATAGAATAAAATCGGTGGAAGAGGCAGAGAAGACAACACAGAACGTGAGTAAGATAACAGAGCAATAAACAAGTGGGGAAAATACAGCAGAGATTTAGGGAGTAAGACCAGATAAAACAGTGAAGCAGCAAAACTTTCAGAAACAAGGAACACAATTAAAGCAACAGTGTTAAAGGTTTTACAACTACCCAAGTTATGGAGTGTACGAGGCACCAGTGCCACAGGGAGCCACAGGCTGTCGAGGACACGTGCGGCCTACCACAGGCTGTGGAGGACACGTGCGGCCTACCACAGGCTGTGGAGGACACGTGCGGCCTACCACAGGCTGAGGAGGACACGTGCGGCCTACCACAGGCTGTGGAGGACACGTGCGGCCTACCACAGGCTGTGGAGGACACGTGCGACCTACCACAGGCTGTGGAGGACACGTGCGGCCTACCACAGGCTGAGGCGGACACGTGCGACCTACCACAGGCTGTGGAGGACACGTGCGGCCTACCACAGGCTGAGGAGGACACGTGCGGCCTACCACAGGCCGTGGAGGACACGTGCGACCTACCACAGGCTGTGGAGGACACGTGCGGCCTACCACAGGCTGAGGAGGACACGTGCGACCTACCACAGGCTGAGGAGGACACGTGCGGCCTACCACAGGCTGAGGACACGTGCGGCCTACCACAGGCTGAGGAGGACACGTGCGGCCTACCACAGGCTGTGGAGGACACGTGCGACCTACCACAGGCTGAGGAGGACACGTGCGGCCTACCACAGGCTGTGGAGGACACGTGCGGCCTACCACAGGCTGAGGCGGACACGTGCGGCCTACCACAGGCTGTGGAGGACACGTGCGGCCTACCACAGGCTGAGGAGGACACGTGCGGCCTACCACAGGCCGTGGAGGACACGTGCGACCTACCACAGGCTGTGGAGGACACGTGCGGCCTACCACAGGCTGAGGAGGACACGTGCGACCTACCACAGGCTGAGGAGGACACGTGCGGCCTACCACAGGCTGAGGACACGTGCGGCCTACCACAGGCTGAGGAGGACACGTGCGGCCTACCACAGGCTGTGGAGGACACGTGCGACCTACCACAGGCTGAGGAGGACACGTGCGGCCTACCACAGGCTGAGGCGGACACGTGCGGCCTACCACAGGCTGAGGCGGACACGTGCGGCCTACCACAGGTTGCATTCTACCACATCAGATAATATACATGTTTCAGTTTGCGAATTTGTAAATGGAACTAGAGATATTTGAAGGCTGAAATACCATGAAGTGTCTATTAGACAGAGGATGTCTAAGAAGGATACGGAGGTAGCAACACATAATAAATAGGAAAGAAAAGGAAAATGAGAAATGCAAGGAGACCAGAAAATGGCATAAACAGTGCACAAGAAAGCTTGGGAGGAGAGAGTACTAGAGAAATAGTGCGGCTTCCAAGCTTATTGAAGCAACAGCGTGTACTACAGTGGGGAGCAGTAGGAGGCTCACCTTAATGGGCCTCCAGTACAAACGGACAAGCAAGAGTGACTTGATCATCATACCCTCCTTCCCCTCTCACACATCAGGGGGAAAGCACCAAGCCATTGCGACTATCCCTTTCCACGACGACCTTTTTCCACTTTGCGACGACCTGATCCCTTTCCAGTGCTATATAGTGTAATTACCTAAGTGTAGTTACACTATATAGCACTGGAAAGGGATCAGGATAAGGATGTGGGATGGGACGGGGGTAAGGAATGGTGCCCAACCACTTAGACGGTCGGGGATTGAACGCCGACCAGCATGAAGCGAGACCGTCGCTCTACCGTCCAGCCCAAGTGGTTGGTCTCACACATTGAAATGCAGTAACATGAAGAACGGTCTCTCCCGAAATAACAGAAGCAGCCCAGCTGTGGAGAGTAGCATGAAAATTATCTTCACAAATGCAGATGGAGTTACAAATAAAGGGATAGAGATAGAGGAAAGAGTGGCCATAGAACAACCACACATTATCGAAATAACAGAAACAAAACTGACAAGTGTTAGAGGAAATACAATCTTCCCAGAAGGTTATCAAGCAATAAGGAAAGATAGGAAGAACATAGTTACCTGTAGCAGGTGGCTACAGGTGACGGATGTCCCAATCCTGAGCACTCCAGGTGCAAACTCTGTGACCAAGAACTGGGGCATGATCTCCCACACTACATCACAAAATGCCCAGTTATCAGACCATTCAGACCCGTTGGCATGAGGTACCTGGAACTTTGCAATGACTTCATTCACTCTCGTGTTCTTGAAGATATCCTCATATGGCACCCAAAATTTGCCACTGCAGGCTACTGAACATATGACCCTGTATGACCAACCATCCTGCGAGATGGAGACTATGTATCACTGCTACCTTATTCACTCTTGTGTTGATGACGTCCTCATAATGTTGGGTAATGACTACACCTCCGTCACTCCCACATACACCGTCACTACACCTCGTCACTACACCTCGTCACTACACCAACCACCGTCACTACACCACCGTCACTACACCTCGTCACTACACCTCGTCACTACACCTCGTCACTACACTTCGTCACTACACCATCGTCACTACACCATCGTCACTACACCACCGTCACTACACCACCCTCACACCCATACACTTACTGGTCTTCCTGTGAGCGTAGTGTTGCTTGAAGACATCTCGCCTACTCGAGACACCTCCTGGCAGGAAGTCCCACACAAAGCTATGTTGATGTAACAACATGTTTCTAAACTAGTGAGGAGACCAGTCAAACAATCTACAAATGGTTAATGTTTATTATGAAATAATCTTATCAGTTGACGAGCGTTTCGGGCACAGCCATAGCAGTGGTTTAGCAGGCTCGTGTGTACGTGTGTATGTCATACGTACACACACACACACACACACGCGCGCGCGAGTCTCAGGGGTAGGTGATCTTGCCCTTACATTTGCAAGTTGCCCGACAGTGACGAAGACGTTCCAAGCCCTCCTTACTTCTTGTATTACAGAGCCAGGCGGGGAAGGCCAGCTGGAGCTCCTTGCAGTTGATCCAGAGGTCGCCGTAGGGGCAGGAGTTGGTGCAGAGCCGCTTGCCCTTACAGTGCCCAGGGCACCCAGAACAGGGTGTGCCCTGGGCATAGGGCCGGGGCAGGCTCTGAAGGTAGTTACCTCTGCAGGGATGGAGGTTTACCCATTAGACTGGCATTGTCACGTCTTAGGAAATAAGTACATAGGATACATTTTACATAGGGAAGTAGGGAAGTACCTACATTGGACAGTACCTACATGGGAAGTACCTACATGGGACAGTACCTACACAAGGAAGTCCACACACACTCAGTAAGGGACCCCCAAAGTGGGGTCCGGTAGAGGGCCCCTAAGAAAGGTCCGCAACAGGAATATAGAAAACGATGTGTCTGCCTATCACAGTCATCAAGCCTTTTGTACATGACCCAGCAAGCCTCTCCTTAACGCGTTTACCTTGTGTTGATTCCTGGGAACAATGGCCCCGCGGCCCGGTCTCTGACCAGGCCTCCTGGTTGGTTGTCTGGTCAACCAGGCTGTTATACATACACCTGCTCACGTCTACGCATGGGGTAGTACACCCACACACACACACACACATACAGGGACCAGTACACACACACACCCACACACAGGGACCAGCACACACACACACACGGACCAGCACACACACACACACACACACACACACACACACACACACACACACACACACACACACACACACACACACACACACACACACATACAGGGACCAGCACACACACACACACGGACCAGCACACACACACACACACACACACACACACACACACACACACACACACACACACACACACACACACACACACACACACACACACACATACAGGGACCAGCACACACCCACACACACACACACAGGGACCAGTACACACCCACACCCACACACAGGGACCAGTACACACACACACAGGGACCAGTACACACACACACAGGGACCAGTACACCCACACACACACCCACCCCTACACCCACACACCAGTACACACACACACACACCAGCACACCCACCCAGGAAAGGAGACAGTACCACTTACATGGGGCAGTAGTTGCAGACATAGTTGTAAAAAGGTTTGGGTGTAGCGAGGGCGCAGAAGGCGAGGCCGCAGCCCACCTGGTGGGAGGAGTGCCACACCATCTGGGTGTAGTGCCCAACCACCTCCAGGTCGTTCTTCCTCCCGCCATACGTGAAGTTGTCCTTCTCCAACCACCAGGTTTTGACGGCGAAGAACCTGAACACACACATACAGGAGCGTCAGTAGCTGTGAGGGGGTGGGTAACTGGGTGGAATAGACGTGGGTGGATAGAGAACTGGGTGAATGGATGGGGGAAGGGAGGGTTAGAGACTATCCCGGCCACCGTTAGGTATCCCTCCTAGTATATTTGTATATAAAAGAGTAAATGTCTGTCTGACTCTGGAGGGGCGTCAGTTTAAGGAGAGAGAGAAGCTAGGGGATATCTTAACATACTAAGAAGGTTAGGTAAGGTCGGTGTTTTCTATGAAGATTTTCAAGGTAAACTAAAATATTCACAATAAATTAGTATGTCACATATGCACGTATTTAATAAGTCAATATTGACTATAAGAAAGTGCGAGAACGGGTTGGATATACATACATATATATATAGATATAGTAAATAATAATTTATGAATAAGAAGAAAAACATATAGAGAGAACGGGAGACGAACCATGGAACTTGGTGTGTGGCGACGAAGATGTTCTGGCCGCAGGCGCCGAACTCGTGGACGGTACGACCGGTGGCGTTGTCGTGGACCAACAGTTGACAGGCGTCGGCCCACCGTTGAGCGCCCAACGCTGCTGCCGCCGACCAGCTCTGAGGATACAGCCACGCCACCGTGTTAAACAACGCTGACCAGACCCTTCGTCGTCCCTTCACCTTCTAGTGTGTGGTCTGGTCAACATACGTCAGCCACGTTATTGTGACTCATCGCCTGCCTGTTAAACAACCTTTACTCATCACACACAGAGATCACACTAACGTGATGCATCAAATGAACAAATCCACAAGGGCCGTGACGAGGATTCGAACCTGCGTCCGGGAGCATCCCAGACGCTGCCTTAATCTCACTTAATCTCAGTCGATTATGGCAGGGTCTGGGATGCTCCCGGACGCAGGTTCGAATCCTCGTCACGGCCCTTGTGGACTTGTTCATTTAACCTTTACTCACGTATCACCCAACCACATTACTCTGCTTCCTGGAGTGCCGGACCAACCGGGTTGTGGATACCTGGGACCCACATATCCACAACCGCTATTTGGGATATCAATGATATCATATGGAATTACACGTGTTATCCTTGTGTATGGGGGACACCTGTCACTATAATTAGTGTAAGACCTTCTCCCTGTCTCACCATGGTCACCATATTCCTCTGACTCACTCCACACTCACCATCGCCAGCATATTGGAGGCAGGAGGCTTGACCTTTGACCTGAAGAAGTTGTGGAATTGGACGAGTTTCCGCTGAATGCTGTGTTTGGCTGGCTCCAGTGACCTCAGGTGCAGCTTGGTGCCGAAGAGCCGAGGTCCTGTGGAGGGAGGGGGGGGGGGTTAGTGGTGGTGGTGGTGGTGGTTGTTGTGGTGCTGTGGTAGTTGTGGTGATGGTGGTGCTGCGATGGTTGTGGTGGTGATTGTGGTGGTTGTGTGGTGTGCTGGTTGTTGTGGTGTGGTTATGGCGGTGTTGTAGTTGTGGTGGTGGAGTGATGGTTGTGATGGTGGTAGTGTGTTTTGCTCATGGCCGTACCGATAGGTTGTGTGCTGGTACCTGTTGTTGTTGTTGTAGTATCCAGGTGATTGTGGTTAAGATTAAGTGGTAGTTACTGTGAATTGTGGTAGCGTGGTGAGGGTGGCGGCCATGGTAATGTGAGAATGGTTATAGCACTGGTAGTTATGATTGGAATAGTTACAGTGCATAGTGTATAATAATACTAATAATAAATATAATATTACAATAGAATTGTTGACTATAATACTTGTATGTGACTTCTGAAGGTCCCTACATGGTCTCAGCCAGGCTCACTGTAGGAGGGAACCCTTACGATCTCTCTCACACTCTCCCTGGCTCTCTCACACACTCTCCCTGGCTCTCTCACACTCTCCCTGGCTCTCACACTCTCCCTGGCTCTCACACGCTCTCCCTGGCTCTCTCACACACTCTCCCTGGCTCTCTCACACTCTCACACACTCTCCCTGGCTCTCACACACTCTCCCTTGCTCTCTCACACTCTCACACACTCTCCCTGGCTCCCTCACACTCTCCCTGGCTCTCTCACACTCTCCCTGGCTCTCACACACTCTCCCTGGCTCTCTCACACTCTCCCTGGCTCTCTCACACTCTCCCTGGCTCTCACACACTCTCCCTGGCTCTCACACACTCTCCCTGGCTCTCTCACACTCTCCCTGGCTCTCACACACTCCCTGGCTCTCACACACTCTCCCTGGCTCTCTCACACTCTCCCTGGCTCTCTCACACTCTCCCTGGCTCTCACACACTCTCCCTGGCTCTCTCACACTCTCCCTGGCTCTCACACACTCCCTGGCTCTCTCACACTCTCCCTGGCTCTCACAAACTCTCCCTGGCTCTCACACACTCTCCCTGGCTCTCTCACACTCTCACACACTCTCCCTGGCTCTCACACACTCTCCCTGGCTCTCACACACTCTCCCTGGCTCTCTCACACTCTCCCTGGCTCTCTCACACTCTCCCTGGCTCTCTCACACTCTCCCTGGCTCTCACACACTCTCCCTGGCTCTCACACACTCTCCCTGGCTATCACACTCTCCCTGGCTCTCTCACACTCTCCCTGGCTCTCACACTCTCCCTGGCTCTCACACACTCTCCCTGGCTCTCACACACTCTCTCTGGCTCTCTCACACTCTCCCTGGCTCTCTCACACACTCCCTGGCTCTCACACACTCTCCCTGGCTCTCTCACACTCTCCCTGGCTCTCACACACTCTCCCTGGCTCGCTCAAACACTCTCACACACACTCCCTGGCTCTCACACACTCTCCCTGGCTCTCACACACTCTCCCTGGCTCTCTCACACTCTCCCTGGCTCTCACACACTCTCCCTGGCTCCCTCACACACTCTCACACTCTCCCTGGCTCCCTCACACACTCTCCCTGGCTCCCTCACACACTCTCTCACACTCTCCCTGGCTCCCTCACACACTCTCTCACACTCTTCCTGGCTCTCACACACTCTCCCTGGCTCTCACACACTCTCCCTGGCTCTCTCACACTCTCACACACTCTCCCTGGCTCTCTCACACACTCTCCCTGGCTCTCTCACACTCTCCCTGGCTCTCACACACTCCCTGGCTCTCTCACACTCTCACACACTCTCCCTGGCTCTCTCACACTCTCCCTGGCTCTCTCACACTCTCCCCGGCTCTCACACACTCTCCCTGGCTCTCTCACACTCTCCCCGGCTCTCTCACACTCTCCCTGGCTCTCTCACACTCTCCCTGGCTCTCTCACACACTCTCACACACTCTCCCTGGCTCTCACACACTCTCCCTGGCTCTCACACTCTCTCCCTGGCTCTCTCACACTCTCCCTGGCTCTCTCACACTCTCCCTGGCTCTCTCACACACTCTCACACACTCTCCCTGACTCTCACACACTCTCCCTGGCTCTCTCACACTCTCCCTGGCTCTCTCACACACTCCATGGCTCTCACACACTCTCCCTGGCTCTCTCACACTCTCCCTGGCTCTCTCACACACTCCCTGGCTCTCTCACACTCTCCCTGGCTCTCACACACTCTCCCTGGCTCTCTCACACTCTCCCTGGCTCTCTCACACTCTCTCTGGCTCTCTCACACTCTCACACACTCTCCATGGCTCTCTCACACTCTCCCTGGCTCTCTCACACTCTCTCTGGCTCTCTCACACTCTCACACACTCTCCATGGCTCTCTCACACTCTCCCTGGCTCTCTCACACTCTCCCTGGCTCTCTCACACTCTCCCTGGCTCTCTCACACTCTCCCTGGCTCTCACACACTCTCCCTGGCTCTCACACACTCTCCCTGGCTATCACACTCTCCCTGGCTCTCTCACACTCTCCCTGGCTCTCACACTCTCCCTGGCTCTCACACACTCTCCCTGGCTCTCACACACTCTCTCTGGCTCTCTCACACTCTCCCTGGCTCTCTCACACACTCCCTGGCTCTCACACACTCTCCCTGGCTCTCTCACACTCTCCCTGGCTCTCACACACTCTCCCTGGCTCGCTCAAACACTCTCACACACACTCCCTGGCTCTCACACACTCTCCCTGGCTCTCACACACTCTCCCTGGCTCTCTCACACTCTCCCTGGCTCTCACACACTCTCCCTGGCTCCCTCACACACTCTCACACTCTCCCTGGCTCCCTCACACACTCTCCCTGGCTCCCTCACACACTCTCTCACACTCTCCCTGGCTCCCTCACACACTCTCTCACACTCTTCCTGGCTCTCACACACTCTCCCTGGCTCTCACACACTCTCCCTGGCTCTCTCACACTCTCACACACTCTCCCTGGCTCTCTCACACACTCTCCCTGGCTCTCTCACACTCTCCCTGGCTCTCACACACTCCCTGGCTCTCTCACACTCTCACACACTCTCCCTGGCTCTCTCACACTCTCCCTGGCTCTCTCACACTCTCCCCGGCTCTCACACACTCTCCCTGGCTCTCTCACACTCTCCCCGGCTCTCTCACACTCTCCCTGGCTCTCTCACACTCTCCCTGGCTCTCTCACACACTCTCACACACTCTCCCTGGCTCTCACACACTCTCCCTGGCTCTCACACTCTCTCCCTGGCTCTCTCACACTCTCCCTGGCTCTCTCACACTCTCCCTGGCTCTCTCACACACTCTCACACACTCTCCCTGACTCTCACACACTCTCCCTGGCTCTCTCACACTCTCCCTGGCTCTCTCACACACTCCATGGCTCTCACACACTCTCCCTGGCTCTCTCACACTCTCCCTGGCTCTCTCACACACTCCCTGGCTCTCTCACACTCTCCCTGGCTCTCACACACTCTCCCTGGCTCTCTCACACTCTCCCTGGCTCTCTCACACTCTCTCTGGCTCTCTCACACTCTCACACACTCTCCATGGCTCTCTCACACTCTCCCTGGCTCTCTCACACTCTCTCTGGCTCTCTCACACTCTCACACACTCTCCATGGCTCTCTCACACTCTCCCTGGCTCTCTCACACTCTCCCTGACCATATTGGGACATGACTGGGGACCATGTAGGGACATGACTGGGGACCATGTAGGGACGTGACTGGGAACCATGTAGGGACATGACTGGGGACCATGTAGGGACATGACTGGGGACCATGTAGGGACATGACTGGGGACCATGTAGGGACCATGTAGGGACATGACTGGGGACCATGTAGGGACATGACTGGGGACCATGTAGGGACATGACTGGGGACCATGTAGGGACATGACTGGGGACCATGTAGGGACATGACTGGGGACCATGTAGGGACATGACTGGGGACCATTTAGGGACATGACTGGGGACCATGTAGGGACATGACTGGGGACCATGTAGGGACATGACTGGGGACCATGTTGGGACATGAATGGGGACCATGTAGGGACATGACTGGGGACCATGTAGGGACATGACTGTGGACCATGTAGGGACATGATTGGGGACCATGTAGGGACGTGACTGGGGACCATGTAGGGACGTGACTGGGGTCCATGTAGGGACGTGACTGGGGACCATGTAGGGACGTGACTGGGGACCATGTAGGGACATGGCCAGAGACCATGTAGGGACGTGACTGGGGACCATGTAGGGACATGGCCAGGGACCATGTAGGGACATGACTGGGGACCATGTAGGGACGTGACTGGGGACCATGTAGGGACATGACTGGGGACCATGTAGGGACATGACTAGGGACCATGTAGGGACATGACTGGGGACCATTTAGGGACATGACTGGGGACCATGTAGGGACATGACTGGGGACCATGTAGGGACATGACTGGGGACCATGTAGGGACGTGACTGGGGACCATGTAGGGACGTGACTGGGGTCCATGTAGGGACGTGACTGGGGACCATGTAGGGACGTGACTGGGGACCATGTAGGGACATGGCCAGGGACCATGTAGGGACGTGACTGGGGACCATGTAGGGACATGACTGGGGACCATGTAGGGACGTGACTGGGGACCATGTAGGGACATGACTGGGGACCATGTAGGGACATGACTGGGGACCATGTAGGGACATGACTGGGGACCATGTAGGGACATGACTGGGGACCATGTAGGGATATGACTGGGGACCATGTAGGGACGTGACTGGGGACCATGTAGGGACATGACTGGGGACCATGTAGGGACATGACTAGGGACCATGTAGGGACATGACTGGGGACCATTTAGGGACATGACTGTTGACCATGTAGGGACATGGCCAGGGACCATGTAGGGACCATGTAGGGACATGACTGGGGACCATGTAGGGACGTGACTGGGGACCATGTAGGGACGTGACTGGGGTCCATGTAGGGACGTGACTGGGGACCATGTAGGGACATGGCCAGGGACCATGTAGGGACGTGACTGGGGACCATGTAGGGACGTGACTGGGGACCATGTAGGGACATGACTGGGGACCATGTAGGGACATGACTGGGGACCATGTAGGGACATGACTGGGGACCATGTAGGGACATGGCCAGGGACCATGTTGGGACGTGACTGGGGACCATGTAGGGACGTGACTGGGGACCATGTAGGGACATGACTGGGGACCATGTAGGGACATGGCCAGGGACCATGTTGGGACCTGACTGGGGACCATGTAGGGACGTGACTGGGGACCATGTAGGGACATGACTGGGGACCATGTAGGGACGTGACTGGGGACCATGTAGGGACATGACTGGGGACCATGTAGGGACGTGACTGGGGACCATGTAGGGACGTGACTGGGGTCCATGTAGGGACGTGACTGGGGACCATGTAGGGACATGGCCAGGGACCATGTAGGGACGTGACTGGGGACCATGTAGGGACGTGACTGGGGACCATGTAGGGACATGACTGGGGACCATGTAGGGACATGACTGGGGACCATGTAGGGACATGACTGGGGACCATGTAGGGACATGGCCAGGGACCATGTTGGGACGTGACTGGGGACCATGTAGGGACGTGACTGGGGACCATGTAGGGACATGGCCAGGGACCATGTTGGGACGTGACTGGGGACCATGTAGGGACGTGACTGGGGACCATGTAGGGACATGACTGGGGACCATGTAGGGACGTGACTGGGGACCATGTAGGGACGTGACTGGGGACCATGTAGGGACGTGACTGGGGACCATGTAGGGACGTGACTGGGGATCATGTAGGGACGTGACTGGGGATCATGTAGGGACGTGACTGGGGACCATGTAGCGACATGGCCAGGGACCATGTAGGGACGTGACTGGGGACCATGTAGGGACATGACTGGGGATCATGTAGGGACGTGACTGGGGACCATGTAGGGACGTGACTGGGGACCATGTAGGGACGTGACTGGGGACCATGTAGGGACGTGACTGGGGACCATGTAGGGACGTGACTGGGGACCATGTAGGGACGTGACTGGGGACCATGTAGGGACATGGCCAGGGACCATGTAGGGACGTGACTGGGGACCATGTAGGGACGTGACTGGGGACCATGTAGGGACGTGACTGGGGACCATGTAGGGACATGACTGGGGATCATGTAGGGACGTGACTGGGGACCATGTAGGGACGTGACTGGGGACCATGTAGGGACGTGACTGGGGACCATGTAGGGACATGACTGGGGACCATGTAGGGACATGACTGGGGACCATGTAGGGACATGACTGGGGACCATGTAGGGACATGACTGGGGACCATGTAGGGACATGACTGGGGACCATGTAGGGACATGACTGGGGACCATGTAGGGACGTGACTGGGGACCATGTAGGGACATGGCCAGGGACCATGTAGGGACGGGACTGGGGACCATGTAGGGACATGGCCAGGGACCATGTAGGGACATGGCCAGGGACCATGTAGGGACATGACTGGGGACCATGTAGGGACGTGACTGGGGACCATGTAGGGACGTGACTGGAGACCATGTAGGGACATGACTGGGGACCATGTAGGGACGTGACTGGGGACTATGTAGGGACGTGACTGGGGACCATGTAGGGACATGACACATGGGATACACACGTCGGTCGGTGCGCCAGGTGCGGGAGACGCGGTGTGTCGCGACAAGAACCACCACAGTTAGCTGGAGCAGCCACTCCCACCTCATCCTCTCTGTCTTCCTGCCTCCACGTCCTCCTGGAAGCTGTCTTCCTGCCTCCACACCCTCCTGGAAGCTGTCTTCCTGCCTCC
This sequence comes from Procambarus clarkii, assembly GCF_040958095.1. Classification (NCBI taxonomy): domain Eukaryota; kingdom Metazoa; phylum Arthropoda; class Malacostraca; order Decapoda; family Cambaridae; genus Procambarus; species Procambarus clarkii. The sequence continues at coordinate 21,348,893 of NC_091218.1, read as the reverse complement.
ACGTCCTCCTGGAAGCTGTCTTCCTGCCTCCACGTCCTCCTGGAAGCTGTCTTCCTGCCTGCCCGTCCTCCTGGAAGCTGTCTTCCTGCCTCCACGTCCTCCTGGAAGCTGTCTTCCTGCCTGCCCGTCCTCCTGGAAGCTGTCTTCCTGCCTGCCCGTCCTCCTGGAAGCTGTCTTCCTGCCTGCCCGTCCTCCTGGAAGCTGTCTTCCTGCCTCCACACCCTCCTGGAAGCTGTCTTCCTGCCTCTACGTCCTCCTGGAAGCTGTCTTCCTGCCTCCACACCCTCCTGGAAGCTGTCTTCCTGCCTCCACACCCTCCTGGAAGCTGTCTTCCTGCCTGCCCGTCCTCCTGGAAGCTGTCTTCTTGCCTCCACGTCCTCCTGGAAGCTGTCTTCCTGCCTCCACGTCTTCCTGGAACCTACCTTCTAGTATACACGTCGTCCTGGAAGGAAGGAGCCAAGGAGGCGATAGTTCCAGGTTTTGATCTGCTCCAACTTGCTTTTCCTAGGAACTAGAAATCCTAGCAAGTGTCAGAATACTGGAATGTCTTAGATCTGGAGACTCCAAGCAGCTGAAAGTCCTAGATACTGAAATCATGGACGATTTTCGAACGCTTAGTCACTGAAATCCTGAACGATTTTTCGAACCCTTAGACACTGAAATCCTGGACGATTTTTCGAACGCTTACACACTGAAATCCTGGACGATTTTTCGAACCCTTAGACACTGAAATCCTGGACGATTTTCGAACGCTTAGTCACTGAAATCCTGAACGATTTTTCGAACCCTTAGACACTGAAATCCTGGACGATTTTCGAACGCTTAGTCACTGAAATCCTGAACGATTTTTCGAACCCTTAGACACTGAAATCCTGGACGATTTTCGAACTATTAGTCACTGAAATCCTGGACGATTTTTCGAACCCTTAGACACTGAAATCCTGGACGATTTTCGAACCCTTAGACACTGAAATCCTGGACGATTTTCGAACTATTAGTCACTGGAATCCTGGACGATTTTCGAACCCTTAGACACTGAAATCCTTTACGATTTTTCGAACCCTTAGACACTGAAATCCTGGACGATTTTTCGAACCATTAAACACTGAATTCCTGGACGATTTTTCGAACCCTTAGACACTGAAATCCTGGACGATTTTCGAACGCCTGGAACGTCTATAAAGCGTCATTTCGTCGCTCGTCCCACTACTTGTCTAAAACTTTATCTTTATGTCTTCATTTCTTTATTTCTGTTCACTTGCATCTTCGGCTTTAGCGAGCGGCTCCTCAACCAGCCATGGCGCGTGTCGCTGCTTCACTTATATACTTAAAGCTTTAGTTCACTTTTATACTTAAAGCTTAAGTTCACTTATGTAAATAAAGCTTTAGTTCACTTATATAATTAAAGCTTTAGTTCACTTATATAATTAAAGCTTTAGTTCACTTATATTTGTAAAGCCTTAGAGCACTTATGCATTCGAAGATTTAGTTCACTTATGTAATTAAAGCTTTAGTTTGCTTATATACTTAAAACTTTAGTTCACTTATATACTTCAAGCTTTAGTTCACTTATATAATTAAAGCTTTAGTTCACTTATATAATTAAAGCTTTAGTTCACTTATATAATTAAAGCTTTAGTTCACTTATATTTGTAAAGCCTTAGACCACTTATGTATTCGAAGATTTAGTTCACTTATATACTTAAAGCTTCATTCCACTTTTATACTGAAAGCTTAAGTTCACTTATATCATTAAAGCTTCAGTTCACTTACATAAAGCTTCAGTTCACTTACATAAAGCTTCAGTTCACTTACATAAAGCTTCAGTTCACTTATATACTTAAAGCTTCCTTAAGTTCACTTATATACCTAAAGCTTCCTTAAGTTCACTTATATGCTTAAAGCTTCCTTAAGTTCACTTATATGCTTAAAGCTTCAGTTCACTTATATACTTAAAACTTCCTTCAGTTCACTTATATACTTAAAACTTCCTTCAGTTCACTTATATAATTAAAGCTTAAGTTCACTTATGTAATTAAAGCTTCCGTTCACTTATATATTTAAAGCTTCAGTTCACTTATGTAATTAAAGCTTCAGTTCACTTATATACTTAAAGTTTCAAATCACTTATATACTTAAAGCTTCAGTTCACTTATATTCCTAAAGCTTCAGTTCACTTATATACTTAAAACTTTCTTAAGTTCACTTATATACTTAAAGCTTCCTTAACTTCACTTATATACTTAATATTTCCTTAAGTTCACTTATATACCTAAAGCTTCAGTTCACTTATATACCTAAAGCTTCAGTTCACTTATATACCTAAAGCTTCAGTTCACTTATATACCTAAAGCTTCAGTTCACTTATATACCTAAAGCTTCAGTTCACTTATATAATCCAGAGAACTTGGCAACATAATATAAGTGTGGTGTTGGTGTAGCAGGTGTTGACCCGTGCCACAGGTGCCTGGCACTTCATGGTCACCAGTGCCACACTTTACCAGCACCTTGAGTGTTATCTTGAGGGGGCAACACTTATGTGTTCTAAGTGTCGCACTTATACTAGCGAGATGTCGTCTTACTGGTCTTCAAGACGCAAGTCTTAGTGATATTGTTCAATTGTTAATTTGGTCAATATTTGAATATATTAACTTGTAGGTGCTACAGATTAACATTATTATTGGGTAAGGATAATTTTTGGCTTAGTTGGTTTTTAGATCTTGGAGGTGATGTGTGTGTGTGTGTGTGTGTGTGTGTGTGTGTGTGTGTGTGTGTGTGTGTGTGTGTGTGTGTGTGTGTGTGTGTGTGGGTGTGTGTGTGTGTGTGTGTGTGTGTGTGTGTGTGTGTGTGTGGGTGTGTGTGTGTGTGTGTGTGGGTGTGTGTGTGTGTGTGTGTGTGTGTGTGTGTGTGTGTGTGTGTGTGTGTGTGTGGGTGTGTGTGGGTGTGGGTGTGAGTGTGTGTGGGTGTGGGGGTGGGGGGGGATCTCCCCACTTGGTTCACAGGTATAGTCTATGCCAGTGCCCAATCAGTTTCAACATCTATGGACTGCAAGACATATTAGGGGTTTCAACACTGGATTCCAGGATGGGTCATCTTTCCCAAATCTGAAAGAAATTTTGCTTTCCTTTTCAATTTTCAGAAGAGAGTTTTCTTTTGGGGGGGAAGGAGTGTAGATGTGAAGACAGTTATTATCGCTCACTATAATACGGGCTCACCATAGCCCGTGCTGCTTGGAACTTGTTGTTTCAGGTAGTGAATCTTAAACAACAACCACAAGCTCACTACAAATATTATTAGTCTCACCAACCGGTCAGACACCGGTTGTCAACTTCCACCAGTGTCACCAGACGAAGCTACAGATAATGAACTAGTTCCCGGTCAACTTGCTTACTAACTTCTCGGTCAATTTTACCACAAAATCAAATGATTTTAACACCTTATTTGCGCGATATTTCTATCTGAGCTTCTCTGACCTTCCGCAGTAACCGCTATACGCAGAGATAAACGTTTCAGTTCACTGGGTAGCACTATCTTTGCGTGGACCGGGAGATATCCAGATATCGTCCAGGTATTTGGACGGCCTGGTTATCGAGGGGTGTTACCGGAAGATGTAAGGAGTTGGGGAAGGTGTGTGTGGCCGGCCTCAAGCGACTCTCTTTTGCCTGAGTGCACAATTTCCAGGAAGAATTCTCATGTTGACACGTTAACCCTTGACGGTATTGACGGGGGCTACAGGGTGATGGTGACCTGCTGGGCAGATAGTGAGGGGCTGCAGGGTGATGGTGACCTGCTGGGCAGATAGTGAGGGGCTTCCTCGTGATGGTGACCTGCTGGGCAGATGGTGAGATGAATGTCAAGACGGTGGAGAAAAAAAAATGTCTTCTAAGTAGAGCACAAACACACGACGGGCCGCCAGACGATGGAGTGATTATAACTCTACGGCGTTGGAAGACTGTTGAGCGGACGCCAGGCGCAAGGACAGACGCCAGGCACAAGGGCGGACGCCAGGCACAAGGGCGGACGCCAGGCGCAAGGACAGACGCCAGGCACAAGGGCGGACGCCAGGCACAAGGGCGGACGCCAGGCGCAAGGACAGACGCCAGGCACAAGGGCGGACGCCAGGCACAAGGGCGAACGCCAGGCACAAGGGCGGACGCCAGGCAGTGGAGAGAGTGGTCAGGAGGAGACGCGGAGTGACAGGTAGAGGGACGGGACACTCGGGGCGGACGCCACCGCTCATACAACACCTGCAACAGTATAGATCAAGTTTTAATTAGTATTTCCTTCACCACTGACAGTCATGGAGCCAGGTGGCCCGCAGAGACAGCTGGGGGGGGGGGGGTCTGAAGACAGAGAGACAGGGGGGGGAGACAGAGGGAGGGGGGGACACAAGCTGGAGCAGGTGGCGGGGGGACAGGAAGCCAGCAGACACTCACACAGTTATATAATGACAATATGGTCCACTACACAAGCTAGTATGACACAACTTAGTCCTCAGTATTACGGGCGAGCAAGTCGAGGGTTTGGTGGCGTTTGTGGGCGGTGAGGGCGGCCTGGGGCGTGGGCGGCCTGGGGCGTGGGCGGCCTGGGGCGTGGGCGGCCTGGGGTGTCGGTGGTGAGGGCGGCTTGGGGCGTGGACGGCCTGGGGTGTGGGCGGCCTGGGGTGTGGGTGGTGAGGGCGGCTTTGGGCGTGGGCGGCCTGGGGTGTCGGTGGTGAGGGCGGCTTGGGGCGTGGACGGCCTGGGGTGTGGGCGGCCTGGGGTGTGGGTGGTGAGGGCGGCTTTGGGCGTGGGCGGCCTGGGCGGCCTGGGGTGTGGGTGGTGAGGGCGGCTTGGGGCGTGGACGGCCTGGGGTGTGGGCGGCCTGGGGTGTGGGTGGTGAGGGCGGCTTTGGGCGTGGGCGGCCTGGGCGGCCTGGGGTGTGGGTGGAGTGGGCGGCCTGGGCGGCGTGGAGCGTGGGTGGCAGAGGCAGCGTGCGGGCAGGCTGAGAGCTGAACTAGGAGTGCCGCAGGTCGAATTAAGGCACCCATGCTGTTGAGGTTCAGGGGTGCCAACTGGTGGCACCTCCCCGAGGCACTCCTTCCCACCACCATCACACACCTTCCCTCGCGCCGTGTGTGTGTGTGTCCCCTTGTCCCAGTGGCACCCCTGGTGTGTCCCCTTGTCCCAGTGTCACCCCTGGTGTGTCCCCTTGTCCCAGTGGCACCCCTGGTGTGTCCCCTTGTCCCCCTGCCACCCCTGGTGTGTCCCCTTGTCCCAGTGGCACCCTTGGTGTGTCCCCTTGTCCCAGTGGCACCCCTGGTGTGTCCCCTTGTCCCAGTGGCACCCCTGGTGTGTCCCCTTGTCCCAGTGGCACCCCTGGTGTGTCCCCTTGTTCCAGTGGCACCCCTGGTGTGTCCCCTTGTCCCAGTGGCACCCCTGGTGTGTCCCCTTGTCCCAGTGGCACCCCTGGTGTGTCCCCTTGTCCCAGTGGCACCCCTGGTGTGTCCCCTTGTCCCAGTGGCACCCCTGGTGTGTCCCCTTGTCCCAGTGGCACCCCTGGTGTGTCCCCTTGTCCCCCTACCACCGCCCAGTGTGTCCCCTGGCAAGGGGAAATAGTAACTGGAATTAATAAAATTGACAGGGAAGATTCCCTGAGATTTGGAACTTTAAGAACAAGAGGTCATAGATTTAAACTAACTAAACACAGATGCCGAAGAAATATAAGAAAAATTCACTTTCGCAAACAGAGTGGTAGACGGTTGGAACAAGTTAGGTGAGAAGGTGGTGGAGGCCAAGACCGTCAGTAGTTTCAAAGCGTTATATGACAAAGAGTGCTGGGAAGACGGGACACCACGAGCGTAGCTCTCATCCTGTAACTACACTTAGGTAATTACACACACATGCACACATGCGCGCGCACACACACACACACGCACACACACACCTGTTGATTGACGGTTGAGAGGCGGGACCAAAGAGCCAGAGCTCAACCCCCGCAAACACAACTAGGTGAGCACACACACACACACACACACACACACACACACACACACACACACACACACACACACACACACACACACACACACACACACACACACACACACATACACACACCGATATGATCTGACTCTCGGTAAAAAGTCAAGGTCTCCATCGCTGTCAATCTAATCATCTTCCGGGATATTTCTGCCAGTCTGTCTCTCTGTCTGCCTGTCTGTTTGTCTGTATCTGTCTGCCTGTCTCTGCCTGTCTGTCTGTCTGTCTGTCTGTCTGTCTGTGTCTGTCTCTGTACTCACCTAATTGTACTCGCCTAATTGTGCTTGCGGGGGTTGAGCTCTTGTCTCTGTCTGTCTGTCTATGTCTGTCTCTGTCTGTCTCTGTCTCTGTCTTTATCTGTCTGTCTGTCTGTGTCTGTGTCTGTCTGTCTCTCTGTCTCTGTCTCTGTCTGTCTCTCTCTCTCTCTCTCTCTCTCTCTCTCTCTCTCTCTCTCTCTCTCTCTCTCTCTCTCTCTCTCTCTCTCTCTCTCTCTCTCTCTCTCTCTCTCTCTCTCTCTCTCTCTCTCTCTCTCTCTCTCTCTCTCTCTCTCTCTCTCTCTCTCTCTCTCTCTCTCTCTCTCTCTCTCTCTCTCTCTCTCTCTCTCATGAAAGACTGGTGTACAAACTGGAGAAGATGCTCCTATAACTGGAACACACTAAACTGGATAAGAGAGTATCTGAAGGGCAGAAAACAGAATCACAATCATAGAGCAGGTGTCGTATTGGAGACACGTAACAAGTGGGCTCCCACCAGGCTTGCTCCTGGACCCAAAGCTGTTCCTGAGTTATGTGAAAGACCTTCCCGAGGGAGCGAGCTCAGACGTCTCAACAACCCGTTCTCGCACTTTCTTACAGTCAATATTGACTTATTAAATACGTGCATATGTGACATAGTAATTTATTGTGAATATTTTAGTTTACCTTGAAAAGCTTCATAGAAAACACCGACCTTACCTAACCTTCTTAGTATGTTAAGATAAGCATCTTATTGCTTCGTAATTACAATTATTACTTAACCTATTATAGGTATAGGTTAAGGTATAGGATTAAGGTATAGGTATTATAGGTATAGGAATTTAAAAACAGAGGACGACTGCAGGAAGTTACAGGAGTTTGACAAACAAAAGTCAGGGCAAACAAATGGTTGTTGGAGTTCAATCCCAACAAGTGTACGGTAATAATGATGGGATGGGGAGGTAGGAGAGCTGAAGGCATTTATAACATCATAGGAAGGTAGCTACAGGACATAGTTCCACCGCTTATGGAACCAGATCTCACAATCCTATAGAAAATAGAAGAAACAGTGGAGACATGATCACACCATACAAGATACTGAGGAGAAGAGACAAAGTGGGCAAGGACAGCTTCTTTAAAGTGAGAGAAAGTAAGACAAGAGGACACACCTGGAAGCTGACATAAATGAGGCGAAGAAATGTAAGGTAATACTTGGACACTACTGGTGTTCATCTACACCTCTAAGGCCACATGCCACTTAATAATAATAATAATAATAATAATAATAATAATAATAATAATAATAATAATAATAATAATAATAATAATATATTATTTACAAGAAGGCACAATAGGTTTATAATATTACACTAGAATGATATTTTTACAATCTTCCCAAGCCACTAACACTCATAATGTTTCAGGCCGAATTCGAGCGTCAGAATTAGTTAACATCCTAATCATCCTAGGCCTAATTCACGCCTAATATAGTACAAATATGTGCTATACTAGGCCTAAGAATATTTAAGTTTGACTTTTAGCTATATTTTGCCCCGACTCTTATAAAGTGAGTAGTTCCAAATTCTACTCTCTAATTGTCCATTACGTCAATATATGCACGTTGGTCCACACAGGTTACAGAGAGGAGGACGGCCTGGTTAAATTATAGTACAAGAGGTACAGGAAGCGTAGGAGGCGGGTATGCAGAGCTAGATCTCACTTCTCCCCAGAGGCTCATTCTTAGGTGTCTTAGGTATTCTGAGTCTTACCTGATCCATAGGTGAGGTCTGATAGTCGTGTGTGGACACGCAGGCACAGGAGCACGCTTCATGCAGGTCGGCGTTCAATTCCCGACCGTGCAAGTGGTTGGGGCACTATTCCTTCCCCCCGTCCCATCCCACATCCTTAGCCTGACCCCTTCCCAGTGCTATATAGTCGTAATGGCTTGGCGCTCTCTCCTGATAGTTAATAATAATAATAACAGGAGGAAGAGGAGGAGGAGGACGTGGAGGAGGAGGAGGAGGACGTGGAGGAGGAGGAGGAGGACGTGGAGGAGGAGGAGGAGGAAGTGGTGCAGGAGGACGTGGAGGAGGAACAGGAGGAACAGGAGGAGGAACAGGAGGAACAAACAAGAACAAAAGAGGCGAGGAAGGAGAGTAAGATGACCCAAGAAGCAATACCTACCAGAAAAGAAGCAAGAAAGAGGAGATCACAGAAACAAAGAAGACATTTGTCACGACGATTGGCACTGTCTTCCCCCTCCCCCCTTCCCCCTCTCCTCCCCCCCCTTCACCCCTTCCCTTCACTCCCCCCCCACTCCCTCCAGCAACACGACAGCAGGAAAGACACCCCAGCATGATTTATTGTGAGGGAAGGGGAGTTGCAGGGGTGGTGCTGGAGGGAAGGGGAGGGGCAGGGGGTGATGCTGGAGGGAAGGGGAGGGGCAGGGGGTGGTGCTGGAGGGAAGGGGAGGGGCAGGGGTGGTGCTGGAGGGAAGGGGAGGGGCAGGGGTGGTGCTGGAGGGAAGGGGAGGGGCAGGGGGTGGTGCTGGAGGGAAGGGGAGGGGCAGGGGTGGTGCTGAAGGGAAGAGGAGGGAGGTGGTCCAGACAGGGATGTGGTGGCAGCCACCCCCTATGGTGGGACACTGACCTCCCCCTCGCTAGTGTCTGGCCGGCCTCTGACACACTCACAGCTCCCTGACCAGAGGGAGCCAGCTTAGCTTAGCTGCCAACACCCACACATCGTGTCAGCAAGGCGGACAGTCCGCCTTCTATCATAACTCTCACTGTATTTCCCATTTCTAAACCTTCCCTGCACCTGTGCCTCTCCATCCTCTCCCAATTACAAAAAAAGGCAGGTGTAGGCACCATACTAGCACTCACGACTAATTGAACACGATTCGAAAGTCATTAAAGTGACAGAATAAACATACCAAATACTGTTCTAGTGATAAGATTGCATGACCTTGACACGAACACTTGTGCAAGGCAGTTGTTCGGCCGCATTTCCAGCTACGGAGATGTGGCCAAAGATGCGAACAAGGCACTTGTTCGGCTGCGTATCTTGAAGAAAATTAACATGCGCGAATGACCAGCAGTAGCAAACAAGGCACTCAGAGGAGCAGCCAACCACGTCCGTCCACCACACATGACCAAACAAGCCTGCAGGATGCTCCAGGCAGCCCTGAAGATACAACCACTCAACAATAGACTACAACAACAGACTACAACAGCGAGCCACCAGGCTGTGAAATACAGTACAACTATCAGAAGACCCCATTCAATGTTACAAAGACCAGTCCAAGATTAGACCCTTCACCCCCCCCCCTCCACCACAGCTGCTGGCCCAAGAGCTTTGATGTACTCAAAAGCAACCTAACCGCACTATACACAACCTCGGGGTTAAATACAGACTACAAACCCCAAACAGTCATACATAAACCTTATAAATGTTGAAACATGTGTGAAAAACCTTACTACACAAGCTTAGCCTAACACACAGAGATCACACTAACATTATGCATCAAATGAACAAATCCACAAGGGCCGTGACGAGGATTCGTGTAAAATTGTGTAAAATCCTGGTTTGTGCCTCGAAGAGGCTACAGGATCCAGTAACTTCAGTAGAACTTCGGTTTCAACTCTTTTTACCCTGTCGTAGCTCAGTCGATTTAAGGCAGTGTCTGGGATGCTCCCGGACGCAGGTTCGAATCTTCGTCACGGCCCTTGTGGATTTGTTCATAAGGTTAGCCTAGCCACCAAAGACTCCGGATGTGTCAGCAAGGCGGACAGTCCGCCTGCTATCATAACTCATATTATATTTCCCATTTCTTCAGCTTATTCCTTCAGTCAGAGTTAAGAAGATGGAGTGGTACACTCCAGGGACCAGATTCACGAAAACACTTACGCAAGCACTTGCGAACTTGTCCATTTTTTCTCAATCTTTCGCGGCTTTGTTTACAATTATTGAACAGTTAATGAGCTCCGAAGCACCAGGAGGCTGTTTATAACAATAACAACAGTTGATTGGGAAGTTTTCATGCTTGTGAACTGTTTAATACATGTAACCAAAGCCGTCAAAGATTGAGGAAAGATGTACAGGTTCGTAAGTGCTTGCGTAACTGCTTCGTGAATTTGGCCCCAGCTTCTTAACTTTTCTCCCCCCCTCCCCCCTTTCCAAAAAATACACACACACACACACACACACACACACACACACACACACACACACACACACACACACACACACACACGCATCCAAAAAATATACACACACAAACATGTGGAAGATATATGTGTATGTTTGTCTTTATCTGGGAGAAAGACCTGGGGGTTAATATCACGCCAGACCTGTCCCCTGAAGCCCACATCAAGAGGATATCATCAGCGGCATATGCCAGGTTGATCAACATAAGAACTGCCTTTAGAAACTTGTGTAAGGGATCGTTTAGGACCTAATATACGACATATGTCAGACTGATCCTGGAGTATGCAGCTCCAGCTTAGAGACGACGGGAACTAAACCTCAAGCTGCTGGAAGAAAGAAGAGTTAGGGGAGACATGATCACCACATACAAGATTCTAAGAGGAATTGACAGGATAGATAAAGCCATTATTTAATACAGGGGGCACACGCAGGCCGGATACAGGTGGAAATTGAGAACCCAAATGATCCATAGAGATATTATAATTTATTTCAGTGTCAGAGTAGTTAACATATGAAATGTGATGTGGTGGAGGCTGACTCCATACACAGTTTCAACTGTAGATATGATAGAGCCCAATAGGCTCAAGAATCACACACACACACACACACACACACACACACACACACACACACACACACACACACACACACACACACACACACACACACACACACACACACATACACACACACACACATACACACACACACACGCACACACACACACACACATACACACACACACACACACACACATACACACACACACACATACACACACACACACGCACACACACACACACACACATACACACACACACACACACACACACACACACACACACACACACATACACACACACACACATACACACACACACACGCACACACACACACACACACATACACACACACACACGCACACACACACACACACACACATGGGTACATTGGGATGGGGTATGAAGAGCGCCTGAGGGAACTGTGCCTTACGACACTAGAAAGAAGAAGGGAGAGGGGGGACATGATAGGAACGTATAAGATACTCAGAGGAATTGACAGAGTGGACATAGACGAAATGTTCACACGGAATAGTAACAGAACGAGAGGACATGGATGGAAGCTTGAAACTCAGATGAGTCACAGAGATGTTAGGAAGTTTTCTTTTAGCGTGAGAGTAGTGGGGAAATGGAATGCACTTCAGGAACAGGTTGTGGAAGCAAATACTATTCATAATTTTAAAACTAGGTATGATAGGGAAATAGGACAGGAGTCATTGCTGTAAACAACCGATGCTCGAAAGGCGGGATCCAAGAGTCAATGCTCGATCCTGCAGACACAACTAGGTGAGTACAACTAGGTGAGTACACACACACAAACAGGAAGATAAGGGAATGAATGAGAGGACCCCCCCCCCCACGCCCCCCTCACACCAATGAATGAGGTGACGATATAAACAAACACGTAAAAAACGAGTGTGGAAGGCGGGAGAGGGGGGGGGGCGCGGGGGGGGGGGGCGAAGGTCGAAGGCTAGAGAGATTTGTTGAGGGGGTGTGGGGGAGTGAGGGGGGGGTGTAAGGGGGGGGGGTGGTAGATTGGAGGGGAGAGGTGGTGGTTGAGAGGGGTGCCAAGGAGTGGTGGTAGAGGCGATGAGGGGTGGTGGAGGAGGGGGGGTGCTACAGGTTGGTGGGGGAGGGGGGGTTGTTGTTGATGGGGGGATGTGGTCAAGGGGGGGAAGTGGGCCGCCTTGTCTGGAGTTAACTACTGGGCTAGCAATCTCCGGGTTGTTCAGCTGTCCACTGGAGGCCACGGTAGCTGCCTGTTCCACACATACACACGCCCCCTTGTATATATATACAGTTTAAACTACTAGAGGTAGGATGCTTCTATGACAACCGCCTGCTGTAAAGGCGTGGCCCAAGAGTCGGCGCTCGATCCTGCAGGCACAAATTGGTGAGTATGCTGTAAATAGGAGAGTTCACACCGACGGAACATGAATTGTTGATCATTTATATCAGTTTTCAACAGTCGTCTTTTGTGAGGGAATGTTTGCAACTGCTGTGTAAAGTGAGCCCCCGAGTCTCTGGCACAAGGTAATTACATAGAGTGGTGTGGTTCATGATTACCTGTGTGTGTGTGTGTGTGTGTGTGTGTGTGTGTGTGTGTGTGTGTGTGTGTGTGTGTGTGTGTGTGTGTGTGTGTGTATGTGAGTGTGGGTGTGTGTGTGTACTCACCTATTTGTAGTCACCTATTTGTGCTTGCAGGATCGAGCATTGACTCTTGGATCCCGCCTTTCTAGCTATCGGTTGTTTACAGCAATGACTCCTGTCCCATTTCCCTATCATACCTAGTTTTAAAAGTATGAATAGTATTTGCTTCCACAACCTGTTCCCCAAGTGCATTCCATTTTTCTACTACTCTCACGCTAAAAGAAAACTTCCTAACATCTCTGTGACTCATCTGAGTTTCCAGTTTCCACCCATGTCCCCTCGTTCTGTTATTATTACGTGTGAACATTTCATCTATTTCCACTTTGTCAATTCCCCTGAGTATTTTATATGTCCCTATCATATCTCCTCTCTCCCTTCTTTTCTCTAGTGTCGTAAGGTTCAGTTCCTTCAGCCGCTCTTCATATCCCATCCCTCGTAACTCTGGGACAAGCCTCGTCGCAAACCTCTGAACCTTCTCCAGTTTCTTTATGTGTTTCTTCAGGTGGGGGCTCCATGATGGCGCGGCATACTCTAAGACGGGTCTCACGTAGGCAGTGTAAAGCGCCCTAAAAGCCTCCTCATTTAGGTTTCTGAATGAAGTTTTAATTTTCGCCAGTGTAGAGTACGCTGCTGTCGTTATCCTATTTATATGTGCCTCAGGAGTTAGATTAGGTGTCACATCCACTCCCAGGTCTCTTTCTCGAATCGTTACAGGTAGGCTGTTCCCCTTCATTGTGTACTGTCCCTTTGGTCTCCTGTCACCTGATCCCATTTCCATAACTTTACATTTACTGGTGTTAAACTCCAGTAGCCATTTCCCTGACCATCTCTGCAGCCTGTTTAAGTCCTCTTGGAGGATCCTACAATCCTCGTCTGTCACAACTCTTCTCATTAATTTTGCGTCATCTGCAAACATTGACATGTATGATTCCACTCCTGTAAACATATCATTTACGTAAATTAGAAAGAGGATTGGTCCCAGCACCGATCCTTGAGGTACTCCACTTGTTACTGTTCGCCAGTCCGACTTTTCGCCCCTTACCATTACCCTCTGGCTCCTTCCTGTTAGGTAGTTCTTCACCCATACTAGGGCCTTTCCGCTTACTCCTGCCTGCCTCTCAAGTTTGTATAGCAGTCTCATGTGCGGTACCGTATCAAAGGCCTTTTGGCAGTCAAGAAATATGCAGTCTGCCCAGCCTTCTCTGTCCTGCCTTATCCTTGTTACTTAATCATAGAATTCTAAAAGGTTTGTTAGGCATGATTTCCCTGTCCAGAACCCATGTTGGTGCTTGTTTACAAACCCAATGCTCTCCAGGTGCTCAACAAGTCTTAGCCTAATTATTCTTTCAAGTATTTTGCAGGGGATGCTTGTCAGTGATACGGGTCTGTAGTTAAGTGCCTCCTCCCTATCACCTTTTTTGAAAATCGGTACGACATTTGCCTCCTTCCAGCAACTGGGCAATTCTCCCGACATAAGTGACTCATTAAAGATCATTGCCAGAGGCACGCTGAGAGCCTGCGCTGCCTCTTTAAGTATCCACGGTGATACTTTGTCTGGTCCAACAGCTTTATTTGCATCCAGTGTTGTCAACTGTTTCATTACATCCTCTGCTGTCACCTCTATATCTGATAGTCTTTCATCTTGGGTAATCTCTTCTAACAATGGGAGCTGCTCAGGCTCGGTTGTGAACACTCCATGGAATTTTGCATTCAGTACCTCGCAGATTTCCTTGTCGCTTTCTGTATATGCCCCTTCTGTTTTCCTCAGTCTTGTCACTTGGTCATTTACCGACATCTTCCTTCTTATATGGCTATGTAGTAATTTTGGTTGCTTTTTCGCTTTGACTGCAATATCATTCTCATAATTTCTTTCCGACACTCGTCTTATGTTAATGTAATCATTCCTAGCTCTGTTACATCTAATCCTGTTGTCCTCTGTCCTTTGTCTTCTGTACTTCCTCCACTCCCTCCTGCTTCTCACCTTTGCTTCCTGACACTGTCTATTAAACCATGGGTTATTATATTCCCTCCTGCTTTTTTCCTTTATTGTTGGAATAAATCTCTCTTCAGCCTCCTTGCATTTCAATATGACTTGGTTCATCATACCTTGCACTGTTTTTCCTCTAAGTTCTTCCTCCCACTGCACTTCTCCCAGGTAGTCCCTTATCCTTCTGTAGTCCCCTTTTCTGTAATCAAGTCTCCCTTCCCGGACCTCTTGTCCTTTGGTCACAATTTTAAGCTCCATCATGTAGTCAAAGACTAGGACACAATGGTCACTAGCTCCTAGTGGTATTTCATGTTCCAACTGCTCGATGTCTTCTACATTCTGAGTGAAAATGAGATCTAATAGGCTGGGCGTATCCCCTCCTCTTTCCCTAGTATCTTCTTTTACATGCTGTGTTAGGAAATTCCTGTCAATAACGTCTACCAGCTTCGCTCCCCAGGTCTCCTCCCCGCCATGGGGATTCCTCGTGTGTGTATGTGTGTGTATGTGTATGTGTGTGTGTGTGTGTGTGTGTGTGTGTGTTTACTAGTTGTGTTTTTGCGGGGGTTGAGCTTTGCTCTTTCGGCCCGCCTCTCAACTGTCAATCAACTGTTTTACTAACTACTTTTTTTTTTTTTTTTTTTTTTTTTTTCACACACCACACACACACACACACCCCAAGAAGCAGCCCGTGACAGCTGACTAACTCCCAGGTACCTATTTACTGCTAGGTAACAGGGGCACTTAGGGTGAAAGAAACTTTGCCCATTTGTTTCTGCCTCGTGCGGGAATAGAACCCGCGCCACAGAATTACGAGTCCTGCGCGCTATCCACCAGGCTACGAGGCCCCTCCACCAGGCTACGAGGCCCTGTGTGTGTGTGTGTGTGTGTGTGTGTGTGTGTATGTGTATGTGTATGTGTATGTGTGTGTGTGTGTGTGTGTGTGTGTGTGTGTGTGTGTGTGTGTGTGTGTGTGTGTGTGTGTGTGTGTGTGTATGTGTATGTGTATGTGTGTGTGTGTGAACTCACCTATTTGTTTCTGGCTACAGGATGGAGCTTTAACTCTTGGATCCCGCCTTTCTAGCCACCGGTTGTCTAATAAATTCTTAATGCAATGAATCATTAATACAATAAATTATTAATGCAGTGACTCCTGCTCTATTTCTCGAACATATCTACGTTTATAATTATGAATGTAGTTTGCTTACGACCTAATTCTTTAGTTAATTACATTTCTTACTGTTTTTACGGTAAAATGTAATTTCTCTATGGCTGATCTGTCTCTCAAGGTTCCATCCATGCACTGTTCTATTCATTGTGAGCATTATCTTTTATTCCGCTTTATCAAACCACCTCAGTATTTTATACGTTTCTGTCATGTCTCCGTTCTTTCTTCTTTGTACTTAGCGTCGTCAGATCTGGTTCTTTCAGTCTCTCTTCATACTCCAGCCCTCACAGTTCCGGGACGAGCCTCGTTGCGAACCTCTTCACGTTATCAATTTAGGCGTTTTTAGAAGGGTCTCCGCGATGATGGGGCGGCGTACTCTAAGACGTGAGCGTGCAGCCATCTTAACGACTCCTTATTTGTGTTCCTGAACGATGTTTTCTGACTGTTGACCAATCCACGCACTAGAAAATGAAGGGACGACGACGTTTCGGTCCGTCCTGGACCATTCTCAAGTCGATTTTTTCTGACCTTTACTGCCGTAGAGTAAGCAGCTGCAACGCTATCCTGTATCGCTATCCTGTATCAGCTATCCTGTATCAGCTATCCTGTATCGCTATCCTGTATCAGCTATCCTGTATCCTGTGTACTCGGGAGTTACAGACATTTCTCAGGCTGTGGTGGGTAACACAGTGGTATTGTGAAGTGGGCTTTGCACACGAGTCATTTTGCGAGGCTTAGTTTATGGCATATGGCAAGTCAGGAGTCTCTGGCATATGGTAAGTCAGGAGTCTCTGGCATATGGCAAGTCAGGAGTCTCTGGCATATGGCAAGTCAGGAGTCTCTGGCATATGGTAAGTCAGGAGTCTCTGGCATATGGCAAGTCAGGAGTCTCTGGCATATGGCAAGTCAGGAGTCTCTGGCATATGGCAAGTCAGGAGTCTCTGGCATATGGCAAGTCAGGAGTCTCTGGCATATGGCAAGTCAGGAGTCTCTGGCCAGCTTTACAGTCTTGTCTCTGTCTTAATCTTTCTTGACTCTCCCTAGCTTTCACTTTCCTTGGTCTCCTCTTCCTCGCCTCACTTTCTCCTCACCCAGCCAGTGCCTCACTCAGCCAGTGCCTCACCCAGCCAGTGCCTCACCCAGCCAGTGCCTCACCCAGCCAGTGCCACACCCAGCCAGTGCCACACCCAGCCAGTGCCTCACCCAGCCAGTGCCTCACCCAGCCAGTGCCACACCCAGCCAGTGCCTCACCCAGCCAGTGCCACACCCAGCCAGTGCCACACCCAGCCAGTGCCACACCCAGCCAGTGCCTCACCCAGTCAGTGCCACACCCAGCCAGTGCCACACCCAGCCAGTGCCACACCCAGCCAGTGCCTCACCCAGCCAGTGCCTCACCCAGTCAGTGCCACACCCAGCCAGTGCCACACCCAGCCAGTGCCACACCCAGCCAGTGCCTCACCCAGCCAGTGCCTCACCCAGCCAGTGCCTCACCCAGCCAGTGCCACACCCAGCCAGTGCCTCACCCAGCCAGTGCCTCACCCAGCCAGTGCCACACCCAGCCAGTGCCACACCCAGCCAGTGCCTCACCCAGCCAGTGCCACACCCAGCCAGTGCCACACCCAGCCAGTGCCACACCCAGCCAGTGCCACACCCAGCCAGTGCCACACCCAGCCAGTGCCACACCCAGCCAGTGCCACACCCAGCCAGTGCCACACCCAGCCAGTGCCTCACCCAGTCAGTGCCACACCCAGCCAGTGCCACACCCAGCCAGTGCCACACCCAGCCAGTGCCACACCCAGCCAGTGCCTCACCCAGCCAGTGCCTCACCGGCCAGTGCCTGGCTCCTGGCCTTGATAGTGCCACCAGCTGGTGTACCAATATGGCGGCGCCCATTAAATGTTAAGAAGGCCGCCATTGTTGTTTTGGTGGAGTGGTCGGCGGGTCCCGCACGTGGGCGTCGCGCGCCCTCAACACGTCGGAACTCATGAGTTCCGTGAGTTCCGACCTGTTGACACTGAGTTCCGACACTTATGAACTTTTACATCTGTGTTGAAAGAAACACAAATCAGGGAAAAGTGTGACACTGTAAGTGCCTGAACTTTAAGCTCCGTGAAGAACAGGAACTTGTAACTGCCTGAACTTTAAGCTCCGTGAGGAACAGGAACTTGTAACTTCCAGAACTTTAAGCTCCGTGAGGAACAGGAACTTGTAACTTCCAGAACTTTAAGCTCCGTGAGGAACAGGAACTTGTAACTGCCAGAACTTTAAGCTCCGTGAGGAACAGCAACTTGTAACTGCCAGAACTTTAAGCTCCGTGAGGAACAGCAACTTGTAACTGCCAGAACTTTAAGCTCCGTGAGGAACAGGAACTTGTAACTGCCAGAACTTTAAGCTCCGTGAAATTCTGAACCTTTTTCTGAGTCTTCAACGTTATAATTCCCATTTTCTGGGACAGGAAGCGTGAAGCCAGGCTGTCAAAGGTCAGCCCAGGTCACCTACTGACCTTCCTATAACTACAACACAATACTTGCTTACCTCCCGGGAAGTTATTAACTCCTATAACCACAAAAGTTCTCACTACGCGGAAAAAATTAAATATATATATATTTAAATATATTTAGCATTCAAGATAGATATTTGAAATCAATCTTATGACGGGACTAAAGCTTCTGCGTGATAACAAAAGCAACATTGTGTCAGTTGAACTGTTAGAACACATATGTAATGAAACTAGCGAGTCTAAATGGATTCCAAGAAGAGCCACTGATATTCAAATGATGGGACTGCACGATGTATATACAGATGAAAGAGTACAGCACTTCCTTCCACCCTGGCAGATAGTACCTTTTGACATCCTGACCCCTGCATGACCCCACCAAGAAACTAATTACAAGCAACCCTCATGCTCAGCTTGCTGCTAAATTAAGCGCCATAGAACACATTCACAACATACAAGCTGAAAACAACATAGCACAGACCATATACACTGACGGGTCACTCAACACAGCTACAGGGCTAAATATGTTATAGTTAGCTGTTGCTAAATATAACATTTCTCTATAACTAGCTGAGGTGTGAAGTATAGATGAAATTGTTAATGTAATAATCTCCGTTGGGGTCTGATGAAGACCTTTTGTGTCCTGTGTAAACCTTTTTGCGCTACCGCTCACAGGATGATTATTAATGGCAGGCAGGCAGGCAGGCAGGCAGGCAGGCAGGCAGGCAGGGAGGCAGGCAGGCAGGCAGGCAGGCAGGCAGGCAGGCAGGCTGGCTGGCAGGCACGCAGGCAGGCAGGCAGGGAGGCAGGCAGGCAGGCAGGCAGGCAGGCAGGCAGGCAGGCAGGCAGACAGGCAGGCAGGCAGGCAGGCAGGCAGGCAGGCAGACAGACAGACAGGCAGGCAGGCAGGCAGGCAGGCAGGCAGACAGCCAGGCAGGCAGGCAGACAGACAGACAGGCAGGCAGGCAGGCAGGCAGGCAGGCAGCCAACCAGCCAGCCAGCCAGGCAGGCAGGCAGGCAAGCAGGCAGGCAGCCAGGCAGGCAGTCAGGCAGGCAGGCAGGCAGGCAGGCAGGCAGCCAACCAGCCAGCCAGCCAGGCAGGCAGGCAGGCAAGCAGGCAGGCAGCCAGGCAGGCAGGCAGGCAGGCAGGCAGGCTGGCAGCCAACCAGCCAGCCAGCCAGGCAGGCAGGCAGGCAAGCAGGCAGGCAGCCAGGCAGGCAGCCAGGCAGGCAGGCAGGCAGGCAGGCAGGCAGGCAGGCAGGCAGGCAGGCAGACAGACAGACAGACATTATCAACCCGAGGAAAGATCTACTAATGTACATACAAGAGTGCAATAAACTGCTGTAATACTCTAGAGATCTGCGACAGTGAACCACCACAGAGAGACGTACAGAGCGGCCACCAACCCCCTCACATAATACCTCTCCCATCTCCCTAATACCCCCCCCTTCCCCTACCCCCTCCCCATCCCCCAACCCCCTCCCCCATCCCCCTCCCCCTACCCCCTCCCCATCCCCCTCCCCCCTCCCCCTCCCCCTACCCCCTACCCCCTACCCCTACCCCCTCTCCCACAGTTGATGTGATATCTTGGGTGTCTTAAGGGGGTCGAGCCCGTCCTAAAGTTGCCCAAACCACTCCGACACCACCAGCTCTGGTGTAATCTCAGTTCAGCACTGAGCAGTGTTACAGCAGAATAATACAGACATGACGCCTGTATCGAGGCTAATATCGAAACATTACAAAGAATGTGTGCCAAATATTACAATTAAGTCCGAGTGATTGACAAGTCTTATCTCCCCCCCCCTACTATCCGATAGAATAGTAATAGGGCAGCAAATTGGTTCCCATGACTTAGGCAACTGTTGTGGGTTGTAGCCTGAGGAATAGTCAGTCATGAACCTAGAGGGACCTCGATGCCAGGCTGATACAGGCTTCACGTCCCCCGGGGCAAACAGGAGCCACAGTAACTTGTACAAGTTACAGCTGATTAGTGCTGTACCACTTCCCGTTTTCTGTGTCAATCAGCTGACTCTTGTTTACAACTGCAGCAGGTCACGTGACGCCCCCCTCCCCCCACACACAAAGTTAGAAAGTTACAAAGTTAGAAAGAATGTTCTCAGTGTCAAAGTAGTTAGTAAATGGAATGCATTAGGCAGTGATGTGGTGGAGGCTGACTCCATACACAGTTTCAAGTGTAGATATACGAGAGCCCAGTAGGCTCAGGAACCTGTACACCTGTTGATTGACGGTTGAGAGGCGGGATCAAAGAGCCAGAGCTCAACCTCCGCAAGCACAACTAGTTGAACACAACTAAGTGAGTACACAGCAGCTGCTCAGTGACTTAATAAATTCTTCCAAGGCGTTTGCATGCTCTCACTCCGTTTTCTAAGTATCGTTTTCTCTCGTCTACATGCTACTACAGGTTGACATGCCATCTTCAATCTGGTGCCCCTAGGAATCACATGAGACAAGCCCATGACATTACTCTAACAAGAGAAATGTTGAACAAGAATACTTGCATAATAGACAAAACCCAAGATTCAAGAAGATTACAAATTCTTGAGGCAATTCACATAAGAACAGAGCGACCTACCATGAACACCCAAATCACGGAACTATTTACTCTACCCACCATGAGAGTAAGGACAAGACAAGAACATATCGATGCCAACACAGAAGACAATGTCCAACATAACAGGCCAATTACACTGGATTAATCTTTGTGTTTAGATAGGAGATGCCTCGTATGGGCCAATAAGCCTTCTGCAGCCCCTATGTTTATCCCTTATGTATCCCCCCATGTTTTTCACCTTCATTGTATTATCACCTGACCTAATGCGGGTATAAAACCAACTAGTATTGTAAGATCTGTTCACTTGAGAATGAACCATGGAGGTTCGAAACGTCGTGCAAATTATACAAATAAGTGTAATACACTATAGTAAATCACTTCTTTTCTTCACCTTAAAAGTACGAAAATGAGTTTTGGAGAACTCCTATTCCAATTAAGCCCTGATGCTAAGAAAATAGTTAGAGGGATAGAAGCCCTAAACCAGAAAATAATAAATACAGAATCTGCGGTCATATTCAATGAAACATGTTTGAAAGAAAACCTGCTGCCAGTATACACCAATATATATATATATATATATATATATATATATATATATATATATATATATATATATATATATATATATATATATATATATATATATATGCAGACAGTCCTGTATAACATGCACTCTACGCCTGTGTTATCAGCACCGGGTTCGATCCCGGGCGCCGGCGAGAAACAATGGGCAGAGTTTCTTTCACCCTATGTCCCTGTTACCTAGCAGTAAAATAGGTACCTGGGTGTTAGTCAGCTGTCACGGGTTGCTTCCTGGGGGTGGAGGCCTGGTCGAGGACCGGGCCGCGGGGACACTAAAAAAAAAAAAGCCCCGAAATCATCTCAAGATAACCTCAAGATATACCCTATGCCCCTGTTACCTAGCAGTAAAATAGGTACCTGGGTGTTAGTCAGCTGTCACGGGCTGCTTCCTGGGAGTGGAGGCCTGGTCGAGGACCGGGCCGCGGGGACACTAAAAAGCCCCGAAATCATCTCAAGATAACCAGGCCAGAGACAGCCTACACACCATGTGAGAGCTCGCTGGTAAATGAACCATGCCGCGCGTGTACCACAACAGTTACGTGTATAATGTGTAATCTGAGCTAATGAGCCTTCCCGTGTGTGGGTTGGCGTGTGCCTGTTAGCAGGGCCTCGTGCAGTTACCGGGTGGATTGGTCGGGGTCGACGCCCCTGCACCTCAAGCTCCCAACTATGGCATTTATAAGTTATAAATTGGAGGGGAGGTAGTGGAGTTATCAAGGGAAAGCGCTAAGCCATTACGACTATTTAGCACTGGGAAGGGGTCAGGATAAGGATTTGGGATGGGACGCGGAGAAGGAATGGTGTCCAACCACTTGGACGGTCGGGGATTGAACTCCGACCTGCATGAAGCGAGACCGTCGCTCTACCGTCCAACCCATAAGACCCCCATATTAAACTTTTGAGAATCAGTTATATATGGAAGTTGAAAGTATCTTTTTTTTTTTTTGAGATATATACAAGAGTTGTTACATTCTTGTACAGCCACTAGTACGCGTAGCGTTTCGGGCAAGTCCTTAATCCTATGGTCCCTGGAATACGATCCCCTGCCGCGAAGAATCGTTTTTTCATCCAAGTACACATTTTACTGTTGAGTTAAACAGAGGCTACAGTTAAGGAATTGCGCCCAGTAAATCCTCCCCGGCCAGGATACGAACCCATGACATAGCGCTCGCGGAACGCCAGGCGAGTGTCTTACCACTACACCACGGAGACTGAGTTCCAGCGAGAATAGACTCGCATTAGGTTTAGATTTAGGAAAGACCTGGGTAAATACTCGTTCAGTAACAGGGCTGTTGATTTGTGGAACCAATTGCCGCGTAACGTGGTTGAGGTGGGGTCCCTCGATTGTTTCAAGCGCGGGTTGGACAAGTATATGAGTGGGATTGGGTGGTTATAGATAGGTGCTGCCTCGTATGGGCCAATAGGCCTTCTGCAGTTACTTTTGTTCTTATGTTTACGTTCTTATTTCATTACATTTCCAGGAAAACTAAATTCATTCCGAGTACTTCTAATGATAGGTCTCTATATCAAGGGTGGCCAACCTATGGCACACGTGCCCGAGGTGGCACGCGTGAAACTGTTTTAGCACGAGGAATACAGATAGTTTCCGCAGGCAGTTATTTCAATTGGATATCAACCTGTCCGCAGGTCAGGTTCGTTAAAACAGCGGCCAAGGCGCATTTATCAACTTTAATATACTGTGTATTAAACTATGTTTGTTCTCATATATACATTAATTTTATCATATATTAACGTTCTATGTGCATTGTGACGTAGGTTAGGTTAGGTTAAGTTAGGTTAGATTAGTTAGGTTAGGTTAGATTAGGTTAGGTTAAGTTAGGTTAGATTAGGTTAGGTTAGGTTAGGTTAAGTTAGGTTAGATTAGGTTAGGTTAGGTTAGATTAGGTTAGATTAGGTTAGGTTAAATTAGGCTAGGTTAGGTTAGGTTAGGTGTTTAGGTTCTGTGTGCGATTATTTGTGTTTGTAGTACGTGGGTGAAGCATTTAGAGAGGTGCGATTCGAACTTAAGAGCTAAACGATGCACTTTCAAAAAAAAATCGAACGTCATTAGCTGTGATTAGTGTAGAGTTTTTCATTTATAAACACGGTGGCGGGGGGGGGGGCGGGGAGGGGGTGAATTTACGAACATTGGCCAAAGTTTATGAGGACGGGATGAATTATTTCCATGTTAATTACATGGGTGAAGCATTTAGAGCAACCCGCCCTGAGTGGAGGTTCACTCCACCCAGCGGCCGACCCCGGAGATGCATGCTTCAACTTGTATTAATTAACTTGATGTTCACTCAAAATGCGAAGTGTCTCAAATATAAATAAATATTATGTATTAACACATTGTGCATATTTTGGCGTAGGTTAGGTTAGGTGTTAAGGTTCTATTGGCGATTATTTGTGTTTGTAGTACGTGGGTGAAGCATTTACAGCGTTGGGGTTCGAACAGAGGCCGTCAGCGAAGCACTGTTCGAGAAATGTTCGAACATCAGTTGTAAGTCGTTTGTAAAGTGTTTTTCATTCATCAACAGGAAGTTTGGCGGCTGCCTGTCATCACGTTTGGCCCATGTTGATGAGGACCGGCTGGAATGAACACGGGCTGAGGACGGGCTGGAATGAACACGGGCTGAGGACGGGCTGGAATGAACACGGGCTGAGGACGGGCTGGAATGAACACGGGCTAAGGACGGGCTGGAATGAACACGGGCTGGAATGAACACGGGCTGAGGACGGCCTGGAATGAACACGGGCTGAGAGATTTGTGAGCGAACTCGCTCCAAGTTCGGAATGAGGACGAATCCAACCTTTACTTCCACGGGTCAGACAAGCAAGACACCATCAGTAAGACGACTCACATGGCTTGTGAAAGACCACGATGTGATGAGTCTTACCAAAACGTTGAAGACTTAACTACTGGCGGATAAGAGGAACATACAGTCAGTCACAGTGACTTAGAAGAACTGCATGTTATCACTAGCTTGTTAAGATAAAAACTGTGTGTTCAAATGGCCACCGGTACTTAACCTGATCATGTCTTGTCTAACCACTTCCCAAAAGTGCATAGTTGTAATCAGTGATAACAAAAGAACTAATGACCATTAACTTCTAAGGACCACATACGTGTTGACACGAGAGAGTGCTGAGTGTGTTGAAATTGAAATTGAAATAAGTTTATTGAGGTAGAAAACACACAAAGGGATGCGGTAGCTGTGTTGACGGCTGGAGCAAAATGACATGTTCGTCGACGTCTGCAATCCCTGGTTCAGTGTTTCTAGTGTTGTGCTGCGTGCTTGCAACGTCTTGCAAGATTTACGAATGCGGGAATGTTGCAAGGTGGTGTTGACACTCTCTTGCCCCAGATAAACGAGGTACACAGCCTCCACATCCTTCAGCATAAGGTAAGCAACTCTCGCCTTTACTTGTGACATTATATATATATATATATATATATATATATATATATATATATATATATATATATATATATATATATATATATATATATATATATATATAAATGAAAATGTGAGCATTCTTGTTATGAATAATATATTTATTTTGTCTGAGTATTTACATGTATAAAGGTTCTTTAGTATTATAAATAATTCACTTTCTTGCCATTACAGGTAAAATTTTCAGGTCTTCGAGGGACAGAAAATTCACCAGTTTTGAGGTAAGTTCCAATTTTCCTTGTGTGGGCGTAGCTCTTGTTAACAGCGACGACTGAACCCCCGCGAGGGTAGGGGGGGTTATCCTCATGTTCCAGCTTGCTGTCATTACCACAGTGGCGTGTGTGTAATTACCTAAGTGTAGTTACAGGATGAGAGCTACGCTCGTGGTGTCCCGTCTGCCCAGCACTCTTTGACTTATAACGCTTTGAAACTACTGACGGTCTTGGCCTCTAAGACCTGAGGCCAAAAATTGTTGTACTAGAAAATGGAAGCGGGTGGCAAAAGTGAAGTGCTGTCCCGTTTTATATTTTAAGTCCTCTGGTAGGTTAGGAGAGGACGTTGACCGTTTTCTTGAGCTTGGGAAAGCGTAGGAGGACGGGCAGGATAACAGCGTCTGGAACTTGGTAGTTTAACATGCTCATTGTGCTTCACCACAAAAACTATTGAACTCCAAAGCTACTCCTTCAGTGTGGGGGGGGGGGAGGTATACCTCCCTCAGTCTTCATAGCTCTATTCGTTCACCAGTCTCTTCGGAGGCGTGGGTTCGTATCCCACCGCTGCCACCAGTATTCGTTGCCTTGTTGGGTTGAACGTTATACACAGTAGGCACTTCTGTAGCTTTATTGCTTAAGACAACAAGGTGTATAACTGGCCAGCCGAGGTCCTAACCTACTCTGGGTCTGAGAGAGAACTGAGCCTGCTGGGAGCACGGCTGGTGCTCCTCTGTCTGGCATGACGTCAGAGGCCTACTCGCCTGTGATTGGTTATGTCTCAACCGCCATGTTATTTGAATATAACAGCTCAGTTACCTTAGTGAAGGAAGGAGCCTTACCCTCCGTGTCTCACTGTTTTTTATTTATTTATTTATTTATTTATATACAAGAAGATATATTGGGTTTGTGAGAATACACAGCATAGTACAGTAATTGCACTCTTGTAAAGCCACTAGTACGCGCAGCGTTTCGGGCAGAAGTAAGGCTGTTGGCTGTTGGTAAGGTAAAACAGTAAGGCTGTTGCGGGCTGATGGAGTAAGGAAGCCAGAGACAGACGGAGAGAAAGAGAAAGATTTATACAAGACATTTCTCACTGAGGGGAAGGATGTGAGGGTATGTATAGAGGATCCAATTTCGCTCAGGCATGAGTGGGAGTGATCGTCTCCTGGGAAGGGGCCGTGGAGCGGATTCCTGTAGTTATGAGATCTGACGCCGCGTCTCGCCTGACTCTTCCCGGTACTGGACAAGAGCCGCGTCCATCCCACCATTTTGTACTTGTTTCTTAGACCCGTCGGCGATGAGAAGCGGTTGCGCCCGGCTGTCTCTTGTTTGAGAAATTTGGCAATAGTTGAATTACAATTTTTTACTCCTCACATGATGCCTCTGTTCACCTAGCAATAAATAGATACCTGGGAGTTAGGCAGCTGCTACAGGCTGCTTCCTGGGGGGGAAGGGGGGTGTGTGAGTGTGTTAGAAATATATGTTGTAGTATATAACTGAGGAAAAATAAATTGGTAGGAAAGGTTGGGTCCAAGAGCTAATAGCTCGATTTTGTAGACACTAATAGTAAATGCGCACACACACACACACACACACACACACACACACACACACACACACACACACACACACACACACACACACACACACACACACACAGTAGCAGTAACTAGGTACCTAGTTACCTAGGTACCTGGGAGTTAGTCAGCTGTCACGGGCTGCTTCCTGGGGTGTGTGTGTTTGTGTGGTGTGGGAAAAAAATGTAGTAGTAGAAACAGTTGATTGACAGTTGAGAGGCGGGCCGAAAGAGCAGAGCTCAACCCCCGCAAGCACAACTAGGTGAATGCACACACACACACACACACACACACACATGGACCAAAGAGCCAAAGCTCAACCCCCGCAAGCGCAAATAGGTGAGTACACACACACACACACACACACACACACACACACACACACACACACACACACACACACACACACAGGACTAAACACGGGACCAAAGAGCCACAGTTCAACCCCCCGCAAGCACAACTAGGTGAGTAGGGCCGACCTGACCGCTGACAAAGGCAGTATCTCCTCTCTCACCAGACTCCTCCTGGTAGAGCACCCTCCAGGGACCCCCCACACCCCCCTCCCCTCGCCCCTTCCTTGAACCTGTTCCCCGTCTCTTCTTCCTCTCAGTTGCTACCTCCATCTCCCCTCGTCAGCGTTAAGAGGAAACCCTTCACAAAAAGTAAGAAGCTTCCCCTTAGTGTGAGGAGTAATGACCTTAACACCTGAGGGTCTCGTCACAGACTCTAACAAGGTTGTCACGGAGCCCGAACAACCAGGTCGACGTTCCTCCCTACCCTACCCTTACCCCACTCTCCCCTACCCTTACCTACTCTCCCCTACCCTTAATCTCCACCATTTGCATCTACAGTATACCTCTAATCTACAGATAATTTAATTTCTTTATTCTCTCCCGTGCAATCAAGATATAAAAGTAATACAGGAAGGATTCCAGTATAAAACACGTACAATACAGGTACAGTACAAGAGCAATACAGGAAGGATACCAGTATGAAACACGTACAATACAGGTACAGTACAAGAGCAATACAGGAAGGATACCAGTATGAAACACGTACAATACAGGTACAGTACAAGAGCAATACAGGAAGGACACCATCATGAAACACGTACAATACAGGTACAGCACAAGAGCAATACAGGAAGGACACCATCATGAAACACGTACAATACAGGTACAGCACAAGAGCAATACAGGAAGGACACCATCATGAAACACGTACAATACAGGTACAGTACAAGAGCAATACAGGAAGGACACCATCATGAAACACGTACAATACAGATACAGCACAAGAGCAATACAGGAAGGACACCATCATGAAACACGTACAATACAGGTACAGCACAAGAGCAATACAGGAAGGATACAGGTATTACACGGGGTGATAATTAGTGGATCAGAGCGTGTAAGAGCGGACCGGAGCGACTGTAATCACCATCTAAGAGAAGACGGACTAATTACTCAGGTAAGATGAGTCTTATCAACAAGGATTCACTTTAATTACGAATGCGATGGTTAAATTAATATATAATTTGATTTTGTTAATAAATAAACTCGGTTTTTAGTAAATCTGGTTTTAATTAACCATATTTAATAATTATGGGATCGGATAATTCCAGCTTGAAGTAGATGTGATAATTCCAAATGGATTTGATAGTAACGTTCAGGTGTGGTAATTACAGGCATGTGTGTGGTAATTACAGGCAGGTGTGGTAATTACAGGCAGGTGTGTGGTAATTACAGGCAGGTGTGCGGTAATTACAGGCAGGTGTGTGATAATTACAGGCAGGTGTGTGGTAATTACAGGCAGGTGTGTGGTAATTACAGGCAGGTGTGTGGTAATTACAGGCATGTGTGTGGTAATTACAGGCAGGTGTGCGGTAATTACAGGCAGGTATGTGGTAATTACAGGCAGGTGTGGTAATTACAGGCAGGTGTGTGGTAATTACAAGCACGTGTGTGGTAATTACAGGCAGGTGTGGTAATTACAGGCAGGTGTGTGGTAATTACAAGCAGGTGTGTAGTAATTACAGGCATATGTGGCAATTTCAGACAGGTGTGGCAATTACCTATAATCGAGGGGAACCACTTTAATAATTACAAGGCAGGTGTCATAATTACAGTGAGGGACAGTTAGCCAGCTGTGCCGGTTAGACAGAAAATAGGCAGGTGTTTCGGTGAGGCAGATATTAATGATATGACGTCACCAGCACGGCCTGACCTACTTGTCCAGGGCGGGCGTGGTCAGCCCGTCATGACCTTGACCAAGATGGCGCCGGGTGACCCAGCGCGGCCGGCCATACAAGGCCTCCAGACATTTATTTTCCCCCGTCGAGTTTATAATGAGTTTTTTTTCCAAGACGTTGCTTCTCCCTGATGGAGTTTGGGTAGAAAATACCTTGTTGGAAACTTTTCCTTTCTGAAGAATATAGCATTTATTTTGGGGGGGAATAACACCTATATTTCTCAGTCATCATCTGGAGTGTTACTTTAGCACCTGGAGTGTTACTTTAGCACCTGGAGTGTTACTTTAGCACCTGGAGTGTTACTTTAGCACCTGGAGTGTTACTTTAGCACCTGGAGTGTTACAACACCTGTGCCACAACCCGTTCCCGCACTTTCTTACAGTCAATATTGACTTATTAAATACGTGCATATGTGACATACTAAACATACTAGTTTACCTTGAAAAGCTTCATAGAAAACACCGACCTTACCTAACCTTCTTAGTATGTTAAGATAAGCATCTTATTGCTTCGTAATTACAATTATTACTTAACCTATTATAGGTATAGGTTAAGTAATAATTGTAATTACGAAGCAATAAGATGCTTATCTTAACATACTAAGAAGGTTAGGTAAGGTCGGTGTTTTCTATGAAGCTTTTTAAGGTAAACTAGTATGTTTAGTATGTCACATATGCACGTATTTAATAAGTCAATATTGACTGTAAGAAAGTGCGAGAACGGGCTGTGTGCCAACACCTGTAGCCGCGTAGCCGCCAGGTTCAGAGCCAGAGGGGGGGGTACAGAAAGTTGCTACCTCCGTTGCAACACCTTCAAGGAAGCAGCAACACCTTCAAGGAAGCAGCAACATCTTCAAGAAAGCAGCAACACCGTCAAGAAAGCAGCAACACCTTCAAGAAAGCAGCAACACCTTCAAGAAAGCAGCAACACCTTCAAGAAAGCAGCAACACCTTCAAGGAAGCAGCAACACCTTCAAGAAAGCAGCAATACCTTCAAGAAAGCAGCAACACCTTCAAGAAAGCAGCAACACCTTCAAGGAAGCAGCAACACCTTCAAGAAAGCAGCAACACCGTCAAGAAAGCAGCAACACCTTCAAGGAAGCAGCAACACCTTCAAGAAAGCAGCAACACCTTCAAGGAAGCAGCAACACCTTCAAGAAAGCAGCAACACCTTCAAGAAAGCAGCAACACCTACAAGAAAGCAGCAACACCTTCAAGAAAGCAGCAACACCTTCAAGAAAGCAGCAACACCTTCAAGAAAGCAGCAACACCTTCAAGAAAGCAGCAACACCTTCAAGGAAGCAGCAACACCTTCAAGGAAGCAGCAACACCTTCAAGGAAGCAGCAACACCTTCAAGAAAGCAGCAACACCTTCAAGAAAGCAGCAACACCTTCAAGAAAGCAGCAACACCTGAAGAAAGTTTACAAACGAGTTGTGGAGTTATATCTCTGCGCCGTGTCTGCCAGGTGTGATAATTGTCCTGAGTTGCAGATCGCAAGTTTCCAAAGAGAAGTCAGTGGTACAAAATGTGTATTTTTTTTGTGAGACGCGGGAGTCTTATCATAGGATTGTTCCCTCCCCTTTCTTGTTCCTGTACAACATCATCAGCTTCTTCATCTCCCATGGGACGGTGCTTTAAGATTCAGACACAAGTCAATTTTGTCGTTATTTTGAGTCGGTGTTTCCAACGACCAGCCTCTTGAAGGTGACTGTCTTGCTGCTTGTCCACGATAACAAGTTATCAGGCGGTCCACGATGACAGGTTACAGGTGTGCAGCTGGGGTTTCCACCGTGACGATTGGGGGAAATACAGGGGAGAGAGAGAGAGAGAGAGAGAGAGAGAGAGAGAGAGAGAGAGAGAGAGAGAGAGAGAGAGAGAGAGAGAGAGAGAGAGAGAGAGAGAGAGGAGAAAGAGAGAGAGAGAGAGAGAGAGAGAGAGAGAGAGAGAGAGAGAGAGAGAGAGAGAGAGAGAGAGAGAGAGGAGAGAGAGGAGAGAGAGAGAGAGAGGAGAGAGAGGAGAGAGAGGAGAGAGAGAGAGAGAGAGGAGAGAGAGAGAGAGGAGAGAGAGAGAGAGGAGAGAGAGAGGAGAGAGAGAGAGAGAGAGGAGAGAGAGAGAGAGAGAGGAGAGAGAGAGAGAGAGAGAGAGAGAGAGAGAGAGAGAGAGGAGAGAGAGAGAGAGAGAGAGAGAGAGAGAGAGAGAGAGAGAGAGAGAGAGAGAGAGAGAGAGAGAGAGGAGAGAGAGAGAGAGGAGAGAGAGAGAGAGAGAGGAGAGAGAGAGAGAGAGAGAGAGAGAGAGAGAGAGAGAGAGAGGAGAGAGAGAGAGAGAGAGAGAGAGAGAGAGAGAGAGAGAGAGAGAGAGAGAGAGAGAGGAGAGAGAGAGAGCATCACCTCAAAAAAACTGAACCGGATCTTTTTAAATTGAATTGTTTTATTGGCTTAATATTTATTTATAAAGTATTACCTTAAGATAATACAATACGTCTTTACTAACGGGACAACTGCCTTCACCTGCCTCTTATGTGGAATATGGTAAGGTAGTTATCAGGAATAAGCACCAGGTCATTTCGACTATATAACACTTGGAAGGGATCAGGATAAGGACTTGGGCTGGGACGGAGGGAAGGAATGGTGCCCAACCACTTGGACGGTCGGGGGATTGAACACCGACCTGTATGAAGCGAGACCATCGCTCTACCGTCCAGCCCAAGTAGTTGGGTGACGACGACGGAAAGGACTGGTGCCTAATCACTTGAACGGTCGAGGATCGAACGCCGACCTGCAAGACGCCAAACCGCTGCTCTACCGACTATTCCAGGAGGTTGAAGCGGAAAATCATTTTAAAGATCGCCGGCCTCCAACGCCACACAAAACTGTCTTAATGGAGTTCTTGCGTGTGACACCTTCAGTCTCTCATTTGACTTAGACGTATGTCCATTAATTCCCAGCTTGTTGGGCTCATCTGGGCCAGGGTTTAGGTCCGGTGATTACCGTATAGTGAGGTCTGGATGGTGAGTGTGGCTGATGAGGAGGGTGAGGGTGTGGACCAGGGTGTGTGTGAGGGTGTGGACCAGGGTGTGTGTGTGTGTGAGGTGGTGGACCAGGGTGTGTGAGGGAAGAGCCCTGTGGTGTCTGGCCCTCAACACATTCCCCTCATATGGTCATCACTCTCTCGTTCTCACCATTTATCTCTGGTCTCAGCTCTCCATTATTCAGTTTATCTCTTCTTGATTCTATTGTTCCATCTGTCCCCCTCCCCCCCCTCCCCTATCTCCTGTAACACCTGACTTCCCCTCACCTGGGACACCTGACTTGCCAGGTGTGTAGTACTTGTAATAATCCATTTGTGTTTGTTGTACAATGTTTTTTTTTTTGGTCTGTTTATTTTGAGTGTCAATTTATTCTGTGTGACTCTCTGGACGTCATTGTTTGGAATGTGTTCTCTTTTATATTACCGGTTGTATTGCCGCCAGAACACACACACACACACACACACACACACACACACACACACACACACACACACACACACACACACACACACACACACGGGGGCCTCGTAGCCTGGTGGATAGCGCGCAGGACTCGTAATTCTGTGGCGCGGGTTCGATTCCCGCACGAGGCAGAAACAAATGGGCAAAGTTTCTTTCACCCTAAGTGCCCCTGTTACCTAGCAGTAAATAGGTACCTGGGAGTTAGTCAGCTGTCACGGGCTGCTTCCTGGGGTGTGTGTGTGTGTGTGTGGTGTGGAGAAAAAAAAAAAAGTTAGTAAACAGTTGATTGACAGTTGAGAGGCGGGCCGAAAGAGCAAAGCTCAACCCCCGCAAAACACAACTAGTAAACACACACACACACACACACACACACACACACACACACACACACACACACACACACACACACACACACACACACACACACACACACACACACACACCTGCTCCTGGTGACGAGGCAGGTGTACGAGACGGAGAAGCTTGCTGGGATAACAGGGAGAACACTGGACCCGTTAAGGGAGTACCTGACGAACGGAAAACAGAGCCCCACAGAGAGAAGATTGACCTACCTCAGCCGCCAGGGCCCCTGTAATTACCTAAGTGTAATTACCTAAGTGTAGTTACAGGATGAGAGCTACGCTCGTGGTGTCCCGTCTTCCCAGCACTCTTTGTCATATAACGCTTTGAAACTACTGACGGTCTTGGCCTCCACCACCTTCACACCCTGTGTGTGTGTGTGTGTGTGTGTGTGTGTGTGTGGTTTCTAGACTCTTGGGGAATTCAAGGCTTCCGCTTGTCAGCATCTCCCTCTCTCATCTCCAGCAACAGCACCTTGGGTGTACTCACCGACCTGTAGAGACACAGGTACACAGAGAACTCCCCCTCGTCACTGTGTAACACGTCT
This sequence comes from Procambarus clarkii, assembly GCF_040958095.1. Taxonomy (NCBI): domain Eukaryota; kingdom Metazoa; phylum Arthropoda; class Malacostraca; order Decapoda; family Cambaridae; genus Procambarus; species Procambarus clarkii. The sequence goes on along the minus strand of NC_091218.1, from coordinate 21,315,522 downwards.
CTACACAATAAACACAGACTCATTGGGGTGTTGCTTCGACGTAGAACCAACGTCGAATCCACGTTGACGACGTCGACTCGACGTTTAGCTGACGTTGATCTCGGGTATTGTGAGCTGTGAGAAACAGCCGTCTCAGCCTCTGAAGTAACATATAGGCCAATGAGCTAATGAGTAATTCTACCTAACCTAACCGGCCACCAATGGTTCAAGAGATTAATCTCGCCTTAGCTGACCTCTTATCGGGGGGTCACCAATGGTTCATGTAGACTTCAATAACAAGAGATTAATCTCGCCTTAGCTGACCTCTTATCGGGGGGTCACCAATGGTTCATGTAGACTTCAATAACAAGAGATTAATCTCGCCTTAGCTGACCTCTTATCGGGGGGTCACCAATGGTTCATGTAGACTTCAATAACAAGAGATTAATCTCGCCTTAGCTGACCTCTTATCGGGGGGTCACCAATGGTTCATGTAGACTTCAATAACAAGAGATTAATCTCGCCTTAGCTGACCTCTTATCGGGGGGTCACCAATGGTTCATGTAGACTTCAATAACAAGAGATTAATCTCGCCTTAGCTGACCTCTTATCGGGGGGTCACCAATGGTTCATGTAGACTTCAATAACAAGAGATTAATCTCGCCTTAGCTGACCTCTTATCGGGAGGGTAAAGGTTAAATAACAGCTGAGTAAATATCATACTATCCTCACTCACTGACTCAGTAAACATATCTAAATCCTTTAATGAAACGCTGCATTGCTGTAATAAATCTTTAACCCACTATGCAATATTGACCGTATCATGCGATATGAGAATACATTACCCGCCAAGACCTGTGTGATCTATTTTAATATTTCGGTCAGTTGTGATCTATTTTATTTATATAAGAGATCTATTATATATTTTTATATTTTAAATATATTTTAATATATTTATTTTTATATTTTCTCTAGATACTCCAGTTGTTATTTTTGCTACAGCTGTTGTCATTATGTTTAGGGTTTTATCGTTATGTATCAACGTTCTAATTGTATCTTAATGGCTTTTGCAGGCGATGAGTCACAATAACGGGGCTGAAGTATGTTGACCAGACCACACACTAGAAATTGAAGGGACGACGACGTTTCGGTCCGTCCTGGACCATTCTCAAGTCGATTGATCGACTTGAGAATGGTCCAGGACAGACCGAAACGTCGTCGTCCTTTCAATTTTTAATGGCTTTTAATTTGTCTAAAAATGTAAGCTTGCTTTACACTTGCTTAGGAGCCGGTCGGCCGAGCGGACAGCACGCTGGACTTGTGATCTTTTGGTCCTGGGTTCGATCCCAGGCGCCGGCGAGAAACAATGGGCAGAGTTTCTTTCACCCTATGCCCCTGTTACCTAGCAGTAAAATAGGAACCTGGGTGTTAGTTAGCTGTCACGGGCTGCTTCCTGGGGGTGAAGGCCTGGTCGAGGACCGGGCCGCGGGGACACTAAAATGCCCCGAAATCATCTCAAGATAACCTCAAGATAACACTGATCTACGACTGTTTAGTCCAGGCAGAATCATAACGATTTGTATAAGTTATTGCTAATCAAGTCATCTAATCTTTCTACGATCTTCTCAGTGTTAAACTAGTTATCTTGAGATGATTTCGGGGCTTTAGTGTCCCCGCGGCCCGGTCCTCGACCAGGTCTCCACCCCCCAGGAAGCAGCCCGTGACAGCTGACTAACACCCAGGTACCTATTTACTGCTAGGTAACAGGGGCATAGGGTGAAAGAAACTCTGCCCATTGTTTCTCGCCGGCGCCTGGGATCGAACCCGGGACCACAGGATCACAAGTCCAGCGTGCTGTCCGCTCGGCCGACCGGCTCCATAGTCACTGACTCTTCGATACAATCGGCGTTCAATCCCCCGACCCGTCCACCAAGTGGTTGGGCACCATTCCTTATCACCCGTCTACCCCCAAATCCTTATCCTGATCGCTTCTAAGTGCTATATATAGTCGTAATGGCTTGGCGCGTTTCCCTGATAATTTCCGTCTTCGATACAATGTCCGTCAGTTTGCGAGGTGATGACTGTCTGGCTTGACAGCTAGATACCCAGCGAATGAAGTCAATTTGACACTTCGAAGATTGACTTCTTGGAGCAGTACCTATGAAGCGTGTCGATCACGTCATTCCTCCTCCTCGCCGTTCTTAGCGAGACCCTCAAGGAGCTCTGGTTATACTGGTGGAGGAGGGGGAGGTAACATGGTGGCCTCCTGGCGTTGATAACTCGGGGCCAGATTCACGAAAGCACTTACGCAAGCTCTTACGAACGTGTACATCTTTCCTCAATCTTTAACGGCTTTGGTTACATTTATTAAACAGTTCACAAGCATGAAAACTTCCCATTCAACTGTTGTTATTGTTATAAACAGCCTCCTGGTGCTTCGGAGCTCATTAACTGTTTAATAATTGGAAACAAAGCCGCCAAAGATTGAGAAAAGATGGACAGGTTCGTAAGTGCTTTTGTGAATCTGGCCGTCGGCCTCCAACCTAAAGCGGTTGTTAGGGGAGTCGGACAAGGGCCAGGAGGTAGCCATCACTTGAGTAAATACTGGCCCGAGTGTCACCTCGCCATGGTGATCCATGGTGTCACCACTCCACTACCAAGTTCCATAACTCATCAAGTGTGACACAGGTGGAAACTGAGTGCCCAAATGAGCCACAGAGATATTAGAACTTTTTCAGTGTCAGATTGGTTGACAAATGGAATGCATTAGGACGTAATGTGGTGGAGGCTGACTCCATACACAGTTTCAAGTGTAGATATGATAGAGCCCAGTAGGCTCAGGAACCTGTACACCAGTTGATTGACGGTTGAGAGGCGGGACCAAAGAGCCAGAGCTCAACCCCCGCAAGCACAACTAGGTGAGTACAACTAGGTGAGCACGCTGGGGGGGGGGGGTTGTCGCCATGAAGAGATGGCAGCTCTTGCGCCGTCTGCCGGATGTTGTTTCAGATTTAGCTACTCAGAACGAAGTGTCCATGTAGCACGGGCTATGGTGAGCCCGTAAGGTCTGCCGGTGTTGCTGGGGCCACCGCTGGTCACTGCTGGCTGGTCCCATCCCTAGGCCTCATACACGCCTGGCCTATGTTGTAAAGTTTTCTTCTTCAGACTTTAACCATGGAGAGATTGATTGGGAATCTAGGACGCCCATTAAGGGATAATCTTTAGGGACAAAACTGGTGAAAACCAACAAAGAGGAACTTCTTGACACGACACAACTGGTGGGAGAGTAAGACCATGGAGGGAAGAGGAGCTACGTTGACCAGACCACACACTAGAAGGTGAAAGGACGACGACGTTTCGGTCCGTCCTGGACCATTGTCAAGTCGACTGTGGTCTGGTCAACATCAGCCACGTTATTGTGACTCGTCGCCTGCACGAGGAGCCGCGTGTTAAACCTGGTCCTCCGCCGGAATGTGGGCGAGATTCCGCCCAGAGCCAGAGACGCCGGGCGCGGGTCTCACTACACAGGTGAGACGACAAAAGAATGACGACAGGACGCACATCCACAATAGGGGAGTATGGGGCAAATTAATGGTTTCCTTGTGGAAATTCAAGGAGAGAATGAACGGGGCTATGCAGCATGCAGGCCGGACATGCATATATGGCAAGGACAGACATGGAGGACAAAAGACCGAGAAGGGTACGGATTACCTGGTTGAAATAAAATTGAGCAGGAGGAGGCTATTGGAGTTTAACTCGAGCAAGTGCAAGGCGATGAAGCTGGGTGCTTGGAATAGACGTGTCACCCGAAGCCTACGTTAAACGAATATCATCAGTTGCCTCTAAACGCTTGGCCCAAATTAGAACTGTTTATTGGAATCTAAATGAGATGTTGTGGACCTTGTATACGATGCATGTCAGACCAATTCTGTTATATGGTGCACCAGCGCGGAATCCTTATCTCGTTAAACACATGGTGAAGTTGTATAAAGTCCAGAGATATGCCACCAGACTAGCCCCAGAGCTGAGAGGCATGAGCAGTGAGGAATGACTAAAGGCATTAACCCTTAGATCACTAGAAGAGGGAAGAAATGGAGGGACATTAATGACTGCAACCAATTCTAAAGGTCATTGACCATTTTGAGTGGGTGGAACACGAAGACGGGCGCGCAGGTGGAACCTTTGTATCAAAATGAACCGCAGAGGAATTATACTGTTCTCAGAGTCACAGTAGCGCATGGGTGGAGGCACAGTAGAGGCACAGTGCCGGTACAGTGACAGCACAGTAGAGGCACAGTGCCGGTACAGTGACAGCACAGTAGAAGCACAGTGCCGGTACAGTGACAGCACAGTAGAGGCACAGTAGAAGCACAGTGCCGGTACAGTAGAGGCACAGCTTCAAATGTATATATGATAGAGACGAAACGAATAGGCTCAGTAACCTGTACAGCAGTTGATTGATGGTTGAGGGGACGGACACACACACACACACACACACACGCACACACACACACACACACACACACACACACACACATTCATTTCTGAATGAAGTAGAACTTCATTCAGAAACCTAAATGAGGAAGCTTTTAGGGCGCTTTACACTGCCTACGTGAGACCCGTCTTAGAGTATGCCGCGCCATCATGGAGCCCCCACCTGAAGAAACACATAAAGAAACTGGAGAAGGTTCAGAGGTTTGCGACGAGGCTTGTCCCAGAGCTACGAGGGATGGGATATGAAGAGCGGCTGAAGGAACTGAACCTTACGACACTAGAGAAAAGAAGGGAGAGAGGAGATATGATAGGGACATATAAAATACTCAGGGGAATTGACAAAGTGGAAATAGATCAAATGTTCACACGTAATAATAACAGAACGAGGGGACATGGGTGGAAACTGGAAACTCAGATGAGTCACAGAGATGTTAGGAAGTTTTCTTTTAGCGTGAGAGTAGTAGAAAAATGGAATGCACTTGGGGAACAGGTTGTGGAAGCAAATACTATTCATACTTTTAAAACTAGGTATGATAGGGAAATGGGACAGGAGTCATTGCTGTAAACAACCGATAGCTAGAAAGGCGGGATCCAAGAGTCAATGCTCGATCCTGCAAGCACATATAGGTGAGTACATATAGGTGAGTACACACACACACACACACACACACACACACACACACACACACACACACGCACACACACACACGCACACACACACACACATACACACACACACACACACACACACACACACACACACACACACACACACACACATACACACACACACACACACACACACACACACACACACGCACACACACACACACACACACACACACACACACACACACACACGCACACACACACACACACACACACACACACACACGCACACACACACACACACACACAGTGAGTCAGCTTTAACTACTTGATCGATAGTCAGACGAACTCATCTCTGTGTGGCAAAACGTCGCCCTCTCTCTCTCTCTTTCTCTCTCTCCCTCTCTCTATCCCTTTCTCTCTCTCTCTCTCTCTCTCTCTCTCTCTCTCTCTCTCTCTCTCTCTCTCTCTCTCTCTCTCTCTCTCTCTCTCCTCCCTAAGGGTATCCCAGCCCCGCCTGAGAGTACACAAAACGTGGTCGTGGAACCAAATAATCGTCAGCCAATTATCGCAAATAATTGCTCAAGTGCGAACAATAATTGGCGTGCAACGTTAATTATGAGGAGAAAACGCTTATGAGGGGCTATGAGGACGGGTTAGGAGGACGGAGGGGAGGAATGCTGCCCCCGGGCACTCTGACCGTTGGGAATCGAACGACGACCCGCACACTAACGTTAGGCAATAATTACCCGATGGGCAGTTAATTACCGTGACCAAGCTGTTCAGTGCGACACTGTAGGGAGAGTGTCACCTGTGTGGGAGAGATAGTCAGGGTGGGGGGGAGGGGGGATAGAGAGGGTGGGGGAGAGAGAGGGGGGATGGGGGGGGGGTGAGCTGAACCACGTATCACTAAGTCTTGAAGCATGTTGTTGTTGTTGTTATAGATTCAGCTACTCGGAACAAGTTCCAAGTAGCACGGGCTATGGTGAGCCCGTAACTTCCCTGGCACAAGAGCGGGCAAGTAGCACGGGCTATGGTGAGCCCGTAACTTACCTGGCACAAGAGCGGGCAAGTAGCACGGGCTATGGTGAGCCCGTAACTTACCTGGCACAAGAGCGGGCAAGTAGCACGGGCTATGGTGAGCCCGTAACTTACCTGGCACAAGAGCGGGCAAGTAGCACGGGCTATGGTGAGCCCGTAGCTTACCTGGCACAGGAGCGGGGCTGTGTCTTGAAGCATGTTGTTGTTGTTAAAGATTTAGCTACTCAGGACGAAGTGTTCATGTAGCACGGGCTATGGCGAGCCCGTAACTCTTGAAGCAGTAATCCACCTGTTTATATAGCGTTGTCACACCTCACTCGTCTCCCTCTCTAACTCTCCTCACTCACGCACTCATTCTTCTCCCTCCTCACTCTCCCTCACGTTCCCTCACACTCCCTCACACTCCCTCACACTCTCTCACTCTTCCTGGCGCCTCATACAACCTAACGCCTCATCTCACCTCACTCCTGATATTACCAGAAGCAGTAAGACAGACGAGAATGCTGGCTAGTAGTGTGAAAGCACTACAATCACCTTGAGTGATTGTAGTCGTATGCTCAACAACTCTTGAGTGATTGTGGTCGTATGTTCAACAACTCTTGAGTGATTGTGGTCGTATGTTCAACAACTCTTGAGTGATTGTGGTCGTATGCTCAACAACTCTTGAGTGATTGTGGTCGTATGCTCAACAACTCTTGAGTGATTGTGGTCGTATGTTCAACAACTCTTGAGTGATTGTGGTCGTATGCTCAACAACTCACGACACAATGTGTGAAACAGATGTTTGAAAGTGAAAAAAAAATGAATATAAATTTGGGATTTTTTTTTCAACAACAGTGTTAAGGGTCCTCTGATAGGTTAGGTGGGCAGGAAATTCTCATAAAGTTTCAAAACGTTATGAAAAACGTTAATGGAAAGAATCCTCTTCTAACCTTACCGAGTAAGCCGGACAACTCAATCAGAAAACGGAACAGTACGTCACTTTTGTGAGTCGATTTCATTTTAAATTGCGTCCCAATTTGGCCATAGCGCGCATACGAGCCAAAAGTGACGTTATTTTTAAGAGGACGGGTTGTCTATGTCCACGGATTACAAAACGAATCAGCCAGTCCTCCAAAAATGGGGAGGTAAATGTAACAGCTCCATAAGTGCAATTATGTACTATGTATGACAGTCAGGAATTGTACTTATTTTCACCTAGTATTGAATCGTACTGTCAAATATATTGTGAATATTTGAGTTTGTATGTATTCATACAGACACAAATACATTTTCTTCTGTGTTGTGTGGACATAGTTGGAGATATATTGTTGACCAGACCACACACTAGAAGGTGAAGGGACGACGACGTTTCTCACAATCGACATGTGAATGGTCCAGGACGGACCGAAACGTCGTCGTCCCTTCACCTTCTAGTGTGTGGTCTGGTCAACATACTTCAGCCCCGTTATTGTGACTCATCGCCTGCTTATGGAAATCTATTATACAATGCATCATTGACCACTCAACTACAGTAGATGATTGAAGTTGAGAGAGAGAGAGAGAGTATTGACCGGGAGATATTGATCATCGTCGTAGTTCACGTAGCTGCTTGTCTTCCTCGCCAAGGTCAACACAGTCTCTGACCAGCCAGTGTTGACACGAACACTATCTTGCAAGACTGTTGCACTCTTGGCCTTAGATAATTGCTCCTGATACGAGAGGAAGGTGCTAAGAAAGAGATAAATTGAGACATAGCCAGGGAGGATGAAGAGGCTTCGTTCCTTGGTACATCTTGATGAGGAAGTCAGACCTTATGGGGGGGGGGGTTAGAGGTCATGACCTCCCTGGACATCCCTGGCATTTGTGCTTGTACGGGCTCGCCATAGCCCGTGCTGCTTGGAACTTTTTATTTTAGGTAGCGAATCTTTAACAATAACAACTTGTGTTTGGCTGGTGAAAGGGTTGTGATGGCTAGAACTCGTCCAGTCAATGGGTTTACAACCAGGTCACCAATTACTGCTGGGTGAACAGGGGCGCAGAGTTACGGATCGGGGCTGAAATGATCCCTTCATGGTCGGGGCTCGAACCCCGTTCACATCGATGGCGAAGCGTAGGCCCAGTGTGCTACCACTACGATACATTAAACTGTTATATAGGAACACGAGCATGTGGGTTGGGCCTCCATGTACACATAACTAAGCCTCCATGTACACATAACTAAGCCTCCATGTACACATAACTAAGCCTCCATGTACACATAACTAAGCCTCCAAGTGCACATAACTAAGCCTCCAAGTGCACATAACTAAGCCTCCATGAACACATAACTAGACCTCCATGTACACATAACTAGACCTCCATGTACACATAACTAGACCTCCATGTACACATAACTAGACCTCCATGTACACATAACTAGACCTCCATGTACACATAACTAAGCCAGGGGCCAGGTAGCCTGGTGGATAGCGCGCAGGACTCGTAATTCTGTGGCGCGGGTTCGATTCCCGCACCAGGCAGAAACAAATGGGCAAAGTTTCTTTCACCCTGAATGCCCCTGTTACCTAGCAGTAAATAGGTACCTGGGTGTTAGTCAGCTGTCACGGGCTGCTTCCTGGGGGTGGAGGCCTGGTCGAGGACCGGGCCGCGGGGACACTAAAGCCCCGAAATCATCTCAAGATAACCTCAAGATAAGCCTCCATGTACACATAACTAGACCTCCATGTACACATAACTAGACCTCCATGTACACATAACTAGACCTCCATGTACACATAACTAGACCCCCATGTACACATAACTAAGCCTCCATGTACACATAACTAAGCCTCCATGTACACATAACTAGACCTCCATGTACACATAACTAGACCTCCATGTACACATAACTAGACCTCCATGTACACATAACTAAGCCTCCATGTACACATAACTAAGCCTCCATGAACACATAACTAGACCTCCATGTACACATAACTAGACTTCCATGTACACATAACTAGACCTCCATGTACACATAACTAGACCTCCATGTACACATAACTAAGCCTCCATGTACACATAACTAAGCCTCCATGTACACATAACTAGACCTCCATGTGCACATAACTAGACCTCCATGTACACATAACTAAGCCTCCATGTACACATAACTAGACCTCCATGTGCACATAACTAGACCTCCATGTACACATAACTAAGCCTCCATGTACACATAACTAGACCTCCATGTGCACATAACTAAGCCTCCATGTACACATAACTAGACCTCCATGGACACATAACTAAGCCTCCATGTACACATAACTAGACCTCCATGTACACATAACTAGACCCCCATGTACACATAACTAGACCTCCATGTACACATAACTAGACCCCCATGTACACATAACTAGACCTCCATGTACACATAACTAGACCCCCATGTACACATAACTAGACCTCCATGTACACATAACTAGACCCCCATGTACACATAACTAGACCTCCATGTACACATAACTAGACCTCCATGTACACATAACTAGACCTCCATGTACACATAACTAAGCCTCCATGTACACATAACTAGACCCCCATGTACACATAACTAGACCTCCATGCACACATAACTAGACCTCCATGTACACATAACTAGACCCCCATGTACACATAACTAGACCTCCATGTGCACATAACTAGACCTCCATGTACACATAACTAGACCTCCATGTACACATAACTAGACCTCCATGTACACATAACTAGACCTCCATGTGCACATAACTATAGGCCTCTGCGCCTCCATGTATAACAATTCATCATCTCATGACATTCAATAATAAATCTATTTATCTTATGCATCTGAATGTAGTGAAATATATTCCGCCTGCGACTTATTCTATAAATATATTCCTGCGAATATTTTTCAGGGAGAATTGATGCGTGTGTTGGCTGGTCCTGTTAAGCCATCAGTGTCGAAAATAAGTTGCATTAAAAGTTAGCACTTAAATTGTGTCTGCGTGACCTTGGGGGTGCATTGTGGGAGTGGCTGAGTGGTGGTTAAGCGTGTTGAGCTTGTTAGGGTATGTGGTTACTGGTTACTGGTGGCTGACGGCGTTTTAGAGTTTGTTAAGGCGTGTTTGGTGGTACATGAGGTCTGCCTTGTGTGTGTGTGAGTGTGTGTGTGTGTACTCACCTAGTTGTACTCACCTATTTGTGCTTGCAGGATCGAACATTGAGTCTTGGATCCCGCCTTTCGAGCATCGGTTGTTTACAGCAATGACTCCTGTCCCATTTCCCTATCATACCTGGTTTTAAAATTATGAATAGTATTTGGTGTGTGTGTGTGTGTGTGTGTGTGTGTGTGTGTGTGTGTGTGTGTGTGTGTGTGTGTGTGTGTGTGTGTGTGTCTGTGTGTGTGTGTGTGTGTGTGTGTCTGTGTGTGTGTGTGTGTATTGCCCAACCGTCTCTGACCCTCACACGGTGTTCAACAGTAGGTAAGGGATAAGGAACAAGCGGGTCACCAGCCATTACAATAGGTGACCGCGGTGATGGGAAGGTGGGGGCCCAGGAGCTAAAGGTCTCCCTACAAGTCTTTATAGGTGAGACAACCCTCACATCCCCTCATGATTCCCCCTCACTTTCCCCTCACTTTCCCCTTATTACATCCCCCACGCCGCCTCCCCTCCTGTAATGGACTTAATACATGGAGTAATTAGACAAAAATACACCACCGCAGGTCAGTCGTGTGTTGATGTTGGGGGAGTGGGGAGGAGGGGGGAGGACAGTGTTGGGGAGGGAAGGGGGCAGTGTGGGGGGGACAACCCCCCAGGCTTGTGGTCCCTGTGTCACAACTTGTGTCACAAGGGTTGTGACACATAACAATTATCTCATGCGACAAATGTCTTCCGGAACTGGAAAATAAAGAAAAGCTACAATGAGAGGTTAAAGAAGCTACATGTACCGAGGCTAGAAGATAGAAGGGGGAAAAAAAAATAGGTGACATGATCACTACATACAAAATAACAACAGGAATCGACAAAATTAACAAAGAAGAATTTTTGAAATCTGCAGTTACAAGGCCAAGGAGACATAGGCTCAAACTAAGGTAGCAAAACTTGCGAACAAATGTTAGGAACTTCACTTTTGCAGAGTGGTAGATGGTTGGAACAACTGAGAAGGTGGTGGAGGCTTAAATCGTCAGTAGTTTCAAAGCGTTATATGACAAAGAGTGCTGGGAAGACGGGACACCACGAGCGTAGCTCTCATCCTGTAACTGCACTTAGGTGGTCATACGACACAGACAGACAGACAGACAGACAGACAGACAGACAGACAGACAGACAGACAAGACAGACAGACAGACAGAGAGAGAGAAAGACAGAGAGAAAGACAGAAAGACAGACAGACAGAAAGACAGAAAGACAGACAGACAGAAAGACAGACAGACAGAGAGACAGAGAGACAGACACAAAAGAGGAGAAGGGGATGAACGGTAATGCCCTCGATAATTATAATTAGGCTAATTTCACGTGACGTTTGAGTCAAATGATTGTGGCCTTTCTATTCCTGATAAACCATTTAGCAATATTAGGAACTAATCACCTCCAGTGCTTCGGTACTCAAGTGAAATGAGGCAATTAGTTGTATGTTGAGTAGTTCATATGAGTCATGAGGCAGTGTTTTGAGTCACTCAACTGCCTCATGGACCAATCAGAAGAAAAAGAGGTGATATGATCACTACATACAAAATAGTAATGGTAGTCGATAATATTGATTGGGAATAATTCCTGAGACCTGGAACTTCAAGAACAAGAGGTCATAGGTTTAAACTAATTAAACAAAGGTCCTGATGATATATAAGAAAATTTACTTTGCCAAATAGAGTGGTAGACGGTTGGAACAAGTTAGGTGAGGTGGTGGTGGTGACCGTTAGTAGTTTGAAAGCGTTATACGTAAATGAGTACTGGGAAGACGGGACACCTCACACACACACACACACACACACACACACACACACACACACACACACACACACACACACACACACACACACACACACACACACACACACACATACACACACACACACACACACACACACACACACACACACACACACACACACACACACACACACACACACACACACAGGATTCTAGAATTCTAGAATTCTACGATCAGGTGACACAGATTAAGCAAGAAAGAGAGGGCTGGGCGGACTGCATTTTCTTGGATTGTCGGAAAGCCTTTGACACAGTACCGCATAAGAGGCTGGTACATAAGCTGGAGAGACAGGCAGGTGTAGCTGGTAAGGTGCTCCAGTGGATAAGGGAGTATCTAAGCAATAGGAAGCAGAGAGTTACGGTGAGGGGTGAGACCTCCGATTGGCGTGAAGTCACTAGTGGAGTCCCACAGGGCTCTGTACTCGGTCCTATCTTGTTTCTGATATATGTAAATGATCTCCCGGAGGGTATCGATTCATTTCTCTCAATGTTTGCGGACGATGCTAAAATTATGAGAAGGATTAAAACAGACGAGGACTGTTTGAGGCTTCAAGAAGACCTAGACAAGCTGAAGGAATGGTCGAACAAATGGTTGTTAGAGTTTAACCCAACCAAATGTAATGTAATGAAGATAGGTGTAGGGAGCAGGAGGCCAGATACAAGGTATCATCTGGGAGAGGAAATTCTTCAGGAGTCAGAGAAGGAAAAAGACTTGGGGGTTGATATCACGCCAGACCTGTCTCCTGCAGCACATATCAAGCGGATAACATCAGCGGCATATGTCAGGCTGGCCAACATACGAACGGCATTCAGAAACTTGTGTAAAGAATCATTCAGAACTTTGTATACCACATATGTCAGGCCAATCCTGGAGTATGCAGCCCCAGCATGGAGTCCATATCTAGTCAAGGATAAGACTAAACTGGAAAAGGTTCAAAGGTTTGCCACCAGACTAGTACCCGAGCTGAGAGGTATGAGCTACGAGGAGAGACTACGGGAATTAAACCTCACTTCGCTGGAAGACAGAAGAGTTAGGGGGGACATGATCACCACATTCAAGATTCTGAAGGGGATTGATAGGGTAGATAAAGACAGTCTATTTAACACAAGGGGAACACGCACAAGGGGACACAGGTGGAAACTGAGTGCCCAAATGAGCCACAGAGATATTAGAAAGAACTTTTTTAGTGTCAGAGTGGTTGACAAATGGAATGCATTAGGAAGTGATGTGGTGGAGGCTGACTCCATACACAGTTTCAAGTGTAGATATGACAGAGCCCGATAGGCTCATGAATCTGTACACCTGTTGATTGACGGTTGAGAGGCGGGACCAAAGAGCCAGAGCTCAACCCCCGCAAACACAACTAGGTGAGTACAACTAGGTGAGTACACACACACACACACACACACACACACACACACACACACACACACACACACACACACACACACACACACACACACACACACACACACACACAACTGGAAACTGAGTGCCCAAATGAACCACAGAGATATTAGAAAGAACTTTTTTAGTGTCAGAGTGGTTGACAAATGAAATGCATTAGGAAGTAATGTGGTGGAGGCTGACTCCATACACAGTTTCAAGTGTAGATATGATAGAGCCCAGTAGGCTCAGGAACCTGTACACCTGTTGATTGACGGTTGAGAGGCGGGACCAAAGAGCCAGAGCTCAACCCCCGCAAACACAACTAGGTGAGTACACACACACACACACACACACACACACACACACACACACACACACACACACACACACACACACACACACACACACACACACACACACACACAGAAGGCTGGGCAGACTGCATATTTCTTGACTGCCAAAAGGGCTTTGATACGGTACCGCACATGAGACTGCTATACAAACTTGAGAGGCAGGCAGGAGTAAGCGGAAAGGCCCTAGTATGGGTGAAGAACTACCTAACAGGAAGGAGCCAGAGGGTAATGGTAAGGGGCGAAAAGTCGGACTGGCGAACAGTAACAAGTGGAGTACCTCAAGGATCGGTGCTGGGACCAATCCTCTTTCTAATTTACGTAAATGATATGTTTACAGGAGTGGAATCATACATGTCAATGTTTGCAGATGACGCAAAATTAATGAGAAGAGTTGTGACAGACGAGGATTGTAGGATCCTCCAAGAGGACTTAAACAGGCTGCAGAGATGGTCAGGGAAATGGCTACTGGAGTTTAACACCAGTAAATGTAAAGTTATGGAAATGGGATCAGGTGACAGGAGACCAAAGGGACAGTACACAATGAAGGGGAACAGCCTACCTGTAACGATTCGAGAAAGAGACCTGGGAGTGGATGTGACACCTAATCTAACTCCTGAGGCACATATAAATAGGATAACGACAGCAGCGTACTCTACACTGGCGAAAATTAGAACTTCATTCAGAAACCTAAATGAGGAAGCTTTTAGGGCACTTTACACTGCCTACGTGAGACCCGTCTTAGAGTATGCCGCGCCATCATGGAGCCCCCACCTGAAGAAACACATAAAGAAACTGGAGAAGGTTCAGAGGTTTGCGACGAGGCTTGTCCCAGAGTTACGAGGGATGGGATATGAAGAGCGGCTGAAGGAACTGAACCTAACGACACTAGAGAAAAGAAGGGAGAGAGGAGATATGATAGGGACATATAAAATACTCAGGGGAATTGACAAAGTGGAAATAGATGAAATGTTCACACGTAATAATAACAGAACGAGGGGACATGGGTGGAAACTGGAAACTCAGATGAGTCACAGAGATGTTAGGAAGTTTTCTTTTAGCGTGAGAGTAGTAGAAAAATGGAATGCACTTGGGGAACAGGTTGTGGAAGCAAATACTATTCATACTTTTAAAACTAGGTATGATAGGGAAATGGGACAGGAGTCATTGCTGTAAACAACCGATAGCTAGAAAGGCGGGATCCAAGAGTCAATGCTCGATCCTGCAAGCACATATAGGTGAGTACATATAGGTGAGTACACACACACACACACACACAGCCCTCATGCCAACCAAGGCCCTAGCAGGGTTACCAACCCGCATCGTGTAGCGTCTCCTCCTCCCGCCTCGCGTTACCTGCGTTGGTTGGTTGGTAACCTGTGGCTCTTGGGGTGACTTAACCAGTTGAGACTGCTGGATAATACTCCAGCCCCTGGGCCCCGCCTTCCTTGCTACGGGTCGTCTCATGCTGACAAATTAACTGAGGCTAAGTCATATTTGTGCTGTTATGATGAGTATGTGTCGTGCTACGAGCACCTTGTGAGAGGTAGAGGGAGGGAGAGAGGGAGGGAGAGAGAGAGGGAGGGAGGGAGGGAGGGAGAGAGGGAGAGAGAGAGAGGGAGGGAGGGAGAGAGAGAAAAGGTGATGGTAGGGAGGCTAGGTAGACTCTGGCCTTAACCTACTAGCCTTGGTGTGGGGAGTATGTATCTAGGGCTCCCTCACTCTCACCTACTCTCTCTCTCTCACCTCTCTCTCTCTCTTTCTCTCTCTCTCTCTCTCTCTCTCTCTCTCTCTCTCTCTCTCTCTCTCTCTCTCTCTCTCTCTCTCTCTCTCTCTCTCTCTCTCTCTCTCTCTCTCTTTCTCTCTCTCTCTTTCTCTCTCTCTCTCTCTCTCTCTCTCTCTCTCTCTCTCTCTCTCTCTCTCTCTCTCTCTCTCTCTCTCTCTCTCTCTCTCTCTCTCTCTCTCTCTCTCCCTCTCTTTCTCTCTCTCTCTCTCTCTCTCTCTCTCTCTCTCTCTCTCTCTCTCTCTCTCTCTCTCTCTCTCTCTCTCTCTCTCTCTCTCTCTCTCTCTCCCTCTCTCTCTCTCTCTCTCTCTCTCTCTCTCTCTCTCTCTCTCTCTCTCTCTCTCTCTCTCTCTCTCTCTCTCTCTCTCTCTCTCTCTCTCTCTCTCTCACCTGTATGAACTAATTCACTTTGTCGAGGACTAAAGAAGACAAAAGCAAACCTAACTTTTCCTATGTCTAGTATAGATTATATATATATATATATATATATATATATATATATATATATATATATATATATATATATATATATATATATATATATATATATATATATATATATATATATATATTACACCTCGAAGGAGCATTGCGACACATTGTATATGTGACTGCACATGCAGGTGTACGAATGTGAATGTTAAGGTGTATAAATGTGTATACAATTGTATGACTGAGGGGGGGAGGGGAGATGTGAAGATCTTCCATGTTGTAATACCATACAGGTGTGAGAGGCATGAGGCTTTGTCGTAGTGGTCCAGTAGCTGTGAGAGGCATGAGGCTTTGTCGTAGTGGTCCAGTAGCTGTGAGAGACACGAGGCTTTGTCGTAGTGGTCCAGTAGCTGTGAGAGGCACGATCTTCCCGCTCTAAATCCATGTTGACCTTGGAGGTCATTGGGCTCCGTGAAACTAGTGACCTGACTCCTGATCACTCTCTCAAATACTTTTATTATGTGGGACGTTAGTGCAACTGGTCTATAATTCTTTGTCAATGCTTTGCTGATGCTTTAAACGTATCTGGTATCTCCCCCGTGTCCAAGCTCTTCCTCCACACTATACTGAGTACTGTGTATATATGCACAGGTGTATATATATATGCCTGTGCATATATACACCTCTATGGGGCATTAGGTAGAAGCAGGTAGACATTATCCCGTGACTCGTCGAGTTAATCCTGATTGTAGATGTCTGTTCCTCTGAAGGTTGTGTCAGGTGTGGACAGGGAGCAGTGGTGGGTATGTGGTGTCAGGTGTGGACAGGGAGCAGTGGTGGGTATGTGGTGTTAGGTGTGGACAGGGAGCACTGGTGGGTATGTGGTGTCAGGTGTGGACAGGGAGCAGTGGTGGGTATGTGGTGTCAGGTGTGGACAGGGAGCAGTGGTGGGTATGTGGTGTCAGGTGTGGACAGGGAGCTCTGGTGGGTATGTGGTGTCAGGTGTGGACAGGGAGCAGTGGTGGGTATGTGGTGTCAGGTGTGGACAGCGAGCACTGGTGGGTATGTGGTGTCAGGTGTGGACAGCGAGCAGTGGTGGGTATGTGGTGTCAGGTGTGAACAGGGAGCAGTGGTGGGTATGTGGTGTCAGGTGTGGACAGGGAGCACTGGTGGGTATGTGGTGTCAGGTGTGGACAGGGAGCAGTGGTGGGTATGTGGTGTCAGGTGTGGACAGGGAGCAGTGGTGGGTATGTGGTGTCAGGTGTGGACAGGGAGCAGTGGTGGGTATGTGGTGTCAGGTGTGGACAGGGAGCACTGGTGGGTATGTGGTGTCAGGTGTGGATAGGGAGCACTGGTGGGTATGAGGTGTCAGGTGTGGACAGGGAGCAGTAGTGGGTATGTGGTGTCAGGTGTGGACAGGGAGCACTGGTGGGTATGTGGTATCAGGTGTGGACAGGGAGCACTGGTGGGTATGTGGTGTCAGGTGTGGACAGCGAGCAGTGGTGGGTATGTGGTGTCAGGTGTGGACAGGGAGCACTGGTGGGTATGTGGTGTCAGGTGTGGACAGCGAGCAGTGGTGGGTATGTGGTGTCAGGTGTGGACAGCGAGCAGTGGTGGGTCTGTGGTGTCAGGTGTGGACAGGGAGCAGTGGTGGGTATGTAAGGGCTCCACTGGTGACGTCTCGCCAGTCTGAGACCTCACCCCTCACAGTGACTCGCTGTCTTCCGTTGCTTAGGTACTCACTTATCCAATGGAGTACCATCCCTTTCACTCCTGCCTGCATCTCCAGCTTTTGCACTAGCCTCTTGTGTGGTACTGTGTCAAAGGCTTTCTGGCAATCCAAAAATATGCAGTCTGCCCACCCCTCTCTTTCTTGCCTGATTTTTGTTGCCTGGTCATGGAATTCAATTAATCCTGTGAGGCAGGACTAACCATCCATGAACCCATGTTGATGTTGTGTTACAAAGTTTTTTCGCTCCAGATGTTCCACAAGCTTTTTTCGCACAATCTTCTCCATCAACTTGCATGGTATGCAGGTTAGGGACACTGGCCTGTAGTTCAGTGCCTCCTGTCTATCCCCCCTTCTTATATATCGGGACTACGTTTGTCGTCTTCCAATTTTTTTGGCAGTTCCCTGTTACCAGTGATTTGTTATACACTAGGGAGAGTGGCAGGCACAGTGCTTCTGCTCCTTCCTTTAGTATCCAAGGGGAGATTCCGTCTGGGCCTATTGCCTTTGTCACATCTAACTCTAGCAAAAGCTTCCTTACATCCCCACTGGTAATCTCAAACTCTTCCAGTGGTTCCTGGTTAACTATTCTCTCTCTTATTTCTGGAACTTCTCCTTGCTCTAAAGTGAAGACCTCCTGGAATTTCTTATTCAGTTCCTCGCACACTTCCTTGTCATTTGTAGTGAATCTGTCTGCCCCTATCCTCAATTTCATTACCTGTTCCTTTACTGTTGTTTTTCTCCTGATGTGGCTGTGCAGCAAATTAAGTTGAGTCTTAGCCTTGCTTGCGATGTCATTTTCGTATTGCCCTTCTGTCTCTCTTCTCACTCTGACATATTCAATCCTGACACTGGTATCTTTCTCTGCTCTCAAGTGTCCTCTTATTTCTATAGTTTCTCCACGCCCTTGTACTTCGTTGCTTAGCTAGCCTACATCTCTGATTAAACCATGGGTTTCTCATCTGCATTTCCTTCTTTTTCCTTTTGGACTGGGACAAACTTGACTACAGCCTCCTTACCCTTCAGCGTGATGTAGTCCATCATGTCTTGAACCGTCTTTCCCCCCGAGTTCTGTTTCCTATGGCATATATGTCAGGAATTTTCTTATCTCCTCATAGTTTCCCTTTCGGAATGCCATCCATTTGTTATCAGTTCCCTTGAGTTCATTAACCCTTCTTCGACCAGATCTCAAACGTCCGTACACTGTGATCAGTGTGTGGCGACTAGTGGTGTCAGGCGGGGATAGATTGAGGAGTTAGTGACAGGTATGTGAGGGTGAGTGATGGGTGAGGTAGGGAGGGAGGGAGGTAGGGAGGGAGGCAGGTGAGGCAGGGCGTCTCAGGACTAGGTCACTGGGGCAAGCGTTATGCCAACTGGGGTTCTCAGGAGGCGGTCTCCTTTTGATCACAGTTCCTTCCTCTCCCACGCCTCCATCTTCCCCTCCCACACCTGTCTTGCCCCCTCCCACACCTACATCTTCCCCCCCCCCCTTCCCGTACCTACGTCTTCCCCCTCCCACACCTGTCTACCCTTCCTACATCTCCGTCTTTCCCTTCTACTCCAAGCTCGTCCAAACCGTCTGACAATGTTTTGGAATGAATCGACTCTGTTATTAAGTCCTTTCAAAGGCAGGTTTTTACATGTACTGTGTGAACAACAGGGTCATTAATCTTATCTAAGCCAGCAGCAGCGTCGGCAGCGACGCCCGTGCGGGGTGACCTGAATTGCAGAGGCACCCTCCGGCGAGCTTATCTTTTATGGTAGAGTTAGCCCTGAACCGTGTGTCATTTTCTTTGATTAATAACTCGACCTGAGGAGGCGAAAGAAAATGTGCGCCTCTTAAGTCAAGCTTTGTAGATGCCGCCAAGCTGGTGGTCTCTGGACGTCTCTTCTTAAGAGAGAGATAATTGATAAGCTTGGCATAAGAGGCAGTCTATCCTCTTGATGGACTAGGAGGCAGTCTATCCTCTTGATGGACTAGTAGGCAGTCCATCCTCCTTGATGGACTAGTAGGCAGTCCATCCTCTTGATGGACTAGTAGGCAGCCCATCCTCCTGAAATGATAGTACTTATCAGTGCAGCAAATAGTTATTATATGTCATGATAGACTAACAGAACGTTCATTTTTGTATTTTGAATCGTTCCAAATGACAAACGTTTTCAACCTCGAGGTAAAAAAAAGACATGGAACCGCCTACCCGCCAAAGCCGTATAGGCCAAAAGCTGAAGTTTAAAATCCAGTTTGAAACTACAAAAATCCTCAGGAAAAATGAGGGACTTTTGACAAGCCGCTGGCTTCTTGTCCTCGTCAAGGCCTCTAGAGTGTTAGAGGCTGTCATACAAATATAGAACCTAACGTCTCCTAATACCCGCTATATATATATATAATATATATATATATATATGTCGTACCTAGTAGCCAGAACTCACTTCTCAGCCTACTATTCAAGGCCCAATTTGCCTAATAAGCCAAGTTTTCCTGAATTAATATATTTACTAAAACGTTTTTCTTATGAAATGATAAAGCAACCCTTTTCTCTATGTATGAGGTCAATTTTTTTTTATTGGAGTTAAAATTAACGTAGATATATGACCGAACCTAACCAACCCTACCTAACCTAACCTAACCTATATTTATAGGTAAGGTTAGGTTAGGTAGCCAAAAAAAGCTAGGTTAGGTTAGGTTAGGTAGGTTAGGTAGACGAAAAAACATTAATTCATGAAAACTTGGCTTATTAGGCAAATCGGGCCTTGAATAGTAGGCTGAGAAGTGCGTTCTGGCTATTAGGTACGACATATATATATATATATATATATATATATATATATATATATATATATATATATATATATATATATATCTGTTCCTTGTGTTGTGGTGTTATATATATATATATATATATATATATATATATATATATATATATATATATATATATATATATATATATATATATATATATATATATATATATATAAGGTACTAGATATAGGAAGGTGTATAGCACTACTGGTAACTATAACCAGTAGTGCTAACCTAAACAGTCTAGTCTAACCTAAACTTTTTGTCAACATCTCACAATACCCAAAAAGAATTGGTAGAAAAAGTTTTGTTGACTTAGTTTTTTTTACTTTTAATCTGGTTTCTTTACAAACACATTTATATTGATTCTAGAGAATGATTTTTAGTGGAATTGAACACGTGAACTTATTGGCTTTTGTTAAATTATGTATTTAAACTTTGAACTGTTTTTTTGAACTTGTGGGTAAACCAGTATACCACAATAGTCTATGATGCATCATCACAAGTTGGTTTACTTATATTTACATGAATATAAAATAAAATACTAGGCCAACTTAATAACATAACTAGCATTCCCTAACTTAATCTAGTGTAAGCTAAGCCAACCTAATCTAATATTAACCTAATATAGCCTAACCAAACCTGACCTGAATAAGATGCATCCCTCTAGTATGAAGTATCAAACTAACACAAACTATTGAGAATTAGTCAAAAAGGTGTTGTTGAGTTATGTCATACAGAACTGGTGTAATATTTTAATATGTAAGTCATTAAATAGTTATAAAAGACTCTTAAGTCTGAGAGATAATTTACCGTCTCACTGTTTTATATCAGTCTGCCCGAAACGTTGTAAGTGATTAGTGCTTTTGTGAAAAAGATATATATATATACGTATATGTACAATTTGTGCTCTATTTATATAAAAATTACACAATTAATGATAACAATAATAATATTATTATTATTAAATATAATAAACATATAATACATATATGTCTATTTAAAAGTCTTGCTTATATTACACAGGGAAATATAAGATATATTACACTCTGCAAATATAATGTGGCGGTGTAGTGTTGGTAAAAAAATTATTTACTCTGTAATTTGCATATTAACTCTTGCATTATTCATTACATATTTTGTTAAAACTATTTTTTCTTTTAGTCTTGTGTATCAAGACTGGACGGTGAGTGCCATTGTATCGTAGTTTATATACTCGCGATAGGGAATTCAAATTTGACCAATTTAGATTTAGAAAATGGGTAGGAAATTGTTCGGCAATAATGTGTGAGACAAGTGGAATAATGTGCCAAGTAGCATTATCGAAGAGAATGCATTGTATACTTTTAGGAATAAAGTGACATGTATATGAAGTAAATACATTTAGGTGTATACAATAGCTACCTCGTTTAGGCCAGTAGGCCTACCTGAATGTTCCTTGTGTAGTGGTGTTATCTGAGTTATATTACTGGCTGGCAACCGACCACTGTGAGAGGCCCGCGTTGTCAACAAACTGAGAATTCATTGATAGCTCCCTCGCTTGCGTAAACCCCAGCTGACTTGGTTCACCGTAGTGTGGTGGGAGGTGCAGTGCTGTCCAGTGACTCTACTTGTCTTGGTGAACGGTGAAGCTGTCGTTAGTGACACGGTACACAGTCCAGCGCCTCTACCTTGTGTCACGTAAAGTTGACTTAGTGAACGGTGAAGTTATTGTCAGCGGTGAAGTTATTCCTTATTCCCATGTCCTGAGTCACCTCTTGTGTCACGTCCCTTTAACTTGTCGGTAGTATCCAGGTATCTTACGGGCTCACCATAGCCCGTGCTACATGGACACTTGGTTCTGAGTAGCTAAATCTGGAACGACGACAGTTCAGGAATCGTCGACTGCGCAGTGTTCAGCTTGCGCTCATTCCGTCTCTCTGACGCTGGGTCAAATGTCTAACCCGCGCGCGCACTATGCTGCGCTCTCTCACCTCCCCAAACGCTTCTGATAGTGTGAGAACTGCGCCACGTTCTAAGGTATGTTCTGTGCTTGTTCATTGTGTGTTATATACCAGTGTTATATAATTGTTACCAGCGACACCGGGTTAATGGTTCCACCTTTGCCGGGGACATGAAGCCTGTTAGGCTTATCTAGGTCACCTTAGGATAATGATTGACCTTATTCCCCCTCGAGATGCAACCCACAACAGTCGCCTGGCTCCCTTGTAGCTAGTTATTGCTGGGTGTCAGACGCAAGTAAATGTGTGTGACCAAAAACAAAGGCCGGGTGTGTGACACCACCGACCAGGCCGGGTGTGTGACACCGACCAGGCCGGGTGTGTGACACCGACCAGGCCGGGCGTGTGACACCGACCAGGCCGGGTGTGTGACACCGACCAGGCCGGGTGTGTGACACCGACCAGGCCGGGTGTGTGACACCGACCAGGCCGGGTGTGTGACACCGACCAGGCCAGGTGTGTGACACCGACCAGGCCGGGTGTGTGACACCGACCAGGCCGGGTGTGTGACACCGACCAGGCCGGGTGTGTGACACCGACCAGGCCAGGTGTGTGACACCGACCAGGCCGGGTGTGTGACACCGACCAGGCCAGGTGTGTGACACCGACCAGGCCGGGTGTGTGACACCGACCAGGCCGGGTGTGTGACACCGACCAGGCCGGGTGTGTGACACCGACCAGGCCGGGTGTGTGACACCGACCAGGCCGGGTGTGTGACACCGACCAGGCCGGGTGTGTGACACCGACCAGGCCGGGTGTGTGACACCGACCAGGCCAGGTGTGTGACACCGACCAGGCCAGGTGTGTGACACCGACCAGGCCAGGTGTGTGACACCGACCAGGTCAGGTGTGTGACACTAACGACCAGGCCAGGTGTGTGACACCACCGACCAGGCCGGGTGTGTGACATCAACCAGGCCGGGTGTGTGACACCGACCAGGCCGGGTGTGTGACACCGACCAGGCCGGGTGTGACGCCACCGACCAGGCCGGGTGTGTGACACCGACCAGGCCGGGTGTGACGCCACCGACCAGGCCGGGTGTGTGACACCACCGACCAGGCCGGGTGTGTGACACCACCGACCAGGCCGGGTGTGTGACACCACCGACCAGGCCGGGTGTGTGACACCGACCAGGCCGGGTGTGTGACACCGACCAGGTCAGGTGTGTGACACTAACGACCAGGCCGGGTGTGTGACACCGACCAGGCCGGGTGTGTGACACCACCGACCAGGTCAGGTGTGTGACACCGACCAGGCCGGGTGTGTGACACCGACCAGGTCAGGTGTGTGACACTAACGACCAGGCCGGGTGTGTGACACCGACCAGGCCGGGTGTGTGACACCACCGACCAGGTCAGGTGTGTGACACCGACCAGGCCGGGTGTGTGACACCACCGACCAGGTCAGGTGTGTGACACCGACCAGGCCGGGTGTGTGACACCGACCAGGTCAGGTGTGTGACACTAACGACCAGGCCAGTAGCTAGGAGCCACACCAACGCCTCAATAAAAGGTTGTTTAACTTGACCTGGACTTCCCAGGACACCCCGCCCCTCCCCCCCCCCCCCCAACCTTGAACCGGAAGCACTTGGAGGAGCCTCGGGTAGTTACCGGGAGACGTGGTTGAGGTACCAGCAGTACCCAGTGGGGGCTGAACAGGCGCAGACGAGGTACGCTCTCACAGTAATCCAGAGTACCTCATGTCCTCAGCAACAGTGGGAACAGTAAATATTCCTGTTCCAAGCAGCTGCTCGGGGCCCTTTGGGTTTCTCCCTCCATAGCTGGCGCCAGGTTATGGCAACTTATTTAAGGATGCTCATCGCCATACTTCAATGTCTCACCTCGTTCAAGTCTTCGCAACAATGGGGAAAACTGTGGTGTGTTGTGCAAGACTGTGCAAGATTGTTACACAAGAGACCTTAGCTTCTCCAGGTTACATATAGTTGTATGTTATGTCATACAAAGTTCCGCTCACCAGCGTATGGGCACCAGAGTCAATTCGCGAATGCAAAAGTCTAGGGTTCGATTCTCCCAGCAGGATAGAGACTTTCGACACGTCTCCCTGCACCTAATGCCTCTCTTCACCTAGCAGTAAATAGGCACCCGGGAATTAGGTAACTAGTGTGGGTTGCATGATGGGGAAGATGAGTACTTGACGGAAGGGGGACTTCGATATTCCTGAAGGGCTTCCTGTCTCCCACAAGGGTAAGCCACGCCAAGTTTCGCTCTTACTGAAGCATATATCCACGACTTTGACAACTTGGAAAACTTAGATTGTGCGCGGACGACTTCGATCTCCTGTGTCCGTGGACGACTTCGACCTCCTGTGTGCACGGACGTCTTCGACTTCGTGTGCTCGTCTCGTAGCCGGTGATGTGTGGCGAGGCGACAGTGGTCGGGCAGGCGAGGGGGCGTCTTCAGGTGCTGGAGAACCTGCTGGTGCTGGTGCTGGCGGTGTTGAGCCTCCCTCAGGTGGCGACGGGCATCATCATGGCATCACCTGCGCGCCTCACCGACCTCACTCCAGGTCAGCATCACTTCCATTTTGATCAATATGTTTGACACATTATGTAGTGCTATTTCTGCTTTGTTGCTTCCGTTACTTGTGTGAGCGCTCACTCTACGGCCAGTCCCTTCAGGCAGTTGACAAAGCCGTGTGCTTAAGTTGAAAGCAGTGCTTTTGTGCTTGTGTTCAGTGTATGTGAATCTTTGGGAGTTGACAGTGTTTACTGTGTGGGGATCCTCATCCCACTGAGCGGCTCGGGCACACCTCTAGATCTGAGTAGATGCTTGCACAAGCCCAGAATGATGGACTGATTATGAGCTATATTAGTGGAGGTTTGCCATTTATATATACAATATTATTAATACACACAGACACTCACTCACTCACTCACTCACTCACTCACTCACTCACTCACACACGTACGTACACCTTTAATTTTAGCTGTCAAGTTTAATGTTAAAAGTTATGAGTTGATCTTTAAAGTCCTGAATTGACCTTTACAGAAGAATTGTCTTTAATTCTTCAGATAGTGGGAACAGGTCGATGGAGACTGAGAGCTGCAGGGCATTGGTAGAGTCTGTGCCCAAACTGTTCTTCTCTATGCCCCACCCTCCTCCTGCTGCTGCCCTCCCTCCTCCCTCCCTCACAGCACCCTCACACCCCCCACCCTCCCTCACAGCACCCTCCCTCACGACACCCTCCCTCACAGCACCCTCCCTCACGACACCCTCCCTCACGACACCCGTGAGTACTCTACAGTCAGACTACGAGCGTGAAAGCTTGACCACCACACTCACGGAGGCAGCTGCTAGCTGGACAACAGTAGAGGTGCCACAGAGGGCGCCACAAGTCCATACAGGCGCTGCCACAGCTGCACCAGCTGTGGCAGCGGGGATATATGCCATGACGCCGCCTGCCACGCCGCCTGCCACGCCGCCTGCCACGCCGCCTGCCACGCCGCCTGCCACGCCGCCTGCCACGCCGCCTGGCACGCTGCCTCCTGCTACAGGTACCACAGACGTGGATGTGATAGAGGTAGCGTCTGGCATAGCAATCACTAGCACAATGGTCTCGGCTACCTTACAGTCACCTGCTGCTGCTGCTGCCACCGTATCAGCACTGATGATTTCTTCTACACCTCTACCACCACAACCACCACAACCACCTTCCACACCACCACCACCACAACTTACGACACTACCACCAACACCACCCCTACCACCTACCACACCACCACCACCACCGCCACCTTCCACGTCACCATTACCTATCACACCACCACCACTACCTACCACACCACCACCGCCTACCACACAACCACTGCCTACCACACCACCACCGCCTACCACAGAACCACTGCCTACCACACCACCACCGCCTACCACACAACCACTGCCTACCACACCACCACCGCCTACCACAGAACCACTGCCTACCACACCACCACCGCCTACCACACAACCACTGCCTACCACACCACCACCGCCTACCACACAATCACTACCTACCACACCACCACTGCCACCACCTGCTACCACATCACCACCACCCCCTTCCACACCACCACAACCCACCACACAACCACCCCTCCCCACACTCACCTCTGACACGCCACCTCCCACGCCCATGCCACAGCCCACACAGCACCCACACACACCACCCACACTACCACCTCTTCTCACACTAGCTTCCTCGACACCTTTAACCCTGCCCTCTACACCACCCAACCTCTCCACGCCCACATCACCTCCCACCACGCCCACGCTAGCATCACCACCCACCACGCCCACGCTAGCATCACTCCCCACCACGCCCACGCTAGCATCACCACCCACCACGCCCACGCCAACGTCACCCACCGTGGGAGAGCAGCAGGACACGCCCATGACCACTCTAGCGGAGGTGGGCATCGATCTCCTAATGGTGATGGAGACCAGGATTCCTGACCTCTTCGACCCGGAGATAACAGAGATCCTCAAGAAACGTGAGTAGTCCATCTTGGAGTCAAGAGGTGGGGGGGGGGGGTTGTCTTAGCTCATGTGTGGTTGTCTTGAGCGGCTTGTGGTACTCACTGATCACTCTGGGTCGTGTGTGTGTACTTAGTCTAACAGGGCCATGCTAATAATGACGCTGGACTTGTGATCCTGTGGTCCTGGGTTCGATCCCAGGCGCCGGCGAGAAACAATGGGCAGAGTTTCTTTCACCCTATGCCCCTGTTACCTAGCAGTAAAATAGGTACCTGGGGTGTTAGTCAGCTGTCACGGGCTGCTTCCTGGGGGTGGAGGCCTGGTCGAGGACCGAGCCGCGGGGACACTAAAGCCCCGAAATCATCTCAAGATAACCTCAAGATAACCTCAAGATAACCTCTGGGAAACCATGTCTTGATCTTGTTAATGGGTTTTCTTGCATTGTCTTTGATCAGTTGTTGATCAGTTGTTGATCAGTTGTTGACAGTTGTTGATCAGTTGTTGATCAGTTGTTGACCAGTTGTTGATCAGTTGTTGATCAGTTGTTGGCCAGTTGTTGATCAGTTGTTGATCAGTTGTTAATCAGTTGTTGATCAGTTGTTGATCAGTTGTTGATCAGTTGTTGATCAGTTGTTGACCAGTTGTTGATCAGTTGTTGATCAGTTGTTGACCAGTTGTTGGCCAGTTGTTGATCAGTTGTTGACCAGTTGTTGATCAGTTGTTGATCAGTTGTTGACCAGTTGTTGATCAGTTGTTGATCAGTTGTTGATCAGTTGTTGACCAGTTGTTGATCAGTTGTTGATCAGTTGTTGACCAGTTGTTGATCAGTTGTTGACCAGTTGTTGATCAGTTGTTGATCAGTTGTTGATCAGTTGTTGGCCAGTTGTTGATCAGTTGTTGACCAGTTGTTGATCAGTTGTTGATCAGTTGTTGATCAGTTGTTGGCCAGTTGTTGATCAGTTGTTGGCCAGTTGTTGATCAGTTGTTGACCAGTTGTTGATCAGTTGTTGACCAGTTGTTGACCAGTTGTTGATCAGTTGTTGATCAGTTGTTGATCAGTTGTTGACCAATTGTTGATCAGTTGTTGACCAGTTGTTGATCAGTTGTTGACCAGTTGTTGATCAGTTGTTGACCAATTGTTGATCAGTTGTTGACCAGTTGTTGATCAGTTGTTGGCCAGTTGTTGATCAGTTGTTGGCCAGTTGTTGATCAGTTGTTGGCCAGTTGTTGACCAGTTGTTGGCCAGTTGTTGATCAGTTGTTGATCAGTTGTTGACCAGTTGTTGACCAGTTGTTGACCAGTTGTTGGCCAGTTGTTGATCAGTTGTTGACCAGTTGTTGGCCAGTTGTTGATCAGTTGTTGATCAGTTGTTGGCCAGTTGTTGATCAGTTGTTGATCAGTTGTTGACCAATTGTTGATCAGTTGTTGACCAGTTGTTGACCAGTTGTTGGCCAGTTGTTGATCAGTTGTTGATCAGTTGTTGATCAGTTGTTGACCAGTTGTTGACCAGTTGTTGATCAGTTGTTGATCAGTTGTTGATCAGTTGTTGACCAGTTGTTGGCCAGTTGTTGATCAGTTGTTGGCCAGTTGTTGACCAGTTGTTGACCAGTTGTTGATCAGTTGTTGATCAGTTGTTGACCAGTTGTTGATCAGTTGTTGGTCAGTTGTTGATCAGTTGTTGGTCAGTTGTTGATCAGTTGTTGATCAGTTGTTGACCAGTTGTTGATCAGTTGTTGATCAGTTGTTGATCAGTTGTTGACCAGTTGTTGATCAGTTGTTGACCAGTTGTTGATCAGTTGTTGACCAGTTGTTGGTCAGTTGTTGACCAGTTGTTGATCAGTTGTTGATCAGTTGTTGATCAGTTGTTGACCAGTTGTTGATCAGTTGTTGATCAGTTGTTGATCAGTTGTTGGTCAGTTGTTGATCAGTTGTTGGCCAGTTGTTGACCAATTGTTGATCAGTTGTTGGCCAGTTGTTGACCAGTTGTTGACCAGTTGTTGGCCAGTTGTTGATCAGTTGTTGACCAGTTGTTGACCAGTTGTTGGCCAGTTGTTGACCAGTTGTTGACCAGTTGTTGGCCAGTTGTTGACCAGTTGTTGATCAGTTGTTGGCCAGTTGTTGACCAGTTGTTGATCAGCTGTTGACCAGTTGTTGACCAGTTGTTGGCCAGTTGTTGACCAGTTGTTGATCAGCTGTTGACCAGTTGTTGACCAGTTGTTGATCAGTTGTTGGCCAGTTGTTGATCAGTTGTTGATCAGTTGTTGGCCAGTTGTTGGCCAGTTGTTGACCAGTTGTTGACCAGTTGTTGACCAGTTGTTGATCAGTTGTTGACCAGTTGTTGATCAGTTGTTGATCAGTTGTTGATCAGTTGTTGGTCAGTTGTTGATCAGTTGTTGGCCAGTTGTTGACCAGTTGTTGACCAGTTGTTGGCCAGTTGTTGACCAGTTGTTGACCAGTTGTTGGCCAGTTGTTGACCAGTTGTTGATCAGTTGTTGGCCAGTTGTTGACCAGTTGTTGATCAGCTGTTGACCAGTTGTTGACCAGTTGTTGGCCAGTTGTTGACCAGTTGTTGATCAGCTGTTGACCAGTTGTTGACCAGTTGTTGATCAGTTGTTGGCCAGTTGTTGATCAGTTGTTGATCAGTTGTTGGCCAGTTGTTGGCCAGTTGCACAGGTACAGTTGCACAGGTACAGTTGCACAGGTACAGTTGCACAGGTACAGTTGCACAGGTACAGTTGCACAGGTACAGTTGCACAGGTACAGTTGCACAGGTACAGTTGCACAGGTACAGTTGCACAGGTACAGTTGCACAGGTACAGTTGCACAGGTACAGTTGCACAGGTACAGTTGCACAGGTACAGTTGCACAGGTACAGTTGCACAGGTACAGTTGCACAGGTACAGTTGCACAGGTACAGTTGCACAGGTACAGTTGCACAGGTACAGTTGCACAGGTACAGTTGCACAGGTACAGTTGCACAGGTACAGTTGCACAGGTACAGTTGCACAGGTACAGTTGCACAGGTACAGTTGCACAGGTACAGTTGCACAGGTACAGTTGCACAGGTACAGTTGCACAGGTACAGTTGCACAGGTACAGTTGCACAGGTACAGGTATTTATCTTAAATATCTTTTTTTTGTTTTTTTGGGTTATTTTTTTCTTCCATCTTCCACTTATGTGTTCTTGTTCTATCTCAATAAAGCTGTCCTTGTCCAACTTGTCTATTTCCCCTCAGTATTTTGCATGTAGTGATCATATTCACTCACCTCTAGACGTTGGAGATTGAGTTCTCTTAACCTCGTTGCTTAGTCGCCTTAATAATGGCACTAATCTTGTTGCAAACTTCTGAACTTTTCCAAGTTGAGTTTTGGGCCTGGCAAAGTTCTGGGCTGTACACGTGAACACATCACCGATGTGTGGCTTTAGAATAATAATAATAATTATAATAATAATGGTAGGAGAAAAGCACACAGAAACAGTATTGGAGGGGACCCAAACATTCCCTCTAATGCGTTATGTGTGGTTTCCTCCGAAGCTAAGGGTCCCCTTCTTCCAGCTAGAGGTGGTACTCCCTTCCCTTTTTTAAATAATAATAATAATAGTCAATAGACTTGTGTTACTGCAGGTGTTCTGTCCTATACCCCCGCTACATGTGTAAGGAACAGGATCAAAGACGTTCTGAGGGTCTAGGAAGATGCAGTCTACCCATCCTCTCTTCTACTGTATATTTTGGTGACTTTCTTGTAGAGGATTACGAGTTTGTTAGGCATTATTTCCCCTCAGAATACACTAAGTGAAGGACAGACTGCATCTTTAAGTGAGGTGAGGGAAGGGGTTATTCTTGGTAAGAATTCCACGTAAGAATTCTTACATTCGGGCAAGAGGTTTCCCCATCTTACCTCTTTCCCCCTATTCTCTTACCCATGTCCCGCTCCCTTCTCTACAGCTTATCTGGAGCGCGTAAGGTTCGCCAACTTGGAGATGGTGCACAAGATCCTGCAGGCCCCGCCCCTGGAGGAGGACAAGTGCCCCTTGGTGACCCTTGAGCGTCGCCTCCTGCACCTCAGGAGGGTGCTCGGACTGCTGCTCCTGGTCCTGCCTCAGTCTCTCCACGAACTCACTGAAGCTCTTTGGAATGACGACCTCCAGAATAATTTCTTCCGTCAGGAGAGTGGTGAGTAAATGTGTGTTTGTGTGTGTGTGTGTGTGTGTGTGTGTGTGTGTGTGTGTGTGTGTGTGTGTGTGTGTGCGTGCGTGTGTGTGTGTGTGAGTGTGCGTGCGTGTGTGTGTGTGTGTGTGTGTGTGTGTGTGTGTGTGTGTGTGTGTGCGTGCGTGTGTGTGTGTGCGTGCGTGTGTGTGTGTGTGAGTGTGCGTGCGTGTGTGTGTGTGTGTGTGTGTGTGTGTGTGTGTGTGTGTGTGTGTGTGTGTGTGTGTGTGCGTGCGTGTGTGTGTGTGCGTGCGTGTGTGTGTGAGTGTGCGTGCGTGTGTGTGTGTGTGTGTGTGTGTGTGTATGTGTGTGTGTGTATGTGTGTGTGTGTGTGTGTGTGTGTGTGTGTGTGTGTGTGTGTGTGTGTGTGTGTGTGTGTGTGTGTGTATGTGTGTGTATATGCTCACCTAGTTGTACTCACCTAATTGTGCTTGAGCTTTGGCTCTTTGTTACCACCTCGTGTTAAATAATCCATCCTTGTCTACCCTGTCAATTTCCCTGAGAATTTTGTATGTGGTGATCATATCCCCCCCCCGCTCCAAGCTTTTGACCACAATTTGAGACTTAAGAAAATAGTGCTTAACTTTGTTCTTATCCAACAGAGAAGAACATCTTGGACGTCTCGTCGTGTCGGGAGTGCTACATCAAGGACCCACTGGGGGTGTGTCGACAAGTCTTCTACTGCAAGTTCGGCGCTGACGTCTCCAGGAGGACTATGCCCTCATCTCCCGACATCTTAAGCATACTTAATGGCTGAAGCCCGCTCGTCTGCTTCCTCCTTGGGGCCTCTGTACGTCTCTGGTTCAGCATCTTCTGTGCATCTCATGCTGGACGTCTTCTAAACGTCTCTGGCTCAGCATCTGATACACTCTCTATCTTGAGTTCTTCTCGTGTACATTATTTATTTATTTTACTACTGTTTTGTATAGATATCGCCCAGAAATAATGACCAAGCCTGGCCTCAAGTCATATATATACTGTTCACCAAGGCTGAATGTGATCTTACGGGCTATTCATGCCCGTGCCACCTCTTGGGTGGCTTAATCTTTATCAATCAATCAATCTGTGTCATTCCACTATCCAGCAACAACGGCTACACTTGGTACTGGTATCCGCCAGGGGGGGGGGTCAGTGGAAAGTTGCAGGTGTTATCTTGAGGTTATCTTGAGATGATTTCGGGGCTTTAGTGTCCCCGCGGCCCGGTCCTCGACCAGGCCTCCACCCCCAGGAAGCAGCCCGTGACAGCTGACCAACACCCAGGTACCTATTTTACTGCTAGGTAACAGGGGCATGGGTTAAAGAAACTCTGCCCATTGTTTCTCTCCGGCGCCCGGGATCGAACCCAGGACCACAGGATCACAAGTCTAGTGTGCTGTCCGCTCGGCCGACCGGTGTCCAGGTTGCAATTGTTAATTTCACGCAGATATTCTATGAAAGGTGTTTGAACCCTTATCATAAATTTGGACGCAATAGAGAGATAGGCGCAGACATTCATGTGGTTTAGGAGAAATATGTAGGCTTTCAGTTTGTGTGGTTCCTTGAACAACATACCAGCCTCGATAGTTTAGGTGAGTAGCTTTAGGTTTGTTTGTTTTTATTTTGGCGAAAAAAATCGTCGAAAATTGGACGCTTATTAATTCCCGGGAAGGAGCGAGGAGCGAGGCTATACAATACTCCAACTACTATATCGTTTCTGGACCTAAAATTTACAAGACAGAATTCACCAGACCGAAAAACTTACCACACCAAAAATTCGCTAGACCGAAAATTCGTTATTCCGAAAATTCGCAAGACCGAAAATTCGCTAGACCGAAAATTCGCTAGACCGAAAAATCGCTAGACCGAAAATTCGCTAGACCGAAAATTCGTTAGACCGAACATTTTATGAATTGCAGGTATCATGTGAACAATGAATTATAATGAAAGACAGGTGACTTAACGTCAGTCGTATTGGTCTTTAAAAAACATAAAATCAAGAAAAGTCCAGAAAGTCTCGTGGCTCAGTGCAGGCGGCTGAAACTCTCTCATATATAGTCCAGAAAGTCTCGTGGCTCAGTGCAGGCGGCTGAAACTCTCTCATATATAGTCCAGAAAGTCTCGTGGCTCAGTGCAGGCGGCTGAAACTCTCTCATATATAGTCCAGAAAGTCTCGTGGCTCAGTGCAGGCGGCTGAAACTCTCTCATATATAGTCCAGAAAGTCTCGTGGCTCAGTGCAGGCGGCTGAAACTCTCTCATATATAGTCCAGAAAGTCTCGTGGCTCAGTGCAGGCGGCTGAAACTCTCTCATATATAGTCCAGAAAGTCTCGTGGCTCAGTGCAGGCGGCTGAAACTCTCTCATATATAGTCCAGAAAGTCTCGTGGCTCAGTGCAGGCGGCTGAAACTCTCTCATATATAGTCCAGAAAGTCTCGTGGCTCAGTGCAGGCGGCTGAAACTCTCTCATATATAGTCCAGAAAGTCTCGTGGCTCAGTGCAGGCGGCTGAAACTCTCTCATATATAGTCCAGAAAGTCTCGTGGCTCAGTGCAGGCGGCTGAAACTCTCTCATATATAGTCCAGAAAGTCTCGTGGCTCAGTGCAGGCGGCTGAAACTCTCTCATATATAGTCCAGAAAGTCTCGTGGCTCAGTGCAGGCGGCTGAAACTCTCTCATATATAGTCCAGAAAGTCTCGTGGCTCAGTGCAGGCGGCTGAAACTCTCTCATATATAGTCCAGAAAGTCTCGTGGCTCAGTGCAGGCGGCTGAAACTCTCTCATATATAATATATAATTATATATAACCAAGTGTATTCGCGTTTGCCTTTCAATTGGCAAATTTCAGCAACGTGAAGAGAGGGGAAACCTGCTGCATGGGTAACAGCTTCTCCATATCGACCTGCCCTGGAGAGGACACTGCAGCCTCGCCTCACAGCGTCGAACCAACGCAGAAAGCGAGTCTACTAGTGAGCATGACGCCAAGAATTGCTTCCGACGGTGGGGGGGGGGGTCATGCCGCCCCACTGGGCCGCTACCCCCCCTCCCCTGCCTCGCCTCAAGCTGTACCAAGTCGCTGCACCTGGACCGACAACTAGAGCTCAACTCCATAGTCCCCCGAGGCTGAAGGATGCCTACTACTAGTATATATGTAATTCCTACGCTTGAAACAATGAAGCGATCGCGTTATTATGTTAAGTGGTAGTCAGATGTGCAGGTGTGTGAGGGTGTGGGTGTTGTTGACAGGTGTGTGAGGGTGTGAGGGTGTTGTTGACAGGTGTGTGTCGCTCTCCGTACCCATCTTGCGTAAGGCCAGGCTCTTAACGTGGGGCCCCATCCAGTTACTGGCCACACAAGGTGATGCTTAACCTGGCGCCTGTCACACCAGTGTAACAGTTAGGTTACATGACGAAGTTATTAATTATTATTAACAATTATTAATATACCTTCAGTTATGGGAATCTTTTTGTTTTATTCTTTCCAAAAATAATAATGGCCCTTGGATTGGCGGCTAGTTGACTGGTACTGTTGACTGGTACTGTTGACTGGTATTGTTGACTGGTACTGTTGACCGGTACTGTTGACCGGTACTGTTGACTGGTACTGTTGACTGGTACTGACTGAAGCTACGCTCCAGATATACTATGAATACTATTAGTACCATGTATACCTTGAATACCATGTATACCATGATCACCATGTATACTATACATATGCAATTTTGGTTGAATGAAATGTATGGTCCGTTAGCTATTTATTGTACAAGTAGTTGACACATGGACACACAGACACAGTGAGAAGGTCGACCAATGTATGTGTCATTATACATGAGCTGTATATACACGCTATGTGTCATTATACATGACCAGTATATACAGCGTTATACACCTACAGCCTCATATACACACTCCCTCCCCCTCTTATAATATATGATACAAGGTCAGTATATACAAGTATTATTAACCCCCACAGAGCCTCATACACACACACACATACACACATGTACTCATAATACTCACACTGATACAACGTCGTCATCTCACAACTTGTCCCTCATACCATGCAGTGTTGCAAGCATCTCACACCCTGCAACACTGTACAATTGATCAAAATGTGTGCAGTGTTGCAAACATTTCTCTCTCACACATTATAAAAATACAAAAATAATTATTGTATGATACAAGTGTTATACACCTAACTAGATTTTATTTATACTGTATATACACCAAAATATTATATAATTATAAACTTAATATATATACTTAAATGTTTGGGGAAATTCTACAAGGTCTTTTTTTAAATACCATTTATTTTCTTCGCCGAGGCTATGGGTCCACACAATTGTATGAGAGGTGGCACCAGTGCCGTGTCCTTCGGAGTACCCCTAGTGTGTAGGTTCGAACCCTCCTTGTGGCACCTATACTGATTTTTTCAATAATAACAATAATGTAATTACATTTGGCACAATGGTAGAGGCACCTGGCACTCCCTGGTCTTGTATGTGGCACTCACAAATGATATATATATATATATATATATATATATATATATATATATATATATATATGTCGTACCTAGTAGCCAGAACGCACTTCTCAGCCTACTATGCAAGGCCCGATTTGCCTAATAAGCCAAGTTTTCATGAATTATTTGTTTTTCGACTACCTAACCTACCTAACCTAACCTAACCGAACTTTTTCGGCTACCTAACCAAACCTAACCTATGAAGATAGGTTAGGTTAGGTTAGGTAGGGTTGGTTAGGTTCGGTCATATATCTACGTTAATTTTAACTCCAATAAAAAAAAATTGACCTCATACATAATGAAATGGGTAGCTTTATCATTTCATAAGAAAAAAATTAGAAAAAATATATTAATTCATGAAAACTTGGCTTATTAGGCAAATCGGGCCTTGAATAGTAGGCCAAAAAGTGAGTTCTGGCAACTAGGTACGACATATATATATATATATATATATATATATATATATATATATATATATATATATATATATATATATATATATATATATATATATATATATGTCGTACCTAATAGCCAGAACGCACCTCTCAGCCTACTATGCAAGGCCAAATTTGCCTAATAAGCCAAGTTTTCATGAATTAATTGTTTTTCGACTACCTAACCTACCTAACCTAACCTAACCGAACTTTTTCGGCTACCTAACCAAACCTAACCTATGAAGATAGGTTAGGTTAGGTTAGGTAGGGTTGGTTAGGTTCGGTCATATATCTACGTTAATTTTAACTCCAATAAAAAAAAATTGACCTCATACATAAAGAAATGGGTAGCTTTATCATTTCTTAAGAAAAAAATTAGAGAAAATATTTTACTTCAGTAAAACTTGGCTTATTAGGCAAATCGGGCCTTGCATAGTAGGCCGAGAAGTGCATTCTGGCTACTAGGTACGACATATATATATATATATATATATATATATATATATATATATATATATATATATATATATATATTCTGGCACTAGTACATTTATATTTTAAAAATAGAAAGGCACTCTCTATACCGGTACGTGAATATATGGAACACATTAAGACATTGTACACTGGCACCTGGGTATGTGGAACACACATTAAGGACTTGATTACTCTAGTACCTGGCCATTTGGAACAAGTATTAGAACAATAGACCCGTGAATGTTCGCGTTTGGCACGACAACAGTTCTAAATACAGTCATTTTAGTACTTTAAAATTACTCGTAAGTCTCAAGCGATTGTCACCACTTTAGATAATATTTAAATAATATTTATGAATATAATAACAAAAATAATAATGAGAAAATCCGCAGGAGCCGTAATGTGGGTTCGAAGCTATGTTGTAGGTGTTCCTAAGCACACGCTTCTACGACATGGGATAAGGATTGGAACCTGGAGTTCTACTGAACAGACGAGGGGTTTCCTGAGGCTTGTACTGAAGCCAGAACAGACTTCTGGCCTCTGTTCTGACTACAGTAGAAGCCTCAAGAAACCCTTCGTGTATTCAGTAGAATTGCAGGTTGCAATCCATGTCGTGGTGTAGTGGTTAGAAGCATGTGCTTAGGAACACCTACAACATAGGTTCGAACCCACATCACGGCTCCTACGGATTTTCTGGTACAGTCACGTTAGTGTGATTACTCTCTCGTGTAATAATAATAATATTGATAATAGTCCTTAAAGTAATATAAGAGCACTAGTAATAATATCATTTGAACACAATCCATACTAGTAAAAATACTTAATCTCGTGACTAGTAATTGTGGTTATATATACGTCCTTTTATACACACCGGTTCAGAGGCCGGTGTTATATAATACGTTTCGTACATTAGTTAAGAGACATGCGCATGCCAGCATGACACGCCCGCACGTGCCAGCATGACACGCCCGCACGTGCCAGCATGACACGCCCGCATATGCCAGCATGACACGCCCGCATATGCCAGCATGACACGCCCGCACATGCCAGCATGACACGCCCGTACGTACGTGCCAGCATGACACGCCCGTGACAGTTTAACCTTTGAGGACGCCCACGCCTGACACGGGCGGCGCAGTTAACAGTCTTCGACAACTGTGCTACAGTCTAGACACAGTTTGAAGACTGTGCCACTTGTAAGATGATGCCTCATAACACTGTCTTGGCCACTTCAATAATGGCACTTGGCACTTACTGGAGTGCTAACAATATATTTGTTGTTGAATAGAAATGATATTTGCGACTATTCACATATTATATATATGTGATGAATCGTAAGAGTGAAGAATTGATGGGGCTGTTGTGGTGATGATTTGATGATGTAGATGAATATAAATAATAGCACCAATATTAATAGTGTTAATGGTACTCATAATCTCTATACTACGAAAAATTTACATATACGTATATATGTATTTATTTACATATACGTATATATGTATAAATTTACATATACGTATATATGTATAAATTTACATATATATACGTAATTTACACGTGATCTCCAATTGAATTTTTATTCTGGAACTGTGGGACCAGCTGTTGCTCCAGCTGTTGCTCCAGCTGTTGCTCCAGCTGTTGCTCCAGCTGTTGCTCCAGCTGTTGCTCCAGCTGTTGCTCCAGCTGTTGCTCCAGCTGTTGCTCCAGCTGTTGCTCCAGCTGTTGCTCCAGCTGTTAAACAAGTTTTGTTCAGAATAGAATTTGATCCTTTGTTCCGTAGATCCATCGTCACTTTCCCAAGGTCTGAGGTCACTAGCAGGGAGGAACTTAAAATTTTGCCCCGAGGGGCGAGTGTATTGGGCAGCGCCACTCGTCCTGTGAGTGGACACACCACCATAGTTACAGTATTGGGCAGCGCCACTCATCCTGTGAGTGGACACACCACCATAGTGACAGTATTGGGCAGCGCCACTCATCCTGTGAGTGGACACACCGCCATAGTGACGGTATTGAGCAGCGCCACTCATCCTGTGAGTGGACACACCGCCATAGTGACGGTATTGAGCAGCGCCACTCATCCTGTGAGTGGATACACCGCCATAGTGACAGTATTGAGCAGCGTCACTCATCCTGTGAGTGGACACACCGCCATAGTGACAGTATTGGGCAGCGCCACTCGTCCTGTGAGTGGACACACCACCATAGTGACAGTATTGAGCAGCGCCACTCATCCTGTGAGTGGACACACCGCCATAGTGACAGTATTGGGCAGCGCCACTCATCCTGTGAGTGGACACACCGCCATAGTGACAGTATTGGGCAGCGCCACTCATCCTGTGAGTGGACACACCACCATAGTGACAGTATTGGGCAGCGCCACTCATCCTGTGAGTGGACACACCGCCATAGCAGCATGTACAACACTCCCCAATAGGAAGAAAACCCGCTGGGTTGTTCATCCTGTGCGCGTAATGTTCCCTTGACTGTGGCACAGGACCTCGGTTTAGAGAGCAGTGTGGTGGGCCACTTTGGTAGGGTAGTGGGTGGGTCTGGTGAGGAGTTGAGCGGTGGTTGTGGTAGGGACGTGGGTGGTGGTTGTGGTGGGGAGGTGGGTGGTGGTTGTGGTAGGGTGGGTGGTGCCTGTGGCAGGGTTGGAGTGGGCAGCTATGTAGAGGTGGTTGACGCGTCCAGGGGCGTCTTGGTCGAGGTGTTGTGACGCCCGGGCCTTCTGTAGCGCCTCCTCCTGTGGCTTGCCTCCTGCAGAGGTGATGGAACACATTTGGGTGAGAGGGTTGCTCTTAAATCAACATTGGTTTACCATATTTAGCTTTTTGTCTACGCACGTTTCTTAGCGTATAACGTAACACAAGATAAAGCTGTGACTGTCATCAATGCTAAAATTATTCTTCGATAAAACATGTTTAAACTATATATATGTTTTTCCTTTAGTTACCCCTCTTTAAAGTTTTCTCTCATTTACTTCAAAAGAAAACCACATTAATAGAAGGAGGTATATCTTAAATAATTTTGTTATTCAGCATATAGGTGTATTGTTTTTAAAATATTGACGCAAGCTAAGTGGGAATATAGAGTCCTGGTGATCACCATGATAGAGGTATACCGAAAGGTTTATATATATATACTTAGTTTACTATAGTCCTGAGCCAAAGTATACTTGTATGTTGATCCAGTTCGTCCTGTCAGTGTTTCCCAACGTCAAGAAATTGTCGTGCTAAAGTGCCCTTATCCTAACCTACCAGAGGACCCTAAACAGAAAATGGTGGTGATGCCTATCAACCTCTAGAGAGTTATTAAACCCTTAACACCAAACCTAACCTGGGAACTTACTGAATTCGAAAACTTAACTTGGATGTAATTTTACCAGAACTAACTTCAGGGAGCACCTGCCTGGGAAGGGCACTTGATTCATACCTGACTCCAGGGAGCACTTGATTCATACCTGACTCCAGGGAGCACTTGATTCATACCTGACTCCAGGGAGCACTTGATTCATACCTGACTCCAGGGAGCACATGACTCATACCTGACTCCAGGGAGCACATGACTCATACCTGACTCCAGGGAGCACATGACTCATACCTGACTCCAGGGAGCACATGACTCATACCTGACTCCAGGGAGCACATGACTCATACCTGACTCCAGGGAGCACATGACTCATACCTGACTCCAGGGAGCACATGACTCATACCTGACTCCAGGGAGCACATGACTCATACCTGACTCCAGGGAGCACATGACTCATACCTGACTCCAGGGAGCACATGACTCATACCTGACTCCAGGGAGCACATGACTCATACGTACATCACTGCAGGGAGCACCTGCCTGGGAAGGGCACTTGACTCATACCTGACTCCAGGGAGCACTTGACTCATACCTGACTCCAGGGAGCACTTGACTCATACCTGACTCCAGGGAGCACTTGACTCATACCTGACTCCAGGGAGCACTGGACTCATACCTGACTCCAGGGAGCACATGACTCATACGTACATCACTGCAGGGAGCACCTGCCTGGGAAGGGCACTTGACTCATACCTGACTCCAGGGAGCACTGGACTCATACCTGACTCCAGGGAGCACTTGACTCATACATGACTCCAGGGAGCACTTGATTCATACCTGACTCCAGGGAGCACTTGATTCATACCTGACTCCAGGGAGCACTTGACTCATACCTGACTCCAGGGAGCACTTGACACATACCTGACTCCAGGGAGCACTTGACACATACCTGACTCCAAGGAAGTCATGAGGGGGACTTCGTGGAGCGGTAAGTGACCGCCGAGGACGACTTACCATTGACGAAGAAGATCGGGTGCGGCGGCGTAGAGGCGGCGTCGTCCGGGAAGCGCCCCGACGCCCTGTAAGACGAGTCCCTGTTGTTGTTATTGTTATTGTAGGAGGTCCTGGAGATGCTCATGACGGCGTCCCGCGTGTTCTTCTCAGGCTTGAACAGCACGATGTACACCTTGGGGAAGAACAGGCACCCAAGTTGAACAAACCCGCTGTCCAGGAGAGAACACGAAAAGATGAGTGGCTAGGCGGACGGGAATTCTGGTATGTCGAAGGGATCCAGTGTATAGGATAGATCATGTTAGATCACATACGTTATGTGTATGTGATTTGGCTAGACGTGAGTTAGGCATACTCTAGCTAGTGTGGCGACTAGCGTGGCAGGGAGAACTGCTTTTACTCACCCTAGGGAGAGAGAGAGGGCCAGGGTGACAATCCGGATGTCATCTGTGGCGCCG
The DNA here is from genome assembly GCF_040958095.1 of Procambarus clarkii. Lineage (NCBI taxonomy): Eukaryota > Metazoa > Arthropoda > Malacostraca > Decapoda > Cambaridae > Procambarus > Procambarus clarkii. The sequence goes on along the minus strand of NC_091218.1, from coordinate 21,274,074 downwards.
GTAGAGAGGTAGAGAGGGACGAACACCAGCCAGATGAGGCAGGTGGTGTAGTTTGTGAAGGCGATGTAGCGAGCCTCGTTAAAGCCGCCTGGACACTGGCGAGAGAGAGACAGAGACGTCAACTGACAGGGAATTACATGATGACACACACACGTATGATGACTTCGTGTTGTGAAGACAGGTGATACATAATGAGCAGGACAGCCATCATTGTAGAATATGATGGCGGTGCGTCATGTAGGTGCCTGTAATCAAGCCATGGCGGTAGCTACCTGGGGCCAGATTCACGAAGCAGTTACGCAAGTACTTACGAACCTGTACATCTTTCCTCAATATTTGACGGCTTTGGTTACATTTATTAAACAGTTTACAAGCATGAAAACTTGCCAATCAACTGTTGTTATTGTTATAAACAGCCTCCTGGTGCTTCGGAGCTCCTAAACTGTTTAATAATTGTAAACAAAGCCGCCAAAGATTGAGGAAAGATGTACAGGTTCGTAAGTGCTTGCGTAACTTCTTCGTGAATCTAGCCCCTGGAGTCTAGAACCAGGGCAGTACCTAACGAACCAACGGTGGTATTCATGCATAATATAACACAGACTAGATATATATAATATATAATATAACCAGACTAGAACCTGTCTGACGGTAGACTGGTACCAGGTGAAGTACCATAGCTACCTGACCGCAAAGAGGACATACTGACACGAGAGGGAAGTACCCTCCGGCAAGTACCCACCTTCCTGGTCTTGATGGCGTAAATGGTGCAGAAGAGCACCAGGATGAGAGGGTAGACGAGGCCCACCACGTAGGAGTAGTCGTCGAGCCCCCCGCAGATCCTGACGCGGTACTGGGAGGTCCTGGCGCACAGGTGTTCGGTGTTCGGGGTGTTGTACACCATCCACGCCACGTTGATGGCCACCTCTACGCTCACCAGCATCGTTACGATCACCACTTGCGACCGTGGAGACGTGTATATCGCCTGTTAGGGGGTAGTTACAGTCATGAGTAGGTGTACCTGGCCTGGGGTAGGTATACCTGGCCTGGGGTGTGTGTATCTGGTCTGGGGTGGTGTGTATCTGGTCTGGGGGAAGTATACCTGGCCTGGGGTGGTGTGTATCTGGTCTAGGGTGTGTGTATCTGGCCTGGGAGAGGTGTATACCTGGCCTGGGGTGGTGTGTACCTGGCCTGGGGTGGTGTATACCTGGCCTGGGGTGTGTGTATCTGGCCTGGGAGAGGTGTATACCTGGCCTGGGGTGTGTGTATCTGGCCTGGGGGAGGTGTACCTGGCCTGGGGTGGTGTGTATCTGGCCTGGGGTGTGTGTATCTGGCCTGGGAGAGGTGTATACCTGGCCTGGGGTGGTGTGTATCTGGTCTGGGGGAGGTGTACCTGGCCTGGGGTGGTGTGTATCTGGTCTGGGGTGTGTGTATCTGGCCTGGGAGAGGTGTATACCTGGCCTGGGGTGGTGTGTATCTGGTCTGGGGGAGGTGTATATCTGGCCTGGGGTGGTGTGTATCTGGTCTGGGGTGTGTGTATCTGGCCTGGGAGAGGTGTATACCTGGCCTGGGGGTGGTGTGTATCTGGCCTGGAGGAGGTGTACCAGGTCTGGGGTGGTGTGTATCTGGCCTGGGAGAGGTGTATACCTGGCCTGGGGTGGTGTGTATCTGGTCTGGGGGAAGTGTACCTGGCCTGAGGGGGAGGTGTACCTGGCCTGGGGGGGAGGTGTACCTGGCCTGGGGGGAGGTGTACCTGGCCTGGGGGAGGTGTACCTGGTCTGGGGGAGGTGTACCTGGCCTGGGGGAGATGTACCTGGCCTGAGGGGGAGGTGTACCTGGCCTGGGGGGGAGGTGTACCTGGCCTGGGGGGAGGTGTACCTGGCCTGGGGGAGGTGTACCTGGCCTGGGGGAGGTGTACCTGGCCTGGGGTGGTGTGTATCTGGCCTGGGGGAGGTGTACCTGGCCTGGGGTGGTGTGTATCTGGCCTGGGGGAGGTGTACCTGGCCTGGGGTGGTGTGTATCTGGCTTGGGGAGGTGTACCTGGCCTGGGGTGGTGTGTATCTGGCCTGGGGGAGGTGTACCTGGCCTGGGGGGGAGGTGTACCTGGCCTGGGGGAGGTGTACCTGGCCTGGGGTGGTGTGTATCTGGCCTGGGGGAGGTGTACCTGGTCTAGGGGAGGTGTACCTGGCCTGGGGGAGATGTACCTGGCCTGGGGTGGTGTGTATCTGGCCTGGGGGAGGTGTACCTGGCCTGGGGTGGTGTGTATCTGGCCTGGGGGAGGTGTACCTGGTCTGGGAGGTGTATACCTGGCCTGGGGGAGGTGTACCTGGCCTGGGAGAGGTGTACCAGACCAGGGGAGGTAGCCTGACCATCTACACCTGCCCTCCACAAGAACATGACAGAGCGCCCCCGTACCTTGTGGGACTTAGTAGGACTCTTGTTGAAGATCCTGGAGATGCGGTTGGTCTTGGTGAGGATGGCGGCGTAGCACACGGTGTAGGAGAAGCCCAGGAAGAAGCGGGTGAGGCCGCAGGTGACGTAGGAGGGCGGCGCCACGATGACGAAGCTCATGACGAAGGAGAGGAAGATGCCCCCCAGCAGGATGTAGGAGAGCTCCCTGGAGGCTGCCTTGATCACCGGCGTGTCCAGGTGCACCCAGAAGATCACTCCCATGAGCACGGTGCTGAAGATACCTGTGGGAGGCGCAGCAGGCGTCAGTGTGGGTGAGGGTTCGAGACCAGGAAGTGTAAATACCCAAAACAGATTATAATATTAGCTACATGAACTAGTTAGGGCTAAAATAGGAATGAGAGAGAGAGAGAGAGAGAGAGAGAGAGAGGATGGAGAGAAAGAGAGAGAGAGGTAGAGAGAGAGAGAGGTAGAGAGAGAGAGAGGGGAGAGAGAGAGAGGTAGAGAGAGAGCGAGAGAGGTAGAGAGAGAGAGAGAGGCAGGAGGACCTACCCAGACTGGCGAAGGCGAGGGAGGTGATGGCCCAGCGGTTCTTGTAGTCGATGAACTTCTCGTCCTTGTCGACACAGGCGTCTCTGTCAGGCCGCTGACAGTCGCCACAGTCGTGACAGAGGTGAGTGGACCTGTTGAGGTACTGGTGGGGCTGACAGTCCTCACACCGCCAGCAACACGCCTCCTGCAGCTGCTCAACACCACACAGCTAATGTTACTTGTGCTCTTAACACTACTCACGCCACATACACACAGTGGAAGCCCCACTGACAATGCAAAAGCATTCTCACTGCTGCTTCCTGGGATATATATATATATATATATATATATATATATATATATATATATATATATATATATATATTAGTTAACTGTTGTTAACTGTGACCACATTGGTGGTGTTGTGGATCTTATAGTGTCAACTTCCTGTGCTTCTGTGTTCTTAATATCAGTATTGAGAGCGGTTAAGTTACCCAAATTGATGGTAAAGAATCTTTAATAATTATTGATGGAGTTATTGGCTACAACGTTTCGCTCCTCTCTGGAACATCTTCAGATAAAGAATGACTATTTGAAATTGATTGATTGATGAACATTAAGCCACTCAACAGGTGGCACGGGCATGAATAGCCCGTAAGTGGTAGATTGCTTTGGTGGGAATGTGATCTATGGTCGTAAAATTCCTTTAACCCTTTCAAGAGGTGGCTTAATCTTCCTCAATCATCATATCCTCATATAGTCAGTCTTGTAGACGTGGCAAGGAAGAACTAAAATGAACCAAAATGGCCGCCGTGGCAGCCATGAGACACAGTGGAGGAAGCAGACGACTCACCAGGATCTTGGCCTGGTCATCGGTGCAGGGCTTCCCGCAGGAGGAGGTGGGCGGGGCCGTGGACAGCCGGTACTGGACGGACGAAGACGGAAGATTAAGCTCTGGCACTTCTCCTGACGTGTCTGTGGAGCAGGGGGAGGTGGGTGAGGCTGGTGTGGAGCAGGGGGAGGTGGGTGAGGCTGGTGTGGAGCAGGGGGAGGTGGGTGAGGCTGGTGTGGAGCAGGGGGAGGTGGGTGAGGCTGGTGTGGAGCAGGGGGAGGTGGGTGAGGCTGGTGTGGAGCAGGGGGAGGTGGGTGAGGCTGGTGTGGAGCAGGGGGAGGTGGGTGAGGCTGGTGTGGAGCAGGGGGAGGTGGGTGAGACTGGTGTGGAGCAGGGGGAGGTGGGTGAGACTGGTGTGGAGCAGGGGGAGGTGGGTGAGGCTGGTGTGGAGCAGGGAGAGGTGGGTGAGGCTGGTGTGGAGCAGGGGGAGGTGGGTGAGGCTGGTGTGGAGCAGGGGGAGGTGGGTGAGGCTGGTGTGGAGCAGGGGGAGGTGGGTGAGACTGGTGTGGAGCAGGGGGAGGTGGGTGAGGCTGGTGTGGAGCAGGGGGAGGTGGGTGAGGCTGGTGTGGAGCAGGGGGAGGTGGGTGAGACTGGTGTGGAGCAGGGGGAGGTGGGTGAGACTGGTGTGGAGCAGGGGGAGGTGGGTGAGGCTGGTGTGGAGCAGGGAGAGGTGGGTGAGGCTGGTGTGGAGCAGGGGGAGGTGGGTGAGACTGGTGTGGAGCAGGGGGAGGTGGGTGAGGCTGGTGTGGAGCAGGGGGAGGTGGGTGAGACTGGTGTGGAGCAGGGGGAGGTGGGTGAGGCTGGTGTGGAGCAGGGGGAGGTGGGTGAGGCTGGTGTGGAGCAGGGGGAGGTGGGTGAGACTGGTGTGGAGCAGGGGGAGGTGGGTGAGGCTGGTGTGGAGCAGGGGGAGGTGGGTGAGGCTGGTGTGGAGCAGGGGGAGGTGGGTGAGGCTGGTGTGGAGCAGGGGGAGGTGGGTGAGACTGGTGTGGAGCAGGGGGAGGTGGGTGAGGCTGGTGTGGAGCAGGGGGAGGTGGGTGAGGCTGGTGTGGAGCAGGGGGAGGTGGGTGAGGCTGGTGTGGAGCAGGGGGAGGTGGGTGAGGCTGGTGTGGAGCAGGGGGAGGTGGGTGAGGCTGGTGTGGAGCAGACAGAGATGGATGAGGCTGGTGTGGAGCAGACAGAGATGGGTGAGGCTGGTGTGGAGCAGGGGGAGGTGGGTGAGGCTGGTGTGGAGCAGGGGGAGGTGGGTGAGGCTGGTGTGGAGCAGGGGGAGGTGGGTGAGGCTGGTGTGGAGCAGGGGGAGGTGGGTGAGGCTGGTGTGGAGCAGGGGGAGGTGGGTGAGGCTGGTGTGGAGCAGACAGAGATGGGTGAGGCTGGTGTGGAGCAGAGAGAGGAGGCTGATGTGGGAGAAGGGAGAGTGCATGAGAGAGAGAGAGTGTAGGTGTGTGGAGAGTACACAGGAGTCAGTAACTTACTGGTGTAGGTACCGACGGGAACCCATCGGTAGCTGAAGTGTTCATGGCGCTGGTAGTTCAGTATAGTGTACCGGGCGGGACCCGCCCCGCTGCTCTCGAACCTGAAGGTGCTGTTGGTGGTATCTGCCGGAGGGAAAGCCAACGTTAACAAGTAGCAGAAGAAGAAAGAACGAGACTCTACCTTTATTTTCAGCTCTATATTCCCAAGGACAGGAGCACCCGAAGACTCACCGAGGAAGGAGACCCGAAGGAGCTGCTGGAAGAGATCCTGGCCGTGGATGTGGCCACTGTGGGCCATGGCGTCACAAATGCCCGCCACGCCCTCACAGTGCTCCTCCCACATGGCGTGGAGGGCGTGCGCGAAGGCGTGCGCCGAGTCACGGACGAAGTGCAGCCACTGAACTATTTCGTGTTGGTGCGTGCCGCTGCTGGAGGGACACCAGAGGATTGTATGGAGTGATTGTTTGTTAGGAGCAGGAGGGAGGCGACGGGCATGTCTTACATGGTGTTCATATGGTGGTAATGCTCTGTCTCTGTCTATTGGTATCTCTGTCTATTGGTATCTCTGTCTAATGCAACACAGTACACCGGAGGACTCACCTGACGGAGAGGTCACTGTTCCAGTACTCCTGGAACCAGGGGTTCCGGCCGTTGTTCTCGGGCGTGAGGGCCCTGAAGTACTCCTCGAACCCCGGCAGCGACCTGGCCAACGGCTGGACGGCGATAGAGCCCTCGGCTACAGCTTCCACCTCCTGCACACACACAAGCACTCCCATTACATGTTGGCTTAATGGGGGGCCGGGGGGCCTTCGTCAAGCCGCTGGCTTCCTGTTCTCGTCGAGGCCACTAGTGTCAGTGGCCCCTTGGTAAAATTCAGATAATGGTCTGATCTTGGGTTTAAGGTCCATCAACCTCAGAAGGGTTATTAAGACCACCACAATACCTTAATGAGTACATTATCTTCAAGATTTTGTTGATTTGATATTAACTAATGATTGAGGTGAAAGGTATATTTATAGCTATGATATATAAAGCCGTGTGAATAGAAAAATTAAAAAATCAGTTATCAAACATGAAGTATAGCTAAGTCTGCCGTGCAAATCACCGCCGCACACATTTTCTCTTATGTTATTCTGTCTACCCATTCTCCTCTATAGCTGCCTCTCCTATATTTGTATCTCTTATAATCTTATATCCTGCTTCATCTTAAATCCTACTTTCTCCCATCCTCCTTCATTCTATCTTAATCCTCCATCTTCCTTCCTCCATAGGCCTGCATGCAAGCCTATGCCTAACCTAGAGTAAATATAACAATAGGAACAAATAATAATGCCATTTTAAAATGCATTATGCAGATAATGTCATAAAATAGAGGGGGTGCTAGTGTTACTTGGAGGGAAGCTGGTGTTACCTGGAGGGTGCTAGTGTTACCTGGAGGGTGCTAGTGTTACTTGGAGGGAAGCTGGTGTTACCTGGAGGGTGCTAGTGTTACCTGGAGGGTGCTAGTGTTACCTGGAGGGGTGCTAGTGTTACTTGGAGGGAAGCTGGTGTTACCTGGAGGGTGCTAGTGTTACTTGGAGGGAAGCTGGTGTTACCTGGAGGGTGCTAGTGTTACCTGGAGGGTGCTAGTGTTACCTGGAGGGTGCTAGTGTTACCTGGAGGGTGCTAGTGTTACTTGGAGGGGTGCTAGTGTTACTTGGAGGGAAGCTGGTGTTACCTGGAGGGGTGCTAGTGTTACTTGGAGGGAAGCTGGTGTTACCTGGAGGGGTGCTAGTGTTACTTGGAGGGAAGCTGGTGTTACCTGGAGGGTGCTAGTGTTACTTGGAGGGAAGCTGGTGTTACCTGGAGGGTGCTAGTGTTACCTGGAGGGTGCTAGTGTTACCTGGAGGGGTGCTAGTGTTACCTGGAGGGTGCTAGTGTTACCTGGAGGGTGCTAGTGTTACCTGGAGGGTGCTAGTGTTACCTGGAGGGTGCTAGTGTTACCTGGAGGGGTGCTAGTGTTACCTGGAGGGGTGCTAGTGTTACCTGGAGGGGTGCTAGTGTTACCTGGAGGGTGCTAGTGTTACCTGGAGGGTGCTAGTGTTACCTGGAGGGGTGTGGAGCTCCAGCCGTCGGAGCCAATCCATAGAAAGCGGGAATGCGCGCCCAGGAGTCTAACCGTTTTCAGAAGTCGTATCGCCACCTCTCTCTGCGCGAACACCACCACCACTGTTGGAGAGAACGACACGTTACCACCACTGTTGGAGAGAACGACACGTTACCACCACTGTTGGAGAGAACGACACTTTACCACCACTGTTGGAGAGACAATAGTACTCTGAGCACTATAAAGTACAAAGGTTTGCAACAAGATAAGTGCCAGAGCAAGGAGGGCTGGGCTTTGAAGATAAGGTAAAAGAACAAGACTTCACAACATCCCCGAAGGAGAGAAGAAAGAGAGAGAGAGGGGGAGACATGATCGCAACATAGACGATACCGAGAGGAGTAGTCGAGGTGGGCAAGATCAGCCGCTTTCACATGAGAGAAAGCAGAACGAGAGGACAGAGATGGAAGCTGAAGTCACCTTTACTCACAACTTTAAAGCGGATTATTCGACGAAAAATTATAAATGAATCATTATAAATGAATCATTGATACCAATCGACTGATTGGTAAGTACCAATCAGTACTTGGTGATAGGGGAGAGAAGAGAGCGCCGTGGGACACAAGAGCGCTTACACCATTGTTAGAGGGAGAAGAGCGCTTACATCACCACTGTTGGAGAGTTATATTGGAGTACTGGAACTTCCAGTTTACATTGTTGTTCTGTGTTCTGGATGGCCAGTTTCCAGACTGGAGAAGGGGGGGGGGGTCAGGAGGTTCCAGACTGGAGAGGGAAGGGATTCATGATGGGCTTGAGTGCATGGACAAGCAGTCTGATGGGATGCATGAGGACGGGGGGTGGCATAGAGAAGGAATTGTGAACCTTGTATATTGGGAGATGGAGGATGACATAGAGTTTTATCTAGGAAGATGTGGGTGGGATTAATAGGTGGAGATTGATACATGTTTGTATTTACATGTGTGCCTGCATGTATGTGCCTGCACGCGCGTTTGTGTGTCTGTTTACACACACACACACACACACACACACACACACACACACCACTCACCATTAGCCTCTCGGTTGACGAGCTGCTTGACGACATCCTGGTACACGTCGTCCGGGTCGTTCTTGGAGAGGACGTGGGCGGGGGAGGCGAAGCACACGTCGTACTCAGCCGCCGTCCTCGTCAGTTCGCGGTAGCCGCCCTCGCCGTACTCCCCGCTGCTGTACACCATACTGGCGTACGACCACTTGAACGACCTGTAAGGGCAGGAGGTCGTCTAGTGAACCTGTTTCGAACCTGTTTCGAACCTGTTCGAACCTGTTTCGAGCCTGTTTCGAACCTGTTCGAGCCTGTTTCGAACATGTTTCGAACCTGTTCGGACATGTTTCGAGCCTGTTTCGAACCTGTTTCGAACCTGTTTCGAACCTGTTTCGAACCTGTTTCAACCTGTTTCAAACCTGTTTCAAACCTGTTTTGAACCTGTTTCGAACATGTTTCCAACCTGTAGATGGTATATGTGTGGCTTTGAAGACGTGTAGAATGTCTGTATAAGGACTCACCTGAGGATGTCCAAGATGGCCTGGACTTGAGTGGAGTCTGAGGGGACAGTCCGGAGGAAGAAGGGGAATCGCTCTCGGTCATTGAGGGAGGCTGAGGTGCTGATGTAGCTGATCTGAGGCATCTCTATCACTCTCAGCACGCTAGCCATCTGTCGGAGGGGAGAGAAGAGGCACCTCTCACTTGTCAGTCATGTGGCCACGCACTCACTCAGGAGATGCACTCACTCAGGAGACGCACTCACTCAGGAGACGCACTCACACAGGAGACGCACTCACTCAGGAGACGCACTCACTCAGGAGACGCACTCACTCAGGAGACGCACTCACTCAGGAGACGTACTCACTCAGGAGACGCACTCACTCAGGAGATGCACTCACTCAGGAGACGCACTCACTCAGGAGACGCACTCACTCAGGAGACGCACTCACTAAGGAGACGCACTCACTCAGGAGATGCACTCACTCAGGAGACGCACTCACTCAGGAAACGCACTCACTCAGGAGACGCACTCACACAGGAGACGCACTCATTCAGGAGACGCACTCATTCAGGAGACGCACTCACTCAGGAGACGCACTCACTCAGGAGATGCACTCACTCAGGAGACGCACTCACTCAGGAGACGCACTCATTCAGGAGACGCACTCATTCAGGAGACGCACTCACTCAGGAGACGCACTCACTCAGGAGATGCACTCACTCAGGAGACGCACTCACTCAGGAGACGCACTCACTCAGGAGACGCACTCACTCAGGAGATGCACTCACACAGGAGACGCACTCTCTCAGGAGACGCACTCACACAGGAGACGCACTCACTCACCAGACGCACTCACACAGGGGACACAATGACACTGGGACACACTGAAACAGAGACAGTTATTTTGGAAACAGATTACCGGGTAAAATATCAGACATGAAATCACTGGATTGTTTCCAGCGCAGGTCAGACAGATGAGTGAGGTGAGTGGATGTAAACAGGAGCCACCTCGTAGGGGTCAATAATCCTCCTGTAGAGGCCTTTGTCATGTTCTTGTTAGAGAAAAAGGGAAGATGTACGAGGTACTGATAATGATACTGTATCAGAAGAGAGCGGAGTGTGTAGCACAGTTATTAGGGGCCTTGAGGTCAAGAACGTGACCTGGAACAACCTGTGGTGACCTTGGGATGAAGGGAACTATCAGAGGGAAAGCGCCAAGCCATTACGACTATATAGCACTGGGAAGGGGTCAGGATAAGGTTTTGGGATGGGCCGGGGGAAAGGAATGGTGCCCAACCACCTGGAGGGTCGGGGATTGAACGTCGACCTGCATGAAGCGAGACCGGCACTCTACCGTCCAGCCCAAGTGGTTGGTGACCTTGGGATGAAGAATATGACCTCAGGGTGGACAACGTGACCTGGAACAACCTGTGGTGACCAGGGGGGGCTGGGGGGTGGGGGTGGGGGACAGTAAGACAGGGGTCACGTACCTGAACAGAGACCGCGGAGTCCCGCCCACCAATGACACCGACGACCTTGTCGAAGAGGCCGCTCCTGAAGGTCGGGGCGCTGCCGTCCCCACAGGTGAACTCCGCCTGGTGGTGCTCGTTCTGGCCGGCCAGGTACCCTGTGGGGGACACACTCTCACTCAGGGGCATGATGGGGCATAGTGGGGCATATTGGACCTCTATGTCGTCACACAGAGGCAAATTGGGTCACAATAAGCTCAAAATAAGGTCAAATTGACCATAAATTGGGTCACAATAAGCTCAATAAGGTCAAATTGGGTCACAATAAGGTCAAATTGGGTCACAATAAGGTCAAATTGGGTCACAATAAGCTCAATAAGGTCAAATTGACCATAAATTGGGTCACAATAAGCTCAATAAGGTCAAATTGGGTCACAATAAGGTCAAATTGGGTCACAATAAGCTCAATAAGGTCAAACTGACCACAAATTGGGTCACTCGTTATCACACTCGATAACAGGCGCTAATTGGGACACAGACAATTAGACTTGGGGTGAAATTTTGCATTTGCGTTTCCTCTCAATTTCCTTATTGTTAAAATTTGATATCCCTTAGTCGGGGATAGCAAGCTCTGTTAGGGTTATCGAGGTCCCACTTAGCCATCGTCTGACCTTCCTCAGGATGCAACCCACAACAGCTGTCTAACTCCCGGAGTACCCATTGCCTATAGGTGAACAGAGGCATGAGGTGCAGGGAAAGGTGGTCAACGTGTCGCCCTGCCCAGACATCGAACCTGGACCTTTCAGTTACGTTGTATTCGGGTGGAATTAGTTAGTCAGATTTAATGACAACAAAAACCTGTAGTATTGACCTGTAGTATTGACCTGTAGTATTGACCTGTAGTATTGACCTGTAGTATTGACCTGTAATATTGACCTGTAGTATTGACCTGTAGTATTGGCCTGTAGTATTGACCTGTAGTATTGACCTGCAGTATTGACCTGTAGTATTGACCTGTAGTATTGACCTGCAGTATTGACCTGCAGTATTGGCCTGTAGTATTGACCTGTAGTATTGACCTGTAGTATTGACCTGTAGTATTGGCCTGTAGTATTGGCCTGTAGTATTGACCTGTAGTATTGACCTGTAGTATTGACCTGTAGTAACGACCTGTAGTATTGACCTGTAGTATTGACCTGTAGTATTGACCTGTAGTATTGACCTGTAGTAACGACCTGTAGTATTGACCTGTAGTATTGACCTGTAGTAACGACCTGTAGTATTGACCTGTAGTAACGACCTGTATTATTGACCTGTAGTATTGACCTGTAGTATTGACCTGTAGTATTGACCTGTAGTATTGACCTGTAGTAACGACCTGTATTATTGACCTGTAGTATTGACCTGTAGTATTGACCTGTAGTAACGACCTGTATTATTGACCTGTAGTATTGACCTGTAGTATTGACCTGTAGTATTGACCTGTAGTAACGACCTGTATTATTGACCTGTAGTATTGACCTGTAGTAACGACCTGTATTATTGACCTGTAACCTAGGGATCAAGAAAGCCGCTGCCTAGTTCACTGCCGCGTCACACAGCCGCTGAAGACGGCGTCACACTCTAAGGATTGGTATAGAGACTTGACTCACGTGTGACGTAGGTCCTGTTAAGGATGGGGGGGTCGGGGGATAGGCAACGAACTTAGGAGAAGTGGGGGGAGGGAAATGCGTGTGTTGGGGGGGGGGGGATGAGAGATAGTGAGAGAGAGAGAGAGAGAGGGGGGGGGGGGGGGGGAGGATGTGACGATAGCAGTGTTGTGGTGTGTGGTGTAGAAGAAACAGTGAGTCACAGGTCTCTGGCCCACAAATGTGCCCAACATGTACCGTCATACTGGCGTCCTCTGGGGCTGTGTTCGGCCGCTCAGATGAAAGAAATCTACTCCTTCTAGGAAGCAATTTTTTGGGGGTTTTGTCTTACTTTGTAACTAAACAATTTTGTAACATATAGTTTTGTACAACTAAAATTTTGGAATATAAATAAAGTAGGGATGACAGAAGACACTATCCAAATGCATATCACAGGGCCAGAATGGATCCCTCGAATGCCAATTGTCCTCTTCTCTGAGGCTAAGGGTCCTCATATACATCAGAGGCGGTGCCCACATATCTGTAGATATAAGGGGCTGTAGATGTTCAAGTTTGAATGCCAGATGCTCTGGGCTAGCCTCTCGCAGTTTTGACATATGAAGCATGTGGGGTATGGGAGTAGCATAGGCCAGTCGGGTTGTTCCCCGGTGGCACACATTAAGAAATATTAGCATCTAACACCCCCCCCCCCTCCCCCTGTGCGGTTCTCATTAATTCATAACTGAAATATTGGTTGTGTTTTCCATAGACTTATTTGCCACGGCTCCCATTATATAATTTTTCTGAGAGGGGGAAATGGGTGAGAGGGGGAGGGGAGAGAAGGATTGGGGGGAATGTTGGGGTGAGGGAGAGAGGTGGAGAATGATGGAGAGGGGAAGATTGGGGGAGTGAGGAATGTTGGAGGAGAAAGATGGAGAGGTGGAAGAGAGGAGGACATGAGAAAGAACGAAAGAGATGGGATAAGGGAAGAGAGGTGAGAGAGGAAAAAGCAGAGGATAAGGTAGGTGGAAGGGAGAGAGGGTGGTAAGGGAAGAGGGAGGGAAAGGGAAGGAGGGTGATTACCCATACACATCCAAGCCCCCCCCCCCACCCCCTCTCCCCTCACCAAGTATACAGGCGTGTATGTAATACTGAAGACAATTACGGGATCACCATAGCCCGTGCTACATGGACACTTCGTCCTGAATAGCTAAATCTTTAACAACAACAACATACTGAAGACGCCACTCTTACCATTCCACTGTTCTAAGACACTGTTCCATTCGCCTCCCACACACACTTAAGACAAAGGCTTTGGAAATACACTTGAAAATCCATCTTTACGAGTATATACACCGTCATACACCCTGAGCGTGTATGTTCCTAAGAGCTACAGAAGACGTCCAAGTGATGTCACCAGAGCCATACACCAAGTGAGTGATGTCTTCACAATTGAGCAGACTTCATTCAACCCAACTAACACGTCGAATTTTGAACGGTGTGCATGATCTAATTCCGTAAAGAAATGCGACGTATTAGGGGGGATATTAACACGCCGTAATAGTGACGGTTTCTATGCATCGGCCTCGTTAGGTTAGGTGGGTTGCTTGGGTTGGTATTTGGGTTTATTTTGGGTCAGGCAAAACGGTTGTGTTTTTTAGGGAGTGGCACGCACACACACACACACACACACACACACACACACACACACACACACACACACACACACACACACACACACACACACACACACACACACACACACACGTTATATGACAAAGAGTGCTGGGAAGACGGGACACCACGAGCGTAGCTCTCATCCTGTAACTACACTAAGGTAATAATTACACACACACACACACACACACACACACACACACACACACACACACACACACACACACACACACACACACACACACACACACACACAGTTTCAAGTGTAGATATGATAGAGCCCAATAGGCTCAGGAACCTGTACATTAGTTGATTGACAATTGAGAGGCGGGACCAAAGAGCCAGAGCTCAACCCCCGCAAGCACAACGAGATAAATACACCCACACACACTCCTACACTCTTACAAACAAACAACAAACAATGAACAAACATACAGCACACAAGAAGTAAAAATAAAAAAAAACACACAGAGTCAGTGCTGTGGGCTCGAACTCGCGTCCGGATTTTGCATTCCCTCATCACAAAATACGCGTATGATGCATCAAGTCCGTACCTTTGATGAAGCCAAGAGTCTGGGTGAGCGCAGGAGTTGGGTGGTCACAGGAGTCCATTACAAGAGTGCCTAGGGTGATCCCCGGCAGTAGATTAGGGTTGGTGTTGATCTCGTCTAGGGTGAAGAGCAGCGCCTCTAGCGGCTGGATCCCGTAGTCACCCTGGGATATAGATGATATATAGACACTGGATATATAGATGTATCAACTGTGTCAAAGGTCACGGTGGTTACTGACCAGAATACAGCCCAATCAATGCCACCAGTAGCCTAGGTAACCAATCACTGCCACCAGTAGCCTAGGTAACCAATCACTGCCACCAGTAGCCTAGGCAACCAATCACTGCCACCAGTAGCCTAGGCAACCAATCACAGCCACCAGTAGCCTAGGTAACCAATCACTGCCACCAGTAGCCTAGGCAACCAATCACAGCCACCAGTAGCCTAGGCAACCAATCACAGCCACCAGTAGCCTAGGTAATAATGGGTTTAAATAAATCCTAATGTTAAACCAAAGTTTTCTTCGAGTGATATCTTGCCGGAAACACTAAAGATATTAATAATGTTGAGCTCAGTCTCCTGTACCTGAGTTGCCTCACTCTAGATATCCTGTGCGTTGATATCAGTGTTGTCGCTACATTACAATATTATTTCAAAACTTTTATCTCCTCGTTAATATTATTTTGTCATGGATCTGTAAAATTGTATTTGAAATGGCCGCAGTATTTAAACAAAAGTGAATTCAAAATTCATTCATATTAAACTTATATGTGTTAATTTTGTTGTAATGTTACCATTGGTGACCTGACTTGGCCTGATTTGACCTGACTTGACCTGACTTGACTTGACCCGACTTGACTTGGCCTGATTTGACCTGACTTGGCCTGACTTGACTTGACCTGACTTGACCTGACTTGGCCTGACCTGACCTGACTTAACCTGACCTGACCTAACAATCATTAACCTATCCAAACAAGGCCTAAACTACCCTAAGGTGACCAGACCTTACGTAACCTTATGTGACTTAAAGGAGCGTTACCTGACCTGACCTGACCTGACCTGACCTGACATGACATGACGTAACGTGTCCTCACCTGGAGGTGGTCACACGCCACGATGCCAGTGATGGGGTCCTTCCTGCTGGTGTGTATGGGGAAGAGCGCCCCCAGGAGCACAGTGGCGTCCTGGGGGTAGACCAGAGTGGTCCCCAGGGTGGTGTTGGGGGAGGTCAGGGCTCCCTCGTCCCCCTGACCCGCCGTCACCCCCACCACCACCACCACCATCACCAACACCGCCACCTGTTGCTGCAGGAGAGAACTATCATGTTAGTCAGGCATTATCTATCTTATCGGAGGCAACAGTTGATTATGATGGGGGGGGGGGAGGGGTTGTGGAAGGTTGGAGGGGGGGTTTGGGGGGTATAAAGGGGGTTGGGAGAGGGGTGGAATGGCTTTTTTGAGTGATGGTGGGGGGGTTTGGAGGGGGAAATTTAGTGAAGGTCTGAGGGTATGGGGCATGATGGAACCAGGAAGGTTGTCTCTAGTATGTTCTGTCTCTCTCTCTCTCTCTCTCTCTCTCTCTCTCTCTCTCTGACTCAACATGTTCTTATATATATCGTTTATAATACAATTATTAATCTTATTATTATTATTAATTATGATGAGTATGAGAGTGCCACAGTGGCAGTGCTGTGGCACTATACAAGACCGCAGTGACGAGGGTATATGTCACTATTGCTGGTTACAGTGACCTACAGCGTCACAGTGCCTCCCTACTGCTTGCTTCGTTACAGTGACCTACAGTCTTACAGTGCCTCCCTGTTGCTTGCTTGGTTACAGTGCCTCCCTGCTGCTTGCTTGGTTACAGTGACTACAGCCTCACAGTGCCTCCCTGCTGCTTGCTTGGTTACAGTGACTACAGCTTCGCAGTGCCTCCCTGCTGCTTGCTTGGTTACAGTGAATACAGCCTTACAGTGCCTCCCTGCTGCTTGCTTGGTTACAGTGACCTACAGTCTCACAGTGCTTCCCTGCTGCTTGCTTGGTTACAGTGACTACAGCCTCACAGTGCCTCCCTGCTGCTTGCATGGTTACAGTGACTACAGTCTTACAGTGCCTCCCTGCTGCTTGCTTGGTTACAGTGACTACAGCCTCACAGTGCCTCCCGGCTGCTTGCATGGTTACAGTGACTACAGCCTTACAGTGCCTCCCTGCTTCTTGCTTGGTTACAGTGCCTCCCTGCTGCTTGCTTGGTTACAGTGACTACAGTCTTACAGTGCCTCCCTGCTGCTTGCTTGGTTACAGTGACTACAGCTTCACAGTGCCTCCCTGCTGCTTGCTTGGCTACAGTGACTACAGTCCTACAGTGCTTCCCTGCTGCTTGCTTGGTTACAGTGACTACAGCCTCACAGTGCCTCTCTGCTGCTTGCTTGGTTACAGTGACTACAGCCTCTCAGTGCCTCCCTGCTGCTTGCTTGGTTACAGTGACTACAGCCTTACAGTGCTTCCCTGCTGCTTGCTTGGTTACAGTGACTACAGCCTTACAGTGCTTCCCTGCTGCTTGCTTGGTTACAGTGACTACAGCCTTACAGTGCTTCCCTGCTGCTGCTTGGTTACAGTGACTACAGCATTACAGTGCCTCCCTGCTGCTTGCTTGGTTACAGTGACTACAGCCTTACAGTGCCTCCCTGCTGCTTGCTTGGTTACAGTTACTACAGCCTTACAGTGCCTCCCTGCTGCTTGCTTGGTTACAGTGACTACAGCCTTACAGTGCCTCCCTGCTGCTTGCTTGGTTACAGTGACTACAGCCTTACAGTGCCTCCCTGCTGCTTGCTTGGTTACAGTGACAACAGCCTTACAGTGCCTCCCTGCTGCTTGCTTGGTTACAGTGACTACAGCCTTACAGTGCCTCCCTGCTGCTTGCTTGGTTACAGTGACTACAGCCTTACAGTGCCTCCCTGCTGCTGCTTGCTTGGTTACAGTGACTACAGCCTTACAGTGCTTCCCTGCTGCTTGCTTGGTTACAGTGACTACAGCCTTCACAGTGCCTCCCTGCTGCTTGCATGGTTACAGTGACTACAGCCTTGCAGTGCCTCCCTGCTGCTTGCTTGGTTACAGTGCCTCCCTGCTGCTTGCTTGGTTACAGTGACTACAGCCTCACAGTGCTTCCCTGCTGCTGCTTGGTTACAGTGACTACAACCTTACAGTGCCTCCCTGCTGCTTGCTTGGTTACAGTAACTACAGCCTCACAGTGCTTCTCTGCTGCTGCTTGGTTACAGTGACTACAGCCTTACAGTGCCTCCCTGCTGCTTGCTTGGTTACAGTGCCTCCCTGCTGCTTGCTTGGTTACAGTGACTACAGCCTTACAGTGCCTCCCTGCTGCTGCTTGCTTGGTTACAGTGACTACAGCCTTCACAGTGCCTCCCTGCTGCTTGCTTGGTTACAGTGACTACAGCCTCACAGTGCTTCCCTGCTGCTGCTTGGTTACAGTGACTACAGCCTTACAGTGCCTCCCTGCTGCTTGCTTGGTTACAGTGACTACAGCCTCACAGTGCCTCCCTGCTGCTTGCTTGGTTACAGTGACCTACAGCCTTACAGTGCTTCCCTGTTGCTTGCTTGGTTACAGTGACTACAGTCTTACAGTGCCTCCCTGCTGCTTGCTTGGTTACAGTGACTACAGCCTCACAGTGCCTACCTGCTTGCATTGTTACAGTGACCTACAGCCTTACAGTGCCTCCCTGTTGCTTGCTTGGTTACAGTGAATACAGCCTTACAGTGCCTCCCTGCTGCTTGCTTGGTTACAGTGACCTACAGTCTTACAGTGCCTCCCTGCTGCTTGCATGCACGTCTGCGTCGCACTGCACTCAGTAGATACACCACCACGTGCCTTGGCTTCGTTCTGTGCATTCCAACTGTAAACTGTGGCACAATACTTGGATGCTATGAGGGAATAGTCAGCCCAGGGACGCGAGTTCGATCCGATTGTATGTCATAATATTTTCTCTTACCTATAGCTATATTTTGGTCTCGTGATGTGATTGTGTGGTTAGGTATTAGGTGTGGGTGGTTAACCTCTGACGGCTTGTGAACACGACTCTTAAGAGCTGACGTGATTTAAGCAAGTGACACGTTAACTGTTTACACAAGACACTTAACTACTTACACAAGACATTAACTACTTACACAAGACATTAACTACTTACACAAGACACTAACTACTTACACAAGACACTAACTACTTACACAAGACATTAACTACTTACACAAGACACTAACTACTTACACAAGACACTTAACTGCTTACACAAGACACTTAACTACTTACACAAGACACACTAACTACTTACACAAGACATTAACTACTTACACAAGACATTAACTACTTACACAAGACACACTAACTACTTACACAAGACACACTAACTACTTACACAAGACATTAACTACTTACACAAGACACACTAACTACTTACTCAAGACACACTAACTACTTACACAAGACACACTAACTGCTTACACAAGACACTAACTACTTACACAAGACACTAACTACTTACACAAGACACTAACTACTTACACAAGACACTTAACTGCTTACACAAGACACTAACTACTTACACAAGACACTTAACTGCTTACACAAGACACTAACTACTTACACAAGACACTAACTACTTACACAAGACACTTAACTACTTACACAAGACACTTAACTGCTTACACAAGACACTAACTACTTACACAAGACACTTAACTGCTTACACAAGACACTAACTACTTACACAAGACACTAACTACTTACACAAGACACTTAACTACTTACACAAGACACTTAACTGCTTACACAAGACACTAACTACTTACACAAGACACTTAACTGCTTACACAAGACACTAACTACTTACACAAGACACTAACTACTTACACAAGACACTTAACTACTTACACAAGACACTTAACTACTTACACAAGACACTAACTACTTACACAAGACACACTAACTACTTACACAAGACACACTAACTACTTACACAAGACACTTAACTACTTACACAAGACACAGTAACTACTTACACAAGACACTTAACTACTTACACAAGACACACTAACTGCTTACACAAGACACTAACTACTTACACAAGACACTAACTACTTACACAAGACACACTAACTACTTACACAAGACACACTAACTACTTACACAAGACACATTAACTACTTACACAAGACACACTAACTACTTACACAAGACACACTAACTACTTACACAAGACACACTAACTGCTTACACAAGACACTAACTACTTACACAAGACACTAACTACTTACACAAGACACTAACTACTTACACAAGACACACTAACTACTTACACAAGACACACTAACTACTTACACAAGACACTAACTACTTACACAAGACACTAACTACTTACACAAGACACATTAACTACTTACACAAGACACACTAACTACTTACACAAGACACACTAACTACTTACACAAGACACACTAACTACTTACACAAGACACACTAACTACTTACACAAGACACACTAACTACTTACACAAGACACACTAACTACTTACACAAGACACACTAACTGCTTACACAAGACACTAACTACTTACACAAGACACTAACTACTTACACAAGACACTAACTACTTACACAAGACACTAACTACTTACACAAGACACACTAACTACTTACACAAGACACTAACTACTTACACAAGACACACTAACTACTTACACAAGACACTAACTACTTACACAAGACACACTAACTACTTACACAAGACACACTAACTACTTACACAAGACACTAACTACTTACACAAGACACACTAACTACTTACACAAGACACTAACTACTTACACAAGACACACTAACTACTTACACAAGACACACTAACTACTTACACAAGACACACTAACTACTTACACAAGACACACTAACTACTTACACAAGACACACTAACTGCTTACACAAGACACTAACTACTTACACAAGACACTAACTACTTACACAAGACACACTAACTACTTACACAAGACACACTAACTACTTACACAAGACACATTAACTACTTACGCAAGACACACTAACTACTTACACAAGACACACTAACTACTTACACAAGACACACTAACTGCTTACACAAGACACTAACTACTTACACAAGACACTAACTACTTACACAAGACACTAACTACTTACACAAGACACTAACTACTTACACAAGACACACTAACTACTTACACAAGACACACTAACTACTTACACAAGACACACTAACTACTTACACAAGACACACTAACTACTTACACAAGACACACTAACTACTTACTCAAGACACATTAACTACTTACACAAGACACACTAACTACTTACTCAAGACACATTAACTACTTACACAAGACACACTAACTACTTACACAAGACACATTAACTACTTACACAAGACACATTAACTACTTACACAAGACACATTAACTACTTACACAAGACACACTAACTACTTACACAAGACACACTAACTACTTACACAAGACACATTAACTACTTACGCAAGACACACTAACTACTTACACAAGACACTAACTACTTACACAAGACACACTAACTACTTACACAAGACACTAACTACTTACACAAGACACATTAACTACTTACACAAGACACTAACTACTTACACAAGACACACTAACTACTTACACAACTTAACAATTGTCTCGTATCTTACCAATTAATGTATACAGTCTTGGACGTATATGTATTGCATTATTTATCATTTATATTTGAATTTTTATACGTAAAAGATTTACATTTAGTTATTTTATGAGAATTAATCCACTGACATGAACGACTTAAATCACCTAGTTGTATGAACAATGCACTTGAGTCTATACTCAAGTGCATTGAGTATAGACTCAATACCCTTATATACCCAAGTGCATTGAGTATAGACTAAATACCCTTATATACCCAAGTGCATTGAGTATAGACTCAATACCCTTATATACCCAAGTGCATTGAGTATAGACTCAATACCCTTATATACCCAAGTGCATTGAGTATAGACTCAATACCCTTATATACCCAAGTGCATTGAGTATAGACTCAATACCCTTATATACCCTTATACTGTATTAATATATCCCCAAGAGGTTTACCAGTCTGTCCAATGTCAAATTTATTTAAAGATATATAAATGATTATGTAAATACATTGAGTATAGTTATCAGGTGAATTTTTAATCAGGTTTGTATTGCCTTATAATATATGTCATATATTTATGTGTTTTTACTGACTTTTCAAATGGGTGAAAACATTTTTTGCAATTCATAAAGTTGTATCAATTATAGTTTTAGTATATTTTAATGTGAAGGTTATATGGTATATCTTATGAAGGTAATACTGTATGCAACCGACTTTGTTAATGCGTCAAACACACGTCAATATGATCCAAATCGGTTGCTTTTTTATGTAGAGAAAATTTAAAGTTATATTAAAATGGTGTATACTGAAGCTTGCCATAATTTCAGAGAGTTATTGCCTACAGAATTGCCTACAACCAGAATTCCTGGTTGATCAGTCCAGCAACCAGGAGGCCTGGTCGACGACCGGGCCGCGGGGACGCTAAGCCCCGGAAGCACCTCAAGGTAACCAAGGTACAGTTTCAAGTGTGTGAACGTGATGGTGAAAGTCAGATTACTCGAGTCTAGTAAAGCTGTGTACAGATTCGCATATTTAGACCCTAAGCAGAATGCATCATCAACATATCTATGTTGTATGAGGGGGGTGTGAATCATACTTAATAATTTGATTTCATTGAATCCAGGTATAAATTTACTTACGGCATACAACATGAAACTAAACATGATCTAAACAAGAATTTTTAGAAGCTAGGTTCCTCTTAAGTTAAAGCTAATTTCCTACAAGTTGTGGATAGTTTTAAGTTGATAGATATTAACATTATGGTGGAATTACACAAACGTGTGTCCCTCCCTCGGCCAAGACTCCTCCTCTACCTTCAAGTGAGGAGTGAGAGACCTCCGCCCACACCTGAGAGGAACACCTATGCCTCAATCATTGCCAAGGTGTGATGACTCTCGTCCGAGGCATTCGCATGACCGCCCCCTCCCAAGGAACAGGAAGCACTGACTCATATCTCTGTGTACTACCTACCTCCTTTCACCTGCCGGCAGCAAGTGACGTCACAGCCTACATCCTCCAATACCTACGGAGATATCTTTGTATCTCTAGATATCTTTGTATCTATGTGTCAACACTGCGTGTTCTAGGGTTTTGTTTAGGCATAATGGAGCATAGTCGCGCTTCAGTTTTCCGGAAGAGTGTTGGAGGCATCTATTAAACAGGTTTTCGTACGTCAGACAGCTTGGTTATCTTAATTGCGCTTGTCGTACTGTAGTTGGTATGTATTTATGTTCCGGGAGGCGGGGTGGCGGAAGCTGGGTTGGGATTGATGGAGGTTGATGGGGTGTTGGGTCTGTGTGTTGAGGTTCACCCCTTGTGTGTCTCTCTCTATGGTTATCTGTCATCGTGTCTTCCATCACACATTGTTTTACACTCTCAGCGATCTTCCTTAATATTTTATTTATGGCATTTATGTTATTATCTGTCTGTTTGTCTGTCTCTCTCTCTCTCTCTCTCTCTCTCTCTCTCTCTCTCTCTCTCTCTCTCTCTCTCTCTCTCTCTCTCTCTCTCTCTCTCTCTCTCTCTCTCTCTCTCTCTCTCTCTCTCTCTCTCTCTCTCTCTCTCTCTCTCTCTCTCTCTCTCTCTGTCTCTCTCTCTGTCTCTCTCTGTCTCTGTCTCTCTCTCTCTCTGTCTCTCTCTCTCTCTCTCTCTCTCTCTCTCTCTCTCTCTCTCTCTCTCTCTCTCTCTCTCTCTCTCTCTCTCTCTGTCTCTGTCTCTCTCTCTCTCTCTCTCTCTCTCTCTCTCTCTCTCTCTCTCTCTCTCTCTCTCTCTCTCTCTGTCTCTGTCTCTGTCTCTGTCTCTCTCTCTCTCTCTCTCTCTCTCTCTCTCTCTCTCTCTGTCTGTCTGTCTCTCTCTCTCTCTCTCTCTCTCTCTCTCTCTCTCTCTCTCTCTCTCTCTCTCTCTCTCTCTCTCTCTCTCTCTCTCTCTCTCTCTCTCTCTCTCTCTCTCCCTCTCTCTCTCTCTCTCTCTCTCTCTCTCTCTCTCTCTCTCTCTCTCTCTCTCTCTCTCTCTCTCTCTCTCTCTCTCTCTCTCTCTCTGTCTCTCTCTCTCTCTCTCTCTCTCTCTCTCTCTCTCTCTCTCTCTCTCTCTCTCTCTCTCTCTCTCTCTCTGTCTCTCTCTCTCTCTGTCTCTCTCTGTCTCTCTCTCTCTCTCTCTCTCTCTCTCTCTCTCTCTCTCTCTCTCTCTCTCTCTCTCTCTCTCTCTCTCTCTCTCTCTCTCTCTCTCTCTCTGTCTCTCTCTCTCTC
>NC_091218.1:21225357-21242857 GCF_040958095.1 Procambarus clarkii | reverse complement strand
CAAATACACCGTCACAATACCTCCATCACCCCAAATACACCCTCACTACACCTCCGTCACCCCAAATACACCGTCACTACACCTCCATCACCCCAAATACACCGTCACAATACCTCCATCACCCCAAATACACCCTCACTACACCTCCGTCACCCCAAATACACCGTCACTACACCTTCATCACCCCAAATACACCGTCACTACACCTCCATCACCCCAAATACACCGTCACAACACCTCCATCACCCCAAATACACCGTCACTACACCTCCATCACCCCAAATACACCGTCACTACACCTCCATCACCCCAAATACACCGTCACTACACCTCCATCACCCCAAATACACCGTCACAACACCTCCGTCACCCCAAATACACGGTCACTACACCTCCGTCACCCCAAATACACCGTCACAACACCTCCATCACCTCAAATACACCGTCACTACACCTCCATTCACCCCAAATACACCGTCACTACACCTCCATCACCCCAAATACACCGTCACTACACCTCCATCACCTCAAATACACCGTCACTACACCTCCATCACCCCAAATACACCGTCACAACACCTCCGTCACCCCAAATACACCGTCACTACACCTCCGTCACCCCAAATACACCGTCACAACACCTCCATCACCTCAAATACACCGTCACTACACCTCCGTCACCCCAAATACACCCTCACTACACCTCCGTCACCACAAATACACCGTCACTACACCTCCGTCACCCCAAATACACCGTCACAACACCTCCATCACCTCAAATACACCGTCACTACACCTCCATCACCCCAAATACACCGTCACAACACGCCTGGTCCGCTAGCCAGTACAGTGAAGCTAAAGAGAGAGAGAGGACAGAGAAGAGAGAACAAGGAACAGAGAACAATAGACACTATAACCAGAACCTCAAATGTCTTCACCCATCTCACTAGAGAAGTTGAGAGATGATTTGAAAATGACATTGTGGTAAAAGCTAAGGACCAATCACAGCTGTTTCTCAGCCGTGAGGTGAGAAACAACTAGTGAGATACATGTAATGAGATTGAGACAAGGGAGGAATTCTCATAGAGCTAAGCGAGGAATTCTCATAGAGCTAAGCGAGGAATTCTCATAGAGCTAAGCGAGGAATTCTCATAGAGCTAAGCGAGGAATTCTCATAGAGCTAAGCGAGGAATTCTCATAGAGCTAAGCGAGGAATTCTCATAGAGCTAAGCGAGGAATTCTCATAGAGCTAAGCGAGGAATTCTCATAGAGCTAAGCGAGGAATTCTCATAGAGCTAAGCGAGGAATTCTCATAGAGCTAAGCAAGGAATTCTCATAGAGCTAAGCGAGGAATTCTCATAGAGCTAAGCGAGGAATTCTCATAGAGCTAAGCGAGGAATTCTCATAAGGCTAAGCGAGGAATTCTCATAGAACTAAGCGAGGAATTCTCATAGAGCTAAGCGAGGAATTCTCATAGAGCTAAGCGAGGAATTCTCGTAGAGCTAAGCAAGGAATTCTCATAGAGCTAAGCGAGGAATTCTCATAGAGCTAAGCGAGGAATTCTCATAGAGCTAAGCGAGGAATTCTCATAGAGCTAAGCGAGGAATTCTCATAGAGCTAAGCGAGGAATTCTCATAGAGCTAAGCAAGGAATTCTCATAGAGCTAAGCGAGGAATTCTCATAGAGCTAAGCGAGGAATTCTCATAGAGCTAAGCGAGGAATTCTCGTAGAGCTAAGCAAGGAATTCTCATAGAGCTAAGCGAGGAATTCTCGTAGAGCTAAGCAAGGAATTCTCATAGAGCTAAGCGAGGAATTCTCATAGAGCTAAGCGAGGAATTCTCATAGAGCTAAGCGAGGAATTCTCATAGAGCTAAGCGAGGAATTAAACAAAAAGCTCTCAGTTTTTTTTATAAAACCAACGTGGAGACCAAGGTTGCCAGATGAAAGGCTGGAAGAAACAATGGATGACATTGTAGTCGCTGTAGAAGAGGTAAAAAGAAATAGGTAGAGGAACTAGATGTGACAAAATCATTGAGATTAGACTTAATATCATCACGGATGCTGAAGGAGGGTGCACAAGTACTTTGTCACTCACTCTCTAAAATGTGGCCTACGAGACGAAATGTTTCGGACTTGATCCACTATAGGACGTAACCCGTCGGTCTTGGACCACTATAGGACGTAACCCG
Source organism: Procambarus clarkii (assembly GCF_040958095.1). Lineage (NCBI taxonomy): Eukaryota > Metazoa > Arthropoda > Malacostraca > Decapoda > Cambaridae > Procambarus > Procambarus clarkii. The sequence goes on along the minus strand of NC_091218.1, from coordinate 21,240,668 downwards.
TCGGTCTTGGTCCACTATAGGACGTAACCCATCGGTCTTGGACCACTATAGGACGTAATCCATCGGTCTTGGACCACTATAGGACGTAATCCATCGGTCTTGGTCCACTATAGGACGTAATCCATCGGTCTTGGTCCACTATAGGACGTAAACAATCGGTCTTGGTCCACTATAGGACGTAACCCATCGCAGCCCAAATAAGGAGGCATGCAGATACCACGTACGTGAGACCACTATGCAGCCCCAGCATGGCGCCTCATTACTGTACACCACGTACGTGAGACCACTATGCAGCCCCAGCATGGCGCCTCATTACTGTACACCACGTACGTGAGACCACTATGCAGCCTCAGCATGGCGCCTCATTACTGTACACCACGTACGTGAGACCACTATGCAGCCTCAGCATGGCGCCTCATTACTGTACACCACGTACGTGAGACCACTATGCAGCCCCAGCATGGCGCCTTATCATTGTACACCACGTACGTGAGACCACTATGCAGCCCCAGCATGGCGCCTCATTACTGTACACCACGTACGTGAGACCAGTATGCAGCCCTAGCATGGCGCCTCATCATTATACACCACGTACGTGAGACCACTATGCAGCCCCAGCATGGCGCCTCATCATTGTACACCACGTACGTGAGACCAGTATGCAGCCCTAGCATGGCGCCTCATCATTGTACACCACGTACGTGAGACCAGTATGCAGCCCTAGCATGGCGCCTCATCATTGTATACCACGTACGTGAGACCAGTATGCAGCCCTAGCATGGCGCCTCATCATTGTACACCACGTACGTGAGACCACTATGCAGCCCCAGCATGGCGCCTCATCATTGTACACCACGTACGTGAGACCAGTATGCAGCCCTAGCATGGCGCCTCATCATTGTACACCACGTACGTGAGACCACTATGCAGCCTCAGCATGGCGCCTCATCATTGTACACCACGTACGTGAGACCAGTATGCAGCCCCAGCGTGGCGCCTCATCATTGTACACCACGTACGTGAGACCAGTATGCAGCTCCAGCGTGGCGCCTCATCATTGTACACCACGTACGTGAGACCAGTATGCAGCCCCAGCATGGCGCCTCATCATTGTACACCACGTACGTGAGACCAGTATGCAGCTCCAGCGTGGCGCCTCATCATTGTACACCACGTACGTGAGACCAGTATGCAGCCCCAGCATGGCGCCTCATCATTGTACACCACGTACGTGAGACCAGTATGCAGCCCCAGCGTGGCGCCTCATCATTGTACACCACGTACGTGAGACCAGTATGCAGCTCCAGCGTGGCGCCCCATCATTGTACACCACGTACGTGAGACCAGTATGCAGCTCCAGCGTGGCGCCTCATCATTGTACACCACGTACGTGAGACCAGTATGCAGCCCCAGCATGGCGCCTCATCATTGTACACCACGTACGTGAGACCAGTATGCAGCCCCAGCGTGGCGCCTCATCATTGTACACCACGTACGTGAGACCAGTATGCAGCCCTAGCATGGCGCCTCATCATTGTACACCACGTACGTGAGACCAGTATGCAGCCCCAGCATGGCGCCTCATCATTGTACACCACGTACGTGAGACCAGTATGCAGCCCCAGTGTAACGGGGGGTGGGGGAAATAGCTCTATCTTGTCCATTATTCCACCCCCCAGTTAACTAACGAGGCCGGGGGAAACAGCTCTCTCTAGTCCGTTCTCCCGTCCTCAGTTAGCTAACTATTCTAGAGCACCCTCCAGAGTTCCTAAGGCAACCTCTCTCGTTCAACACCTTGTAACCTAGGTATTTGACTACCTAGGTGCTAAGACTACAAGGCGCCGTAACTGGACCAGCTACCCGAAACTCTAGAGAGAACTCTAGAATACAGAATCATTGCCACAAACGTATAAGAGAAAACGAAAGGAAAGAAATGAATAGTGAAGTAATTAGTGAGGGTTTGGGGTGAGAGGCAGAGAGGTGGGAGGGGCGAGGAGGGTCATTAGTTGAAAGTGAGAGTTTAGAGAGGGGGTGGAGGGAGAGGTGTAGATAGGTAGAAGTAGAAGAGTAGATAGTAGAAGTAGAAGAGTAGATAGTAGAAGACGAAATGCTGCCACCATCCATTCATGATCATTACATACAAGACAAGGAATGGAACTTGTCTGTATCAAAATATTCTCATGATCTGACCTCAGGTCACTTGGGGTCATTAACGCTTTGAGGTGTGAGATCTCAGGCAGACAACTGGCGCCTCTCAGATCTTTGTCTGTGACTCATGTACTCTATGTATGTATTAAACTAAACCAAACACTTTTACAGTGTTACATCTCCCCTTCTCCCCGAAATAAAGTTTTTGCAACACTGCTAAAGCAAGCTAGCTGTGTGCAACAACTTTATTAACGAAAAAAAAAAATACATCCTAGCTAAACAAATATACATCATCCTACTCTAAAAAAATGAAATATGTAGACAGACGTCCATTGTCTCTGGCTGGGCGACGTCACTGCTTGGTCTTGTAGATAGTCCTGTACCACATTTCTTCAACACAACTGCCTCCGTCGCTTCTCCGTCGTTAACGCACAACAACCCTTGGTCAACCCGAAAGCCGTTACTACTTGAACTGCGCACAGGACCGTGGAATTCGGTTGTCCCAGCTGATCTGTAATTGGCCCTACGTCAGTCACCATGAGAGACGTATATTGGGGTTCTTCACAGCTATAGGGACTACAAGTTTCGAGACCTCCATATAGTTGCCAACAGTAGAAATCCCATCCTACTCTTCTTCCTCCCTGTTGCTCCAGCACGCCTCCTTCAGAGAGCTACTTCTGACAGCCACATCAAGTCCGCATGACACAGGAAGAATCACTCAACAGAGCAACATGCTTGTAGGAGGGGCGGCCAGTTAAGGCAAACGATCCTGTCTTGCAATTACGCTCCATGCAATGATGCTGATACCAGCAAGGGACACGAGGCATCGTGTCTCACTCAGCTTGTCTTATCTTCTTCTTCTTCTTTCTTCTTTCTTCTCTCTTCCTTCTTCTCTCTTCTTTCTTCTCTCTTCTTTCTTCTTTCTTCTTCCTTCTTTCTTCTTTCTTCTTTCTTCTCTCTTCTTTCTTCTCTCTTCCTCCTCCCATGGGTCTTAGACAAGCGACCAGGGGTCCATTGGGGTCTGTCCGTCCTGGGGTCCATCCTGGGTAGACCGATGTTGGTGGGACAGACTGGAGTCGTTGTTGCTCCTCTTCCATCATTACTGGGTCGTCTGGGGTCGTCTGCAGAACGACCTGGGGTCCACTGGGGGTCCGTCCGTCTTGGGGTCCCCTGGGGTCCGTCCGTCTTGGGGTCCCCTGGGTAGACCAATGTTGACCGACCGAGAGGGCTGTATCTCGGGGGTCCCCTGGGGTGATGGTGGTGGTGGTGGCCCTGACATCCAGGTAGGGGGCTGGTCGTCGTGGTGGTGAGGAACGTCCCTGAGTGTGGTACACAGCAGCCGTCTCTCTCTTCTGCATATGCGTCGCGCCTCTCCTCTGGCTCCCACCTGTGGATTAACATAAAGGCGACAATACCCGTGTTCCATGCTGTTGTGTGACCCTGTAGTTTGTATAGGGTTCACACAGTCCAATTATAAGCTCTCCTCCTGGCAACAACTACACTTAAATTTTTTTAAATAATCCAATTAACACTGAATGATACTGACTTGGTGGAACATAAAACAGTAACAGAGGAAAGTTAGAGAAGAGAGAATAAGGTCATCACTACTTTTAACTTGTCACAAAAAAAAAATCAAAACTAATAGACAAAACACTAGCCTAAACTTAACTGTACCGTTCCTAATCTTAAGTACATAAACCGCCGTTACTCCCACCCTTAACCTACAGCCACCTACGTGACCCAGAGTGTTTCCCTAGCATCTCCGCCGGTCAACAACTCCAAACTGTTGTCACCCCTGTGACCAGACTTCAAACGCCAGGCGTCCCTAGACGTGAGTCAACTGACACACTAGTCCACACTAGCAAGCTGTACAATACCAGTACACCTCGGGTTATTGCGTTCAAATGGAGTAAAACAGTCGATCGCAATAATCTGAGCAGAACCACTACTTAAGAACTACACCTGCCACTCCCCACTGACCTGGAGACCAGCGGTGGCTGGGTGTCCCCGTGGGACATGCGAGGTCACCTGTCACACTCAGCTGACCTGCACTACCAACACCGCTAAGTTCCCAAATCGCCAAATCTTATTACTAACATAAATCACTACACACGCAAGTTCTGGTGAACATTCCCTGAACTACACAAAACTCACAAAATCACTAAACACAACACCAGAGAATCACTATCTCCTAACCTGAAAAAAAGTTCGCTAACTCGCGAATAATAAACACCTGTCAAGATCTCCCTGATAGCGCCTGAGCGGCAAAAAGACACGTGGGACTGAACAATGTTAAAAGAACACCAACTACCTACAACATTGTTCAACACCGCTGCCATCATTGTAACGGGGGGTGGGAGAAATAGCTCTATCTTGTCCATTATTCCACCCCCCCAGTTAACTAACGAGGCCGGGGGAAACAGCTCTCTCTAGTTCGTTATCCCGTCCCCAGTTAGCTAACTATTCTAGAGCACCCTCCAGAGTTCCTAAGGCAACCTCTCTCGTTCAACACCTTGTAACCTAGGTATTTGACTACCTAGGTGCTAAGACTACAAGGCGCTGTAACTGGATCAGCTACCCGAAACTCTAGAGAGAACTCTAGAATACAGAATCATTGCCACAAACGTATAAGAGAAAACGAAAGGAAAGAAATGAATAGTGAAGTAATTAGTGAGGGTTTGGGGTGAGAGGCAGAGAGGTGGGAGGGGCGAGGAGGGTCATTAGTTGAAAGTGAGAGTTTAGAGAGGGGGTGGAGGGAGAGGTGTAGATAGGTAGAAGTAGAAGAGTAGATAGTAGAAGTAGAAGAGTAGATAGTAGAAGACGAAATGCTGCCACCATCCATTCATGATCATTACATACAAGACAAGGAATGGAACTTGTCTGTATCAAAATATTCTCATGATCTGACCTCAGGTCACTTGGGGTCATTAACGCTTTGAGGTGTGAGATCTCAGGCAGACAACTGGCGCCTCTCAGATCTTTGTCTGTGACTCATGTACTCTATGTATGTATTAAACTAAACCAAACACTTTTACAGTGTTACACCAGCATGGCGCCTCATCATTGTACACCACGTACGTGAGACCAGTATGCAGCCCTAGCATGGCGCCTCATCATTGTACACCACGTACGTGAGACCAGTATGCAGCCCTAGCATGGCGCCTCATCATTGTACACCACGTACGTGAGACCACTATGCAGCTCCAGCATGGCGCCTCATCATTGTACACCACGTACGTGAGACCAGTATGCAGCCCTAGCATGGCGCCTCATCATTGTACACCACGTACGTGAGACCAGTATGCAGCCCTAGCATGGCGCCTCATCATTGTACACCACGTACGTGAGACCACTATGCAGCTCCAGCGTGGCGCCTCATCTAACAAAACTCATAAACTTGTAAAACTTGTAAAGTTACACAAATTCTCAACGAGGCTCGTCCCAGAATAAGAAAGACAGGAGTGTAAAGGAACACTGAGAGAGCTGAACCTCACGTCGCTAGAGAAGAGGAGAGAGAGAGAGAGAGAGAGGAGACATGATCGAGGCATAGAGGATTGACAGAGAAGTAAATGTTAATACCAATAGAGCAACAGAAGAAGCTTGAGAACAGGTGAACCATAGAGGTGCTAGAGTTTGTTACTGTTATTTTACTGTTGAAATAGACTAAACTCAACAATCTAGCAGTAGAAGGTTACTTTGTTCATAGTTTTCAAAAACCGGGGCCCAAGAACTAAGGCGCTGTCCTGCAAGGATAACTAAGTAAGCGCACAACTAAATGGTCCCGGGTTCCACGTCCGGGACCATCTATATATATATTTTTCTTCACGACGTCTCGCAGGCACGGTACGGAGCTGTTGTGGTTTGCATTTTGCACAAGATCTGTGGCCCGCCAAACACACACCGAAACTACGACGTTGGTACAACGTTCGAACAAGTTTTACCACCTCCTAACCAGTTATAACAACCAATATAGCAAGTTGTAACAACGTTCTAATACGTCATAAACACGTTAAGCCAAGATGTAACAACTTTATTACAAGTTGTAACAAGCGGAAAATAGAGACAGTTTCGGTTTGTGTTTCCAGGGTGGTTAGTGAAGGGAGAATTTTTCTGTTCTAACAATCTCTAATATCGATCTCTATCTCTAACAATCTCTAATATCGATCTCTATCTCTAACAATCTCTAATATCGATCTCTATCTCTAACAATCTCTAATATCGATCTCTATATGTTGTTGTTGTTGTTTTAGATTCAGCTACTCAGAACGAAAAGTCCATGTAGCACGGGCTATGGCGAGCCCGTAAATGAAATCTATAGAAATTAGATCGATTAGCCCGTAAATTCGACCTCTCTATATATATCCATTCCTATCTATATACCTATCCAGTCTATCCTTGCTCAACTGTGTCACACCCTTCCATGTAGCTATCTTTATTTTGTGTTAACTGGTGACGTCACAGACTCTTGACAAAGCAGATAGTGACGTCACATCCGGCGGCCATCTTCCAGCAGTTGAGGTACACAAACACTCCCAGCTGGGATTACCCGCCTCGTTCACAGAAGCACTTCCACGCTATCTTAGGCACCGTTATCCCCAGATATCCTCCGGCAGACACTCCCACAGTAGCACACTAAGGGGCCAGCACCCTCACAGTACTACACTAAGGGGCCAGCACCCTCACAGTACTACACTAAGGGGCCAGCACCCTCACAGTACTACACCAAGGGGCCAGCACCCTCACAGTAGTACACTAAGGGGCCAGCACCCTCACAGTAGTACACTAAGGGGCCAGCACCCTCACAGTAGTACACTAAGGGGCCAGCACCTACACAGTACTACACTAAGGGGCCAGCACCCTCACAGTACTACACTAAGGGGCCAGCACCCTCACAGTAGTACACTAAGGGGCCAGCACCTTCACAGTACTACACTAAGGGGCCAGCACCCTCACAGTAGTACACTAAGGGGCCAGCACCCTCACAGTAGTACACTAAGGGGCCAGCACCTTCACAGTACTACACTAAGGGGCCAGCACCCTCACAGTAGTACACTAAGGGGCCAGCACCCTCACAGTAGTACACTAAGGGGCCAGCACCTTCACAGTACTACACTAAGGGGCCAGCACCCTCACAGTAGTACACTAAGGGGCCAGCACCCTCACAGTAGTACACTAAGGGGCCAGCACCTTCACAGTACTACACTAAGGGACCAGCACCCTCACAGTACTACACTAAGGGACCAGCACCCTCACAGTAGTACACTAAGGGGCCAGCACCTTCACAGTACTACACTAAGGGGCCAGCACCCTCACAGTAGTACACTAAGGGGCCAGCACCCTCACAGTAGTACACTAAGGGGCCAGCACCTTCACAGTACTACACTAAGGGGCCAGCACCTTCACAGTAGTACACTTAGGGGCCAGCACCCTCACAGTAGTACACTAAGGGGCCAGCACCTTCACAGTACTACACTAAGGGGCCAGCACCTTCACAGTAGTACACTAAGGGGCCAGCACCCTCACAGTACTACACTAAGGGGCCAGCACCTTCACAGTACTACACTAAGGGACCAGCACCCTCACAGTAGTACACTAAGGGGCCAGCACCCTCACAGTAGTACACTAAGGGGCCAGCACCTTCACAGTACTACACTAAGGGACCAGCACCTTCACAGTACTACACTAAGGGGCCAGCACCCTCACAGTAGTACACTAAGGGGCCAGCACCTTCACAGTACTACACTAAGGGACCAGCACCCTCACAGTAGTACACTAAGGGGCCAGCACCTTCACAGTACTACACTAAGGGACCAGCACATTCACAGTACTACACTAAGGGGCCAGCACCCTCACAGTAGTACACTAAGGGGCCAGCACCTTCACAGTACTACACTAAGGGACCAGCACCTTCACAGTACTACACTAAGGGACCAGCACCTTCACAGTACTACACTAAGGGGCCAGCACCTTCACAGTATTACACTAAGGGACCAGCACCTTCACAGTACTACACTAAGGGGCCAGCACCTTCACAGTACTGTGCCCACGCAGCCCAAAATATCGCCATGCGCGCCATTACCCTAACCTGATCGGTGAGACTAACACCTTTGACCGCGATTCTCGGTGAAAATAACAAAGAACTAGGTCAGTGTTAGAGGAGGAGGAGGAGGAGGAGGAGGTAGAGAAGATGATGAGGAGGAGAAGAGAATGAGAAGGAGAAATTTATAGAGCTGAATGTATTATTACAAGATAACTTGTTATAGAGAAAATGAGACGAGTTCCATTTGGGGCCAGAAGCGAGTGTTGTCATGTGATATAACAGAACACAGCTGATTGGCATAGAGCCAGGCTCTGTGATCAGGGCCATAGAGGCAGTAGAACCAGAGCCACATAGAGCCAGGCTCTGTGATCAGGGCCATAGAGGTAGTAGAACCAGAGCCACATAGAGCCAGGCTCTGTGATCAGGGCCATAGAGGTAGTAGAACCAGAGCCACATAGAGCCAGGCTCTGTGATCAGGGCCATAGAGGTAGTAGAACCAGAGCCACATAGAGCCAGGCTCTGTGATCAGGGCCATAGAGGTAGTAGAACCAGAGCCACATAGAGCCAGGCTCTGTGATCAGGGCCATAGAGGTAGTAGAACCAGAGCCACATAGAGCCAGGCCCTGTGATCAGGGCCATAGAGGTAGTAGAACCAGAGCCACATAGAGCCAGGCTCTGTGATCAGGGCCATAGAGGTAGTAGAACCAGAGCCACATAGAGCCAGGCTCTGTGATCAGGGCCATAGAGGTAGTAGAACCAGAGCCACATAGAGCCAGGCCCTGTGATCAGGGCCATAGAGGTAGTAGAACCAGAGCCACATAGAGCCAGGCTCTGTGATCAGGGCCATAGAGGTAGTAGAACCAGAGCCACATAGAGCCAGGCCCTGTGATCAGGGCCATAGAGGTAGTAGAACCAGAGCCACATAGAGCCAGGCTCTGTGATCAGGGCCATAGAGGTAGTAGAACCAGAGCCACATAGAGCCAGGCCCTGTGATCAGGGCCATAGAGGTAGTAGAACCAGAGCCACATAGAGCCAGGCTCTGTGATCAGGGCCATAGAGGTAGTAGAACCAGAGCCACATAGAGCCAGGCTCGGTAATCAGCGCCATAGAGGTAAACAGAAGAACCACCAGGCACAAATCATTGAGCTGTCTCCAACAAAGATGGTACTCTCAGAACACTATTTACTTCTGAGAGCACAGAGCACCACCAGGGTGGGTGTTGGTACTCTGAGAGCACAGAGCCCCACCAGGGTGGGTGCTGGTACTCTGAGAGCACAGAGCACCACCAGGGTGGGTGTTGGTACTCTGAGAGCACAGAGCACCACCAGGGTGGGTGCTGGTACTCTGAGAGCACAGAGCACCACCAGGGTGGGTGCTGGTACTCTGAGAGCACAGAGCACCATCAGGGTGGGTGTTGGTACTCTGAGAGCACAGAGCACCACCAGGGTGGGTGCTGGTACTCTGAGAGCACAGAGCACCACCAGGGGTGGGTGTTGGTAATCTGAGAGCACAGAGCACCACCAGGGTGGGTGCTGGTACTCTGAGAGCACAGAGCACCACCAGGGGTGAGTGTTGGTACTCTGAGAGCACAGAGCACCACCAGGGTGGGTGCTGGTACACTGAGAGCACAGAGCACCGCCAGGGTGGGTGTTGGTACTCTGAGAGCACAGAGCACCACCAGGGGTGAGTGTTGGTACTCTGAGAGCACAGAGCACCACCAGGGGTGAGTGTTGATACACTGAGAGCACAGAGCACCACCAGGGTGGGTGCTGGTACTCTGAGAGCACAGAGCACCACCAGGGTGGGTGTTGGTACTCTGAGAGCACAGAGCCCCACCAGGGTGGGTGTTGGTACTCTGAGAGCACAGAGCACCACCAGGGTGGGTGTTGGTACTCTGAGAGCACAGAGCACCACCAGGGGTGGGTGTTGGTACTCTGAGAGCGTGCCAAGTCCATTTAGGGAAAAACCAGGTTACTACCTTTCATTGTTCGCGATTAATAAGGAAAAATAATCAGACGAAAACGTTTGGGCAGGAAATTTATGAAATACCGTGTGTAATTACCTAAGTGTAGTTACAGGATGAGAGCTACGCTCGTGGTGTCCCGTCTTCCCAGTACTCTTTGTCATATAACGCTTTGAAACTAGTGACGGTCTTGGCCTCCACCACCTTCTCCCCTAACTTGTGCCAGCCGTCTACCACTCTGTTTGGCAAAGAAAAACTTTCTAATATTTTTTTCGGTACGTTTCTGTTCTAAGCTTCAATTTGACCTGTCTTGTTCTTGAAGTTGCTGGTTTGAGGAATTCCTTCTTGTCAATGTGGTCGATTTCTCTTATTTTTGTGTAAGTGGTCATCATATCACCTTTTTTTCTGCTATATTATAGCTTTGGCATCTTTAATGCCTCTAGTCTCTCTATGTGATTCCTCGTGTGTGTGTGTGTGTGTGTGTGTGTGTGTGTGTGTGTGTGGGTGTGTGTGTGTGTGTGTGTGTGTGTGTGAGTGTGTGTGTGTTTTACACAATGACAAGTTTAGATGATAAGAAATGAGAAGAGGAGAAAAGATAGTGTAAGGATGTACTGTTGTACCCAAGACAGCACCAGGGTGAAGCTGAGCTGCTTCCTATTCTGGCGTCTGGTGCTGCCAGCCAAGCACATCGGGTTGGTACTGGCGGAACAACACCTGAAATCGGAGTTGTTATTTGTTCATAGTAGGATTTGAACTTAATTGAACTAGCAGTAAAATAGGTACCTGGGTGTTAGTCAGCTGTCACGGGCTGTTTCCTGGGGGTGGAGGCCTGGTCGAGGACCGGGCCGCGGGGACACTAAAAAGCCCCAAAATCATCTCAAGATAACTCAAGAACTAAAATCATGTTCTCTACTTGAATAGTAATCGGATGCAGTTATGCCCACATATCCGAATATCCGAACAGGGATCATGTCCACATATCCGGACGCGTGATAAGTCCTCATACCCAAACGGGGTATTTGTCGACATTCCCGAATGGGGCACATGCCCATATGTCCGGAGGTGTCACCTGTTCTCGTGCCCGGACGGGGCATTGTTTGGGTGGTTATGTTATGGTCTATTAGTTATATTATGGTCTATCATGATAGACCATAATAAATTGTGAAAATGAACTTTGGAGACTTAATTTTTCAACTTCCCTTGACAGTGAAGAAAAACAAGTGTCGGAATACACCAAGTGCCAACTTTGTGAAAGTGTCGAATACACCAAGTGCCAACTTTATGAAAGTGTCGGAATACACCATGTGCCAACTTTATGAAAGTGTCGGAATACACCAAGTGCCAACTTTATGAAAGTGTCGGAATACACCAAGTACCAACTTTGTGAAAGTGTCCGAATACACCACGTGTCAACTTTGTGAAAGTGTCAGAATACACCAAGTGTCAACTTTGTGAAAGAGAAAACATGCACTCCCATGAACATCGTCGAATGTCCCATATTGACTGACTTTCGCCCTCCGGGGCTCAGGTACGCTGAACTCTGTCACTATAATATGAATACTTGCACACTTGAGGACATATTGAACTTGTACCCAAGAGTGACTATGTAACGCATCAGTTAAACGACGTGACATAACTATAACCCGAGCTTATAAATTAAAAAGGAATATCTTAATCACCTTCACATCAAGGCGTGTTGGTATTCTAGTCTGTCGTTCACAGTCTTCCACAACGCGTTCATCGCTAACCCACACACGGAAGCTTTCCCAAGTGGTGTAATCCTGCCATTGTGTGTGTGTGTTAAATAGTCAACGAGGCGTTTTGTTTTGGGCACAATAGAGCTTCTTTTAATTAGTGTTTGGTGCTGGGGGAGAGAGAGAGAGCGGGATATGGGTCGATAAGCGATGAGCGGGAGGTTTACGGGCCTTGTACCGGTGTGGGTATGTGGTGGTGGTCTACCAGTTAGTTGACCGGTGGTGGTGTCTCTCAGTTAGTTTACCGGTGGTGGTGTCTCTCAGTTAGTTGACCGGTGGTGGTGTCTCTCAGTTAGTTGACCGGTGGTGGTGGTGTCTCTCAGTTAGTTGACCGGTGGTGGTGGTGTCTCTCAGTTAGTTGACCGGTGGTGGTGTCTCTCAGTTAGTTGACCGGTGGTGGTGTCTCTTAGTTAGTTGACCGGTGGTGGTGTCTCTCAGTTAGTTGACCGGTGGTGGTGTCTCTCAGTTAGTTGACCGGTGGTGGTGTCTCTCAGTTAGTTGACCGGTGGTGGTGGTGTCTCTCAGTTAGTTGACCGGTGGTGGTGTCTCTCAGTTAGTTGACCGGTGGTGGTGTCTCTCAGTTAGTTGACCGGTGGTGGTGGTGTCTCCCTGTTAGTTGACCGGTGGTGGTGTCTCTCAGTTAGTTGACCGGTGGTGGTGGTGTCTCCCTGTTAGTTGACCGGTGGTGGTGGTGTCTCTCAGTTAGTTGACCGGTGGTGGTGGTGTCTCTCAGTTAGTTGACCGGTGGTGGTGTCTCTCAGTTAGTTGACCGGTGGTGGTGTCTCTCAGTTAGTTGACCGGTGGTGGTGGTGTCTCTTAGTTAGTTGACCGGTGGTGGTGTCTCTCAGTTAGTTGACCGGTGGTGGTGTCTCTCAGTTAGTTGACCGGTGGTGGTGTCTCTCAGTTAGTTGACCGGTGGTGGTGTCTCTCAGTTAGTTGACCGGTGGTGGTGGTGTCTCCCAGTTAGTTGACCGGTGGTGGTGGTGTCTCTCAGTTAGTTGACCGGTGGTGGTGTCTCTCAGTTAGTTGACCGGTGGTGGTGGTGTCTCTCAGTCAGTTGACCGGTGGTGGTGGTGTCTCTCAGTCAGTTGACCGGTGGTGGCTCTTGGTGCGATGGGCTTCCTTACCGGGAATGTGGTCGTATATATATATATATATATATATATATATATATATATATATATATATATATATATATATATATATATATATATATGTCGTACCTAGTAGCCAGAACGCACTTCTCGGCCTACTATGCAAGGCCCGATTTGCCTAATAAGCCAAGTTTTCCTGAATTAATATATTTTCTCTAATTTTTTTCTCATGAAATGATAAAGCTACCCATTTCATTATGTATGAGGTCAATTTTCTTTTATTGGAGTTAAAATTAACGTAGATATATTACCGAACCTAACCAACCCTACCTAACCTAACCTAACCTATCTTTATAGGTTAGGTTAGGTTAGGTAACCGAAAAAGTTAGGTTAGGTTAGGTTAGGTAGGTTAGGTAGTCGAAAACCAATTAATTCATGAAAACTTGGCTTATTAGACAAATCGGGCCTTGCATAGTAGGCTGAGAAGTGCTTTCTGGCTACTAGGTACGACATATATATATATATATATATATATATATATATATATATATATATATATATATATATATATATATATATATATATGTATCAAATATATATTAATTTGATTTACCACTTGATCTAAAATATAATAATTAAATATGTTATATAAAATATAATGTGTGTCTGTGTGTCCAAACATGGAGGCCAGACGGGACTAGTCTCAATAACGTCCTGCAGGGTGACTGGTGGGGTGTAAGGGACTGTCATAGGAGGGTCGGAGCAGGTCAAGTTGTGGGCAGGTGGGTTCACTCCTCTCACAGGTGCTATGGAAGCACAGGAGCACAGGTGCTATGCACAGGTGCTTCTCTCACGATGTAGAGAAGTTGGAGAAGATTCAAAAGTACCACTAGACTGGTACCTGAGCTTAGGGGTATGAGCTACGAGGAGAGACTACGGGAACTAAACCTCTCATCATTGGAAAGAAAGAAGACTTAGGGGGAGACATGATCACCACATACACGATTCTCAGAGAAATAGATAGGGTAGATAATGACAGTTCATTTGTCACAGGGGGCACAGGAAATGTCAGATGTCAGCACTGTGGAGAAATGCCCGACAGACCACTGGAACATTATCTAACACAGTGCGCAGTTACAACCACAACAGACCACTGGAACATTATCTAACACAGTGCACAGTTACAACCACAACAGACCACTGGAACATTATCTAACACAGAGCACAGTTACAACCACAACAGACCACTGGAACATTATCTAACACAGAGCACAGTTACAACCACAACAGACCACTGGAACATTATCTAACACAGTGCACAGTTACAGCCACAACAGACCACTGGAACATTATCTAACACAGTGCACAGTTACAGCCACAACAGACCACTGGAACATTATCTAACACAGTGCACAGTTACAGTCACAACAGACCACTGGAACATTATCTAACACAGTGCACAGTTACAGCCACAACAGACCACTGGAACATTATCTAACACAGTGCACAGTTACACCCACAACAGACCACTGGAACATTATCTAACACAGTGCACAGTTACAAACCCATTAAGATTTCAACTAAGATTCAACAGAGCAGAAGAAGTTGTTAAACACGTGGGACAAAATCTTACTGAAGCGACCATACGAGACATAAATACTCATACTCCGCCCAAGTAAAACAGAAACAAGCAACACTTAGTGGGCCAGCCAGAGCTTAGGGCCCGCCCAGTGGGCCAGCCAGAGGCTTAGGGCCCGCCCAGTGGGCCAGCCAGAGGCTTAGGGCCCGCCCAGTGGGCCAGTCAGAGGTTTAGGGCCCGCCCAGTGGGCCAGCCAGAGGCTTAGGGCCCGCCCAGTGGGCCAGCCAGAGGCTTAGGGCCCGCCCAGTGGGCCAGCCAGAGGCTTAGGGCCCGCCCAGTGGGCCAGCCAGAGGCTTAGGGCCCGCGCAGGAATATCCCTGCACAAAAAAAAAATAAAAGGTGGCACAGGTGGAAACTGAGTATTCAAATGAGCCACAGAGACATTAGAAAGAATTTTGTCAGAGTAGTTAACTAATGGAATGCATTAGGCAGTGATGTGGTGGAGGCTGACTCCATACACAGTTTCAAATGTACATATGATAGATACATGCACATATGACTATCATACATATAATAGTCCTAGCAGGAGTCCCAACAGGGAGTCCCAACAGATACCATAGTACTTTTAGCAACTATGGGTGGAAAGTACAAAAATGGACTGTTGTATTCAAAATAAAGTTAACCTTTGGTTGTGTTACGTGTTTAGAGGAGGCACGAGACTCACCACAACACC
>NC_091218.1:21215357-21220357 GCF_040958095.1 Procambarus clarkii | reverse complement strand
GGTGCTGGAATATTGGCTTTAAGCTATCACCTCTCTCAGTACACGCTAACGTCTAGCCGGGAGGAGTGATAACTACGAAAGCACTGAACATTCTGAGGTCTGAGGTCGTGGCGACCCCAGACATCAAGTAGTATGGGGGGGGCGAGTGCAGGTGCAGCCAGACCGGTGACCAATCAGCGGGGCCGGTAGCGATCAACGAGTAGTTTGGCGGTTTGAGTCTGAACAGGTGTCTCTGGCTGCAACGTTTTGCGCTCTGGCAAGCCTTGCTGGTGTTGTTGTCATTGTTGGACATTCTTCCATAGTAGTATTATATAATTTCAACGACGTAATTATGGAGGGAAGAGCAGGCTCAATCTCTTGAAGGAGATTATCGTCACAACTCTCCCCCGAAGCCTGCGGTTCTGGAAGAAGTACGTCGTTATGTGGTGGAGTAATGGATGGAGTCGCTTCTACTTCATAAACTCTGGAGAGGGCATCGGCTATGGTGTTGTCAGAACCCTTGATATAGCGGATCTCCAGGTTGAAGTCTTGTAAATACAGAGCCCATCGTAGAAGACGCTGGTTGGTGAATTGGGCTTGATGTAGGAAGCGGAGAGGGTTGTGGTCTGAGAAGATGGTGGTAGACCTGGCGCCTTGTAGGTACGGAGCGAAGTGTTGGAGGTTCAGGACGATGGATAGTAGCTCCTTTTCAATAGTGCTGTAGTTCCTCTGGTGTGGTTTCAGTTTGTAGCTGTAGTAGCTGACAGGTAGAACCTCCTCGCCTCGTTGTTGCATCAGGACACCACCAACGCCGGTACCACTGGCGTCGACATGAAGGACGAAAGGCTTGGTGATATCTGGAGAGGCGAGAATGGGGTTAGAACAGAGGAGGAATTTGAGTTGTTCGAAAGCAACGGTTTGCTGTATGGTCCAATTATACCGTTGCTTGGGACTGGTTAATAGAATTAGAGGTGTGGCGACTGTACTGAAATTCCTCACAAACCTACGGTAGTAAGAGGCAAGACCAAGGAAGCGCAGGAGCTGCTTCCTGGTGGTAGGCTGTGGATACTGTTGGATGGCTTGAGTGTGTGAGTCTAACGGAGCTATGCTGCCACTCCCAATAACATGACCCAGATAACGCACTTTACCTTTCGCGAAAGTGGACTTGCCCAGGTTGATGGTGAGGCCGGCTGTCAGGAGCTTGGAGAACAGACGTCGCAGCTGGAGCAGATGTTCACTCCAGGAGTTGGAGGCTACGACGATATCGTCCAGGTAGGCGTATGTGTTATCCAAGCCCTGGATGACACGGTTGACAGCTCTTTGAAAGGTGGCCGGGGCATTACATAGTCCGAAAGGAAGGCGTTCATATCTGAACAGTCCAAAAGGAGTGATGAAGGCAGATATCTCTTTAGCGCGCTCCGTTAGACACACTTGATAGTACCCCTTAAGCAAGTCCACTTGGGACAAGTACTGGGCACTACCAATGGCATCAAGGATGTCATCTATCCTTGGCAAGGGGTAAGCATCCTTGACAGTGACAGAGTTCAGTTTACGATAGTCAGTGCATAACCGCACCTTACCTTGGGGTTTGGGCACCAAGATACAAGGTGAGGCCCAGGGGGACTCACAAGGTGTAGCCAGTCCATGATCCAAGAGGTATTGCACCTCAGCACGCATGACTTCCTTCTTGCTCGGGCTGATTCGGTAGAAGGGTTGACGAATCGGCCGGGTGTCGGGGAGCAGTTGGATGTCGTGCTGGGTAACATTACACTCTTGGAGATCATCCCGGAACAACTCTTGATGTTCTCTGAAGATCTTGACGAGAGGTGCACTATGATTATCCTGAAAGTATTTGGGAAGATCATTAAGGATTTCGGAATTAGAAAGCGCTGACTCCTTGTCAGTGCTTTCGGGAGGAGAAGCTGGGAAGGTCTCGCTGTGGATGTAGGGTTCTGTGAAGGTGGAATAGTTAGTTAGGACAGTGGGAGGAGTACCATTATATTGCTTCAGGAGGTTGACGTGGCACAGCTGGGTCTTCCGCCGCCTATCTGGAGTCTCTATCACGTAGTTGTTATTATTCCTGCACTCTTTGACGCAGTAGGGTCCTGAAAATCTGTTTTGTAAAGGTGAACCTGGGATAGGGAAATAGGCAAGGACGAAGTCTCCCGGCTTGAATTTTCTTACTTTGCAGGTCTGGTCGTAATGAGTCTTCATTCTTACCTGGGCTTTCAATAGATTATCATGGGCAAAGCGGTGGACTCTCTCTAGAATGTGTTGAAGGTTTTGAAGAAACTGGGGCACATTCTGATGCTCACTGAAGGTGGCATCTCTGAGAGAGTCTTTGAAAGCCTTAAGGGGAGTACGGCACTTACGGCCGTAGAGCATCTCATAAGGAGATACTCCTAGGGACTCATTGGGGAGACTTCTGAAAATACACATTATTAGGTCAATCTGCTTATCCCAATCCTTTGAGGTTTCACTACAAAACTTTTTCAAGAGTGCTTTGATGGTCTGATGACTACGTTCAAGAGAACCCTGTGAAGCAGGATGATAGGGGCTGGACAATACCTGTTTGATGTTGAACTCCTCCAGTGTCCTTTTGAAGAGATCACTGGTGAAGTTGGTACCACAGTCACTTTGAATCTCCCTGGGAAATCCGTATTGAGTGAAGATCTTCAATAGATGTTTTATAACCGTAGCAGCCGTGATGTTCTTCACTGGAACTGCTATGGGAAATCTGGTGGTAGGACACAGGATGGTTAGGATGTAGGCGTTACCTGAACTGGTCCGAGGTAAAGGACCAACACAGTCTATTATGAGTCTGTGGAAAGGTTCCGCAGGCACCTGTATGGGAATCAGTGGTGCTCTGGGAATGGAGACGTTCGGTTTGCCTGCCATCTGACATGTATGACACTGTTTTACGTACTGTTTGACGTTATTTACCATACCTGGCCAGTAGTACTCTTGGCGAATCCCATGGTAAGTCTTGTTGAAGCCGTAGTGGGAGAATGCTCCGTGGGCCAGGTGTAGAATAGTGGGCCGCAGGCTGGTGGGAATCACAAGTTGTTCGATGTTGGCCCAATCGTCCTCCTCCTTCAGTTTACTGGGTCTATATCTGCGGTAGAGTAAGTCGTTCTCTAGGAAGAACCCAGGAATACTGTCGGGTTGAGTCTCAGCCTGGAAAAACAATGGTGTTAAAGTAAGATCTTCCCTCTGCAACTTACGGAACTCCAACTTGGTCAGATGCGGGGGTAGTTTCTGAGGGTCTTGAGGGACAGCGGTAGCAGTAGAGTCAGCTGGCTGTGGACGTGCGGCTTGTGCACGGGTGGTCACGAGAACCGGAGGAGAAACTTCATCACTCTCTTGAACCTCTGCTGGAACATACTCAAGAATAGGGTTTATTGGCACAGAGTTACACACCTGGGGTTTGTCCATGACGATCAGGTTGGTCGGTTGCAGGTCTTCTGCCAAGTCGTTGCCTAGGAGAAGTTGCACTCCAGGCATGGGAAAAGGCTTTTCCCTGACGGCGACTTGGACTTCCCCGTTCACGTAGGGACAATCCAGGTGGACTCTGGCGAGAGGGTATGGAGTGGTAGCAGTGAGGTCAGTGATGAAGACGGTTTCTCCGGTGTAGACGATGTTGGGCACAGCCGACTTCAAGATGATCGATTGTAGAGCCGCTGTGTCCCTCAAGATCTTCAATTTGAAACGTCCCTCCGGATTTGAACCGTTGGCAGAGACAGTTCCAGTATACAGGTGGTTACTGAAAAGAGAAAGATCATTAACATCAACACCAACATTCATCACAGGCTTACCGGACTTAGGAGGAGTTGGTTTGGGTCTTTGTTGGTCAGTGGTTCCCTTGTATTGAGACTTACCACACTTGTCTATGGTATGTCCATAGAGTCTACAATACTTGCAGTACAGTTGTGAACCAGCTTGATCGGGGCTCACCTTCTCGTAACTGTACCACGACTTCTTACTAGAGGATGGTTCGGGTGTCAGCCGGTGGATGAGGCTGTAAGTGTCAGCCGACTTAGCACACTTCAGGTAGTCGGTTTCTTCTTTATCTGCTAAGTAGAGGCGGACAGGAGGTGGCACACGTCTCAAGAATTCTTCAACAAGCATCAGGTTGACGAGTTCTGTAAAACTAGAGACATGTGCTGCTTCCAGCCATTTCATGAAATACCTCCGTTTCGTGTTAGCAAACTCGAGGAAGGTAGTGGTACTTGCCTTCAGGTGGTCACGGAATTTCCTTCTATAACTTTCAGTAGAGAGGAGGTAGGCGTCCAACACTGCTTGTTTCAGAGTGTGGTAGTCATTCTCAGACGCCAAAGTACTGAGTGTGACTGCAGCTCTACCTGTAAGATGGACTCTGAGAAGTGTGGCCCATTGGTCGACAGGCCACCTGAGTTGATTAGCAAGGGTTTCAAAGGTGGTAAAGAACACATCAACTTCTGCTTCTACAAAGGATGGCATTAACTTACTTGCATGTGATATATTAAAACGGACGGGAAGATTGGCAGTAGCTTGCTGGCGTTGAGTGAAGTGGGAAGTTTCCAAGGCGATTTCACGTTGACGACACTCTAGAGCCAGAGTTGCTTGTTGCTTGTCATGTTCGCGTTGTATTTCCAACTCGCGTTGTTTGGTTTCAAGCTGTACGCGTTCCCGCTCCTGGAGTGCTTCAAGCTGTACTCGTTCACGTTCACGGAGTAATGCGACCTCACGTTCGTGTTCTTCTCTCCTCAAAGCGGCCTCGCGTTCTTGTTCGTCTCTCCTCAAAGCGGCTTCGCGTTCGTGTTCTTCCCTCCGTATGGCAGCTGCTTCTCTTTGCTGCTCACGTTCAATCTTGGCCAGTTCCAATTGGAGTTTCATCGTTGCCAAATCAGTTTTTCCTGCAATATAGTAAGTTTCATGAGTTTGAGTCTATCTTACCTTGCTCTAAATAGTAATCCAGCAACAGGTTGTGTAGGTCATTTTTGTTGGCTTGGTAGGGAACTTCTAGTTGATACTCATGTGCA
>NC_091218.1:21205357-21210357 GCF_040958095.1 Procambarus clarkii | reverse complement strand
CTCCCTCCCTCCCTCACAGCCTCCCTCTCTCCCTCCCTCCCTCCCTCCCTCCCTCCCTCCCTCCCTCCCTCCCTCCCTCCCTCCCTCCCTCCCTCCCTCCCTCCCTCACAGCCTCCCTCTCCCTCCCTCCCTCCCTCCCTCCCTCCCTCCCTCCCTCCCTCCCTCCCTCCCTCCCTCCCTCACAGCCTCCCTCCCTCCCTCCCTCCCTTCCTCCCTCCCTCCCTCCCTCCCTTCCTCCCTCCCTCCCTCCCTCCCTCCCTTCCTCCTTCCCTCCCTCCCTCCCTCACAGTCTCCCTCCCTCACAGCCTCCCTCCCTCACAGCCTCCCTCACAGCCTCCCTCCCTCCCTCCCTCACAGCCTCACTCCCTCACAGCCTCCCTCCCTCACAGCCTCCCTCCCTCTCTCCCTCACAGCCTCCCTCCCTCCCTCACAGCCTCACTCCCTCACAGCCTCACTCCCTCACAGCCTCCCTCCCTCCCTCCCTCACAGCCTCCCTCCCTCCCTCCCTCACAGCCTCCCTCCCTCACAGCCTCCCTCCCTCACAGCCTCCCTCCCTCCCTCCCTCCCTCACAGCCTCCCTCCCTCTCTCCCTCCCTCACAGCCTCCCTCCCTCTCCCTCCTTCACAGCCTCCCTCCCTCTCTCCCTCCCTCACAGCCTACCCTCCCTCTCCTTCCCTCACAGCCTCCCTCCCTCTCTCCCTCCCTCACAGCCTCCCTCCCTCCCTCACAGCCTCCCTCCCTCCCTCACAGCCTCCCTCCCTCCCTCCCTCCCTCCCTCACAGCCTCCCTCCCTCCCTCACAGCCTCCCTCCCTCCCTCCCTCACAGCCTCCCTCCCTCCCTCACAGCCTCCCTCCCTCACAGCCTCCCTCCCTCCCTCCCTCACAGCCTCCCTCCCTCCCTCCCTCACAGCCTCCCTCCCTCCCTCCCTCCCTCCCCTCCCTCCCTCCCTCCCTCCCTCCCTCACAGCCTCCCTCCCTCCCTCCCTCTCTCCCTCCCTCACAGCCTCCCTCCCTCACACCCTCCCTCCCTCCCTCACAGCCTCCCTCCCTCCCTCACAGCCTCCCTCCCTCCCTCCCTCCCTCACACCCTCCCTCCCTCCCTCCCTCCCTCACAGCCTCCCTCCCTCCCTCCCTCCCTCACAGCCTAACCCTCACAGCCTCCCTCCCTCCCTCCCTCCCTCACAGCCTCCCTCTCTCCCTCCCTCCCTCCCTCCCTCACAGCCTCCCTCCCTCCCTCCCTCCCTCCCTCCCTCCCTCCCTCCCTCCCTCCCTCCCTCACAGTCTCCCTCCCTCACAGCCTCCCTCCCTCCCTCACAGCCTCCCTCTCTCCCTCCCTCACAGTCTCCCTCCCTCACAGCCTCCCTCCCTCCCTCACAGCCTCCCTCCCTCCCTCCCTCCCTCCCTCCCTTCCTCCCTCCCTCCCTCCCTCCCTCACAGTCTCCCTCCCTCACAGCCTCCCTCCCTCCCTCACAGCCTCCCTCTCTCCCTCCCTCCCTCCCTCCCTACCTCCCTCCCTCACAGCCTCCCTCTCTCCCTCCCTCCCTCCCTCCCTCACAGCCTCCCTCTCTCCCTCCCTACCTCCCTCCCTCACAGCCTCCCTCCCTCCCTCCCTCTCTCCCTCCCTACCTCCCTCCCTCACAGCCTCCCTCCCTCCCTCCCTCTCTCCCTCCCTCACAGCCTCCCTCCCTCACACCCTCCCTCCCTCCCTCACAGCCTCCCTCCCTCCCTCACAGCCTCCCTCCCTCCCTCCCTCCCTCACAGCCTCCCTCTCTCCCTCCCTCCCTCCCTCCCTCCCTCACAGCCTCCCTCTCTCCCTCCCTCCCTCCCTCCCTCCCTCCCTCCCTCCCTCCCTCCCTCACAGCCTCCCTCTCTCCCTCCCTCCCTCCCTCCCTCCCTCCCTCCCTCCCTCCCTCCCTCCCTCCCTCCCTCCCTCCCTTCCTCCCTCCCTCACAGCCTCCCTCTCTCCCTCCCTCCCTCCCTCCCTCCCTCCCTCCCTCCCTCCCTCCCTCCCTCCCTCCCTCCCTCCCTCCCTTCCTCCTTCCCTCCCTCCCTCCCTCACAGTCTCCCTCCCTCACAGCCTCCCTCCCTCACAGCCTCCCTCCCTCACAGCCTCCCTCCCTCACAGCCTCCCTCCCTCCCTCCCTCACAGCCTCACTCCCTCACAGCCTCCCTCCCTCACAGCCTCCCTCCCTCTCTCCCTCACAGCCTCCCTCCCTCCCTCACAGCCTCACTCCCTCACAGCCTCACTCCCTCACAGCCTCCCTCCCTCCCTCCCTCACAGCCTCCCTACCTCCCTCCCTCACAGCCTCCCTCCCTCCCTCCCTCACAGCCTCCCTCCCTCACAGCCTCCCTCCCTCACAGCCTCCCTCCCTCCCTCCCTCCCTCCCTCCCTCCCTCACAGCCTTCCTCCCTCCCTCCCTCACAGTCTCCCTCCCTCACAGCCTCCCTCCCTCCCTCCCTCCCTCCCTCACAGCCTCCCTCCCTCCATGTCCTCCTGCTCGTCCGCCATCCTCTTTAACCCTTCTTCCTGCCTCCTGTCACCCTTAACACACCTGTCACCCTTAACACACCTGTCACCCTTAACACACCTGTCACCCTTAACACACCTGTCACCCTTAACACACCTGTCACCTTTAACACACCTGTCACCCTTAACACACCTGTCACCCTTAACACACCTGTCACCCTTAACACACCTGTCACCCTTAACACACCTGTCACCCTTAACACACCTGTCACCCTTAACACACTTGTCACCCTTAACACACCTGTCACCCTTAACACACCTGTCACCCTTAACACACCTGTCACCCTTAACACACTTGTCACCCTTAACACACCTGTCACCCTTAACACACCTGTCACCCTTAACACACCTGTCACCCTTAACACACTTGTCACCCTTAACACACTTGTCACCCTTAACACACCTGTCACCCTTAACACACCTGTCACCCTTAACACACCTGTCACCCTTAACACACCTGTCACCCTTAACACACCTGTTACCCTTAACACACCTGTCACCCTTAACACACTTGTCACCTTATGGTGTCACCCCTCAACACACCTGTCACCTGTTTGGTATTGTCTTAAGTGCCACGTCACTGGCTTACCTTAGAAGAGGTCTGGTGCCTGTGTCCTTTCTCCTGTGTCCTGTGTCCTGTGTCCTGTGTCCTTTGTCCTGTGTCCTGTGTCCTTTCTCCTGTGTCCTGTGTCCTGTGTCCTGTGTCCTTTGTCCTGTGTCCTGTGTCCTTTCTCCTGTGTCCTGTGTCCTGTGTCCTGTGTCCTTTCTCCTGTGTTCTGTGTCCTGTGTCCTTTGTCCTGTGTCCTGTGTTCTGTGTCCTGTGTCCTGTGTCCTGTGTCCTTTGTCCTGTGTCCTGTGTCCTTTGTTCTGTGTCCTGTGTCCTTTGTCCTGTGTCCTTTGTCCTGTGTCCTGTGTCCTGTGTCCTTTGTCCTGTGTCCTTTGTCCTGTGTCCTTTGTTCTGTGTCCTGTGTCCTGTGTCCTTTGTCCTGTGTCCTGTGTCCTTTGTTCTGTGTCCTGTGTCCTGTGTCCTGTGTCCTTTGTCCTGTGTCCTTTGTCCTGTGTCCTGTGTCCTGTGTCCTTTGTCCTGTGTCCTTTGTCCTGTGTCCTTTGTCCTGTGTCCTGTGTCCTTTGTTCTGTGTCCTGTGTCCTGTGTCCTTTGTCCTGTGTCCTGTGTCCTTTGTTCTGTGTCCTGTGTCCTGTGTCCTGTGTCCTTTGTTCTGTGTCCTGTGTCCTTTGTCTTGTGTCCTTTGTCCTGTGTCCTGTGTCCTGTGTCCTTTGTCCTGTGTCCTGTGTCCTTTGTTCTGTGTCCTGTGTCCTTTGTCCAGTCCTGTGTCCTGTGTCCTGTGTCCTTTGTCCTGTGTCCTTTGTCCTGTGTCCTGTGTCCTGTGTCCTTTGTCCTGTGTCCTTTGTCCTGTGTCCTGTGTCCTGTGTCCTTTGTCCTGTGTCCTGTGTCCTTTGTCCTGTGTCCTTTGTCCTTTGTCCTGTGTCCTGTGTCCTGTGTCTTTTGTCCTGTGTCCTGTGTCCTTTGTCCTGTGTCCTGTGTCCTGTGTCCTTTGTCCTGTGTCCTGTGTCCTTTGTCCTGTGTCCTGTGTCCTTTGTTCTGTGTCCTGTGTCCTTTGTCCTGTGTCCTGTGTCCTGTGTCCTTTGTCCTGTGTCCTGTGTCCTGTGTCCTTTGTCCTGTGTCCTTTGTCCTGTGTCCTGTGTCCTGTGTCCTGTGTCCATTGTCCTGTGTCCTGTGTCCTGTGTGTGTATAAGTGTCCATAAGATCACTCACACACCTGACTTGATGATGATAATTGTAACTCATCGTCTACATGTGTCTATAAGCACATGTGTGTGCAATGATTCGGTTAAGGCAGGTGTCTGGCTGTCCCCAGAATGCTGGGTCAAGTCATTCAGTAGTGTTAAAGTCTATGGACTCTGTGCCGCATGTTTCACATCCAGAGATTTTGGGAATGAGAGCGGAATATTTGGGGGGGGGGGGTTGTAGCCCCCTATAATGGAGGGCCCCCCTTCCGTTATATATAGGCAGGGCGGGTGTATATATATATATACATATATATATATATATATATATATATATATATATATATATATATATATATTATATATATATATATATATATATATATATATATATATATATATATATGTATATATATATTATCCTCTTATCTCATTAAAGACATTTTTTCTCGCCTGACCTCACGACATTGCCACCTGTGTATCCACACACCTGACTTGTAAAGCCATATCCTGCTGAAGATGTATTATTAAATACGAAAGTACTTAAGGAAATTCCTGTCTTAATTTTTTCCTGGTGGTCTGACACTGTCATATTGTTCATCACGTGTTAATTTCTGGCCCCCTGGCCCCCTGGCCCTCTGGCCCCCTGGCCTCCTGGCCCCCTGGCCCCCTGGCCCTCTGGCCCCCTGGCCCTCTGGCCCCCTGGCCCCCTGGCCCCCTGGCCCTC
>NC_091218.1:21187857-21202857 GCF_040958095.1 Procambarus clarkii | reverse complement strand
TTTAGGAAAAGGCCTAAATTCAAAGGAATACGTCAGTGATTTTAGAATAGGAAAATATAAGAAAGACAAGAACCGCCCCTTAAGGGTGACATTTAATGGAGTGAAACACATGACAGAAGTGCTTAAAAATGCCAGGAAATTGCAGAGTGATAAGGATGGTAAACTTTGGTCAATAAGACAAGACTTCTCAAAGGAGGACAGAGAAAAGCTGAATATGAACCCCATTGAAGTGAAACGTCTAAATGGGAATAATAATGAAGAAAGAAATTTTTTTTCTACTAAGTGTTAGGAACTGGAAAGCTAATGAAATGATACATAAAAACACAGTAACAAAAGCATTAGAAGAATGGGAAGTAAAGGACAAAGGGAAAGGGAACATGTTCCTGGAAATAGTATATACCAACATAGACGGAGTTATTGTTATTGTCGCACTAACACAGACGAAACTTGAAGAAAATATTTTAAATGAGGTGGTATTCCCAAGGGGCTGCTCAGTTTGGAGACGTGACAGAGAAACTGGGAAGGGAGGAGGAGGAGGAGTGGCTGTGCTGGTGAAAGAACACCTGAAGGTAAGAGAGTTAATAATTGAAAACCCTCGAGATGTTGACATAATGGCATCCCGCCAAACACACACCGAAACTACGACGTTGATACAACGTTCGAACAAGTTTTAACACTTCCTAACCAGTTCTAAAAATCAATATAGCAAGTTGTAACAACGTTCTAATACGTCATAAACACGTTAAGCCAAGATGTAACAACTTTATTACAAGTTGTAACAAGCGGAAAATAGAGACCGTTACGGTTTGTGTTTCCAGAGATTGTAGGTCTGGACTCGGGATGATAAGCTGATAATTGTAAATGCCTACAGCCCACCAGCAAGCAACACTTGGACAAAGGAAGAACTGAATGACAAACGAGAGGGCCTCATAATGGTCATGAGAGAGATTATGATAAGAGTAGACAAAGATAAATCCCGATTGTTGGTACTGGGAGACTTCAACTTTAAGGCAATAGACTGGGAAGCCTACGAGGCCAGAACAGAGGACATTTGGCCATGCAGATTTGTAAACCTCATCTTGGAGACATTCATGTATCAACACGTCAAGCAGGCCACAAGAATGAGGGAAGGACATGTTCCGTCAGTACTGGATCTATTATTCAACAGGAAAGAAGAGATATTTGACATCCAGTACCTTCCTCCCTTGGGAAAGAGTGATCATGTCCTCGTGGACATTAAATACGCTTTACGATATTATCTGGAAGAGAATGGGGGACATTGAAACAGTTGATTAACTCAATTTCAAGAGAGAACACTATGGTGAACTTAGAAAATTCTTTAATGAGTTTAATTGGACAGACTTGTTGCTAGGCAAGGAAGTAAATGAGATGTATGCCAAATGAATGAATACGCACACACACACACATACACATACAATACGCACACACATGCACACAGTCACACACACACACACACATACACACATACACATCTGGGCCAGAAGGACGTTAGAGCCATATGTGTGAACAAACTCGTTCATTCTTACATCTGACTTGATTTTCCTTAGAGGAAACTGTCAAAATGTAGCTCAGACGACAATGGCGCAGGAGTTTCATTAATTAGGACAGACAGACAGAACTCTTGCCTGTCTGCCTGTCTCCCCCACACAACATAAGCCTCAGGGCTCTGGGTGTAACACCAGCCCGTCCTCCTATGGTTCCCCATCGTCAAGAAACTGTCCTACTAAAGTGCCCCCTTCTCCTAACCTACCAGAGGACCCAAAACAGAAAACGGGATATTGTGTCAATTTCGCGAGCCGCTACTATTTCCTTGTACGACAGTTTTTGGTCTTAGGTAAGCAGGAGTCGAGAGGCGAGACGTATTGTTAAGAGGACGGGCTGACCTTACGAAACCGGTCCATCTCACAACACGGAGCTTCGAAGCTTGACAACCCGAGGTTATCATTGTCATAAACAAGTTCGTATCGTGTCTCGGAGCTCGTCAACTGTGTAATAAATGTTAACAAAGTCGTCATGAGTGTTGAGAGATGTACAGGCTTCGTTAGTGGCTGCGTGAATACTTGATTTTTGACCAGATGCTCAGAATGACGCCCTGGTTGACCTCAGGTCAGGGGCACTTGACCTGGACTCTTTTAAAGTACGCGTCATGTACTTTAAAGTAATATATATATATATATATATATATATATATATATATATATATATATATATATATATATATATATATATACATATATGTATATATATATATATATTATATATATATATATATATATATATGTCGTACCTAGTAGCCAGAACGCACTTCTCGGCCTACTATTCAAGGCCCGATTTGCCTAATAAGCCAAGTTTTCCTGAATTAATATATTTTCTCAAATTTTTGTCTTATGAAATAATAAAGCTACCCATTTCATTATGTATGAGGTGAATTTTTTTTTATTGGAGTTAAAATTAACGTAGATATATGACCGAACCTAACCAACCCTACCTAACCTAACCTAACCTATCTTTATAGGTTAGGTTAGGTTAGGTAGCGGAAAAAGTTAGGTTAGGTTAGGTTAGGTAGGTTAGGTTGCCGAAAAACAATTAATTCATGAAAACTTGGCTTATTAGGCAAATCAGGCCTTGCATAGTAGGCTGAGAAGTGCGTTCTGGTTACTAGGTACGACATATATATATATATATATATATATATATATATATATATATATATATATATATATATATATTAGGCATTTATATGAAGAGTATTTTCAAGTAAAGAAGATAATAGGCAGCAATAAATGCATGTCAAAGAGAGAGAGAGAGAGAGAGAGAGAGAGAGAGAGAGAGAGAGAGAGAGAGAGAGAGAGAGAGAGAGAGAGAAAGATGAATGGCTTCCTGTCCCCTACACGTCCACAACACGTGTGGGTGAGGTGACTGACAGAGCAGGGACAGGCCCTGTCTCCGTCGTCTGACAGGCCACCAGACAACACTCTGATTTGACAGCTTTCTTGACGTTTAGGAAACCTTAGGAGGAGGAGGAGGACGGGTTTAGGTCAAGACCTTCCTGGAGAAGTATCTCTCACCTTCCTGAGAGAAGGAAGGAAGGAATTATCAGGGGAAAGCACCAAACCATTACGACTATATAGCACTGGGAAGGGGTCAGGATAAGGATTTGGGATGGGACGGGGGGAAGGAATGGTGCCCCAATCACTTGGTGGACGGTCGGGGATTGAACGCCGACCTGCATGAAGCGAGAGAGAAGCTGACGTCTCATTGTGAGACACTGTTGCTTTGCGTGTGATAAGACGAGGTGTTGCTACACTTTAAGAAACACACGCAACAAGGTGTTCACCTAGTTGTGTTCACCTAGTTGTGTTCACCTAGTTGTGTTCACCTAGTTGTGTTCACCTAGTTGTGTTCACCTAGTTGTGTTCACCTAGTTGTGCTCACCTAGTTGTGTTCACCTAGTTGTGTTCACCTAGTTGTGTTCACCTAGTTGTGTTCACCTAGTTGTGCTCACCTAGTTGTGTTCACCTAGTTGTGTTCACCTAGTTGTGTTCACCTAGTTGTGTTCACCTAGTTGTGTTCACCTAGTTGTGTTCACCTAGTTGTCTGTCAGTATTCAGTGATGCCTCTGCGAGTGTTACTGGTAGAAATTTTGCACTTTGTGAGAATGATAAATGATGCACGACAGTGATATCACTGTGCACGGCAATGATATCACTGTGCACGGCAATGATATCACTGTGCACGGCAATGATATCACTGTGCACGGCAATGATATCACTGTGCACGGCAATGATATCACTGTGCACGGCAATGATATCACTGTGCACGGCAATGATATCACTGTGCACGACAATGATATCACTGTGCACGGCAATGATATCACTGTGCACGGCAATGATATCACTGTGCACGGCAATGATATCACTGTGCACGGCAATGATATCACTGTGCACGGCAATGATATCA
The DNA here is from genome assembly GCF_040958095.1 of Procambarus clarkii. Taxonomy (NCBI): domain Eukaryota; kingdom Metazoa; phylum Arthropoda; class Malacostraca; order Decapoda; family Cambaridae; genus Procambarus; species Procambarus clarkii. The sequence continues at coordinate 21,198,876 of NC_091218.1, read as the reverse complement.
CTGTGCACGGCAATGATATCACTGTGCACGGCAATGATATCACTGTGCACGGCAATGATATCACTGTGCACGGAATTACTGCCTTGGTCGCCGTGCACCTTTGGCTTGCAAGGGTGTTGCTCGTAGTCTTAGTGTGGGTCTCAGAGGCGTGAATAAGGTGGTTAAGTCGTTAAAGAAAGCTGACTGAACAATTGGTGCGTTTGAAAGGTTGTGATTATAAATGGCGGTCGATCACTGTCATGTGTTGCATTACAGAACTTGGGTACGGAGCACGGGGCACAGGGGTATGGGGGCACGGAGGCACGGGGCACGGGAGCACGGGGGCATGGGGCACGGGGGGTCCTAACACAGGGCACTATGTCTCCAATTTTAACTATGAAACTTTCTTTATCCTTGTACGATAGAAGAGCACAACCCACACGCTGGGCCGCGCTCAATACCCTGCGGTTAGCTCTCAGCTGGAGGCAGCTATGACCCTTATTGACTAGTGGGCTGACTCCCCTGCACACAGCACACACAGGTGACCACAGGTGTGTGTGGGCAACACATAGGACGACACCCCACCAAGACACATTCCAGACTCTGGTCGACGTCGTTGCCTGAATGACGCCTCGGCTGAGTCGGGCGCCATATTGGATTCTAGAACATTCTAGTCAGAAGAATGTTGGCATAACACACTTCTCGCCTGAATGTGTGAACCAAATTACCAATATGTGTTCCTAGCCGTTCTAAGATTCTCTATAGAGTGTTGATTCACAAACCAGGCCGGGAGATCTTAAGATATACGGCAGGTGTTGTGACATTATGTATGTATACCCGTGTGTATGTATGTGGATACAGGAGAGCGTGTACGTACGTGTGTGTGTGTGTGTATAGGAAGAGGAAATGAGCACCTTTGTTCGTCAGCGATATGTTGGTCTCCATGGAGACCTGTCTCACCCTCCCGGGGTACTCTCTCACTCTCACCTGTACTCTCTCACTCTCACCTGTACTCTCTCACTCTCACCTGTACTCTCTCACTCTCACCTGTACTCTCTCACTCTCACCTGTACTCTCTCACTCTCACCTGTACTCTCTCACTCTCACCTGTACTCTCTCACTCTCACCTGTACTCTCTCACTCTCACCTGTACTCTCTCACTCTCACCTGTACTCTCTCACTCTCACCTGTACTCTCTCACTCTCACCTGTACTCTCTCACTCTCACCTGTACTCTCTCACTCTCACCTGTACTCTCTCACTCTCACCTGTACTCTCTCACTCTCATCTGTACTCTCTCACTCTCACCTGTACTCTCTCACTCTCACCTGTACTCTCTCACACTCTCATCTGTACTCTCTCGCTCTCACCTGTACTCTCTCACTCTCATCTGTACTCTCTCACTCTCACCTGTACTCTCTCACTCTCACCTGTACTCTCTCACACTCTCATCTGTACTCTCTCGCTCTCACCTGTACTCTCTCACTCTCACCTGTACTCTCTCACTCTCATCTGTACTCTCTCACTCTCACCTGTACTCTCACACTCTCATCTGTACTCTCTCACACTCTCATCTGTACTCTCTCACTCTCACCTGTACTCTCTCACTCTCACCTGTACTGTCTCTCACTCTCACCTGTACTCTCTCACTCTCACCTGTACTCTCTCACTCTCACCTGTACTATCTCACACTCACCTGTACTCTCTCACACTCACCTGTACTCTCTCACACTCACCTGTACTCTCTCACACTCACCTGTACTCTCACACTCTCACCTGTACTCTCTCCCACTCTCACCTGTACTCTCTCACTCACTTGAGTGAGTGAGTACACCTGTACATGTACTCACTCACCACACTCACCTGTACTCTCTCCCACACATACGGAATAACATGTGTATATTCCGTATGTGTGTGTGTGTGTATACATGTGCTAATATGTAGGTACAGAATACATGCAAATTATTTGCACATATAATAAATGATACTTATGTAAAGCTCTAATTATAATCCTCAATAATTATATTAATAAAAACCAGTAAATGAAATATGTATAACTCTTTGATTATACAACTTATACATTATGCGACGGTCAAGGCATAAGGCATACCTTCCCCTTGCAAGATTTTCACCATTGAAAAAGCGTCTATTATTGCCGTAATGGCGCGTCACATTGTCATAATTGTAATTGTCGTAATTAATTAATTGTTGTAATTGTAATTGGGCGTAATTGTGGCCTAAGCTGATACACCCCACGATGGCAACGCCCATGAACCGCGCAATTGTAAATAGTTTTGAGAAATCAACTTTTAGTCAATCGGTATATTTACACGCTCTCTGTGACGGCAACACTGACTCTCAGGCGGGGCGCCCCCGGGTAAGAATGGCGGGCGCTGCCATTCACAAAATTCTGAACCACATCAACAGCTGTTGGGAGTACTTATACTCCCTTACCCCACACCTGCTGGGGCGCCGTCGTCCAATCAAACACACACCTGCTGCAGCAACAAACCTGTGCCCCTCAGCTCCACCCACAAGCAGTGTCATACTGGAAAGTCGTGACAAATCTGTACACAACAACATTATCGTGTTATAGGGACACGCTCTCCACAACTGTTGTTCAGGGTAACAACCGTTGCACCTGTTAACGCGTGTTAACAGGCATGAACAAGAGTCGTTCATCTAACCACATGGGCAGGTGTTCATAGTAATTAGTAAGCACCTTTGTGCGGCAGCCAACTTAAAAGGAGACCTTTTTTTCCCGCGAAAATTGACGGACGTGTCGCGAGTTTGAATTTTGGCGGGAAAATCTCCCGGGGTTACGGCAATAACACACAATTGTGTGTTGTTAATTCCCAGGTGTGTTAGCCTCGACCCCTGAGTGGCTCCCACGCTACCTCACGCTGGGGAGACGCTACCTCACGCTGGGGACACACTACCTCACGCTGAGAGCCTGTAACTCATGCTGAGAGCCTGTAACTCACGCTGAGAGCCTGTAACTCACGCTGAGAGCCTGTAACTCACGCTGAGAGCCTGTAACTCACGTTAGGAGCCTGTAACACGCTGAGAGCCTGTAACTCACGCTGAGAGCCTGTAACTCACGCTAGGAGCCTGTATCTCACGCTGAGAGCCTGTAACTCACGCTGGGGAGCCTGTAACTCACGCTGGGGAGCCTGTACCTCACGCTGAAAGCCTGTAACTCACGCTGGGAGCCTGTAACTCACGCTGGGAGCCTGTAACTCACGCTGAGAGCCTGTAACTCACGCTGGGAGCCTGTAACTCACGCTGAGAGCCTGTAACTCACGGTGAGAGCCTGTAACTCACGTTAGGAGCCTGTACCTCACGCTGAGAGCCTGTAACTCACGCTCCTTTTCCTGAAAATATATCAAATTAGCGTGAGTGACGGCTGTTGTCAGGCCAGAGAGTTACAATGTAAGAAGTCAGCCTGGTGACGCGGGCGCTCCCACCTGTCTCGCCTCCTAATTGGTCAGCCAGTTGTGACGCAATATTACTTGCTTCACTCTGATTGGTTGGCAATGGCAGGCTGCGTCATGAATAACCCGGGGGGGGGGGAGGTAATTATCAGGGGAAAGTGTCAAGCCATTAATTACGACAATATAGTACATGGAAGGAGTCAGGATAAGGATTCGGGATGGGACGGAGGGAAAGGAATGGTGCCCACTTGGTAGACGGTCGGGGATTGAACGCTGATCTGCAGGAAGCGAGACCGTCGCTCTACCGTCCAGCACAAGTGGTTGGACTATCCATCAAGTCTATCGAGGTTTAGTGGCCCCTGTCTGAAACTCAGATTGTATCTATTTTGTCCCCAATTCTGTCTATCGCCCAGCCCGTCCTCCAAAAATGGGGAGGTAAATGTAACAGCACAAGTAAGTGCAATTATGTACTATGTATGACAGTCAGGAATTGTACTTATTTTCAGTTAATATTAAACCGTACTATCAAATATATTGTGAATATTTGAGTTTACCTGAAAAGCTGAATAGAAAACCACGCCCTAACCTAACCTAACCTAACCTAACCTAACCTAACCTTCTTAGTGTTTGAAGATAAGCATTTTATTGCTTCTTAATTACAATTACTACTTAACCTATAGCTATATTGATATTACAGTTTTATAAAACAAATAAAACAAAACTAAAGTATTTAAATAAATTGTAAAGTAACTCAGGTTATTTTCAAATTTTGTATAAAATCTCTATTGTTTAATAAAAAAGAAATTCCTGATATTTAAAACTTGTGTATAGTGAACTGAAGTTGAAAACTTATCTTAACATTTTGAGTGTCTTAACAGAAAACGAGGGGAATAAATGTGGTGGTAACTGTAGCAGTCTAATAAGTGCAATAATGTACCATGTAAGACAGTAAGGAAATGTACTTATTACACTTTAATACAGCAACACTGTAATTGTGTAGAAATTCCTCACTCTTTCGTGTTCTAACGCGATAGTTCCCCTGTACTCATGATGGGTGGACAGTGGTCAGCCTCACCCAGGGTGATAGTAACCTGGTGGACAGCTTCTCTCTCTCTCTCTCTCTCTCTCTCTCTCTCTCTCTCTCTCTCTCTCTCTCTCTCTCTCTCTCTCTCTCTCTCTCTCTCTCTCTCTCTCTCTCTCTCTCTCTCTCTCTCTCTCATCTCTCTCTCTCATCCCTCTCTCTCATCCCTCTCTCTCATCCCTCTCCCACACACAATTATTGAACCTGTGTTCTCTCTGACCCTATTGACAGGTGCTGGTTTACTGGTAAATGACGTCAGACGCGTTGGCAGAACCTGATCAATGACATCACGGTACATGGGCGGGGCTTAAGTCGTGACGTCACACCTTTCTAGCTGGGCCAAAGGGACTGATATCATAGCAGTGGGCGGAGCAATAGCTCTGACGTCACAAAATATGGGCGGGGACTTAGCGCTGACGTCACGATTTTGGTGAGTCACACATCTAGAAAATCCGATAGTCCACCGAACGGAAATTATTAATACAAATATAAATAATAATTGTGAATAAACAACGGGGGAATTATTTTATACAGCCATAATGATTCTTGCAACAATTGCAACGGTTTGCAGTTTGAATATACCAATTTTAATATATATTTTTCGCCATTTCGGTGGTAATAGATCAGAGAGGTGGGAGAGATTTCATGTTATATAAGGTTAAAGGTGCCTCGGTTAGGGGGGGTAGGGGGAGGTGGGGGGGGGGAGAGAGGCACCTGATCCCTCCCCTGAACCTCCCCCTACTGTGGTGGGGGGGGGGAGGGGGACAGGCCCCCTGGTAGGTTTACCCACAATGGGAAAGGATGCAGTGAAGGCAGCTACACCATACAGTGAAGGCAGCTACACCATATGTGTGAAGGCAGCTACACCATACGGTGAAGGCAGCTACACCATATGTGTGAAGGCAGCTACACCATACGGTGAAGGCAGCTACACCATATGTGTGAAGGCAGCTACACCATACGGTGAAGGCAGCTACACCATATGTGTGAAGGCAGCTACACCATATGTGTGAAGGCAGCTACACCATATGTGTGAAGGCAGCTACACCATATGTGTGAAGGCAGCTACACCATATGTGTGAAGGCAGCTACACCATACAGTGAAGGCAGCTACACCATATGTGTGAAGGCAGCTACACCATATGTGTGAAGGCAGCTACACCATATGTGTGAAGGCAGCTACACCATATGTGTGAAGGCAGCTACACCATATGTGTGAAGGCAGCTACACCATATGTGTGAAGGCAGCTACACCATACGGTGAAGGCAGCTACACCATATGTGTGAAGGCAGCTACACCATACGGTGAAGGCAGCTACACCATATGTGTGAAGGCAGCTACACCATATGTGTGAAGGCAGCTACACCATATGTGTGAAGGCAGCTACACCATATGTGTGAAGGCAGCTACACCATATGTGTGAAGGCAGCTACACCATACAGTGAAGGCAGCTACACCATATGTGTGAAGGCAGCTACACCATATGTGTGAAGGCAGCTACACCATATGTGTGAAGGCAGCTACACCATATGTGTGAAGGCAGCTACACCATATGTGTGAAGGCAGCTACACCATATGTGTGAAGGCAGCTACACCATATGTGTGAAGGCAGCTACACCATATGTGTGAAGGCAGCTACACCATACAGTGAAGGCAGCTACACCATACAGTGAAGGCAGCTACACCATATGTGTGAAGGCAGCTACACCATATGTGTGAAGGCAGCTACACCATATGTGTGAAGGCAGCTACACCATATGTGTGAAGGCAGCTACACCATATGTGTGAAGGCAGCTACACCATACGGTGAAGGCAGCTACACCATATGTGTGAAGGCAGCTACACCATATGTGTGAAGGCAGCTACACCATACGGTGAAGGCAGCTACACCATATGTGTGAAGGCAGCTACACCATATGTGTGAAGGCAGCTACACCATAAGGGTGAAGGCAGCTACACCATATGTGTGAAGGCAGCTACACCATACGGTGAAGGCAGCTACACCATACGGTGAAGGCAGCTACACCATACGGTGAAGGCAGCTACACCATATGTGTGAAGGCAGCTACACCATATGTGTGAAGGCAGCTACACCATAAGGGTGAAGGCAGCTACACCATGTGTGTGAAGGCAGCTACACCATACGGTGAAGGCAGCTACACCATACGGTGAAGGCAGCTACACCATATGTGTGAAGGCAGCTACACCATAAGGGTGAAGGCAGCTACACCATACGGTGAAGGCAGCTACACCATAAGGGTGAAGGCAGCTACACCATATGTGTGAAGGCAGCTACACCATACGGTGAAGGCAGCTACACCATACGGTGAAGGCAGCTACACCATACGGTGAAGGCAGCTACACCATAAGGGTGAAGGCAGCTACACCATATGTGTGAAGGCAGCTACACCATATGTGTGAAGGCAGCTACACCATATGTGTGAAGGCAGCTACACCATACAGTGAAGGCAGCTACACCATATGTGTGAAGGCAGCTACACCATATGTGTGAAGGCAGCTACACCATATGGTAAAGGGAAAAAAAACATGCTTTTTAAAAAAAAACTGTGTTTTTCATGTGTTTTTTATATGAGGAAAATCTTCGAAACCTCTTTACCGATTGCTTTGAAATTTTTGACACAACGTTCTATTCGAGTAATCGCGTGTTTTTATATACCTACAATATAGGTGCCTCACCTGTGACAGGTAAGAACATGCTTTTTTTGAAAAACAGCGCCATCTGTTGCTCGTAATAGCAACACACGCTATACTAAATATGTAACAATTCCATTTCAATGTTTCGGATTGCATTGATAAATTGAATTTTCATAGATTTCGATTTATTTTCATTTTGATTTAATTATTTTGTGTGACATTACGTTGGAATTGAGCTGTGTTGTTTACCATATTGTTCATTTCGTGAGTATAGTTTATTTTGTTATTGTTTCATTGTCTTTCATTTCGTTTTTAAGCTGTTTTTCTTATATATCACTGATGGGTACATCAGATCATTTGGGAATGCATCGGACGAGGGAGTGTGGGGAATGGTGGGGAATGGTGGGGAGGATAAGGGGACGGGGGAGAGGGGAATGGTGGGGAGGACGAGGGGACGGGGGAGAGGGGAATGGTGGGGAGGACGAGGGGACGTGGGAGAGGGGAATGGTGGGGAGGACGAGGGGACGGGGGAGGGGGGAATGGTGGGGAGGACGAGGGGACGGGAGAGGGGGGAATGGTGGGGAGGACGAGGGGACGTGGGAGAGGGGAATGGTGGGGAGGACGAGGGGACGGGGGAGGGGGGAATGGTGGGGAGGACGAGGGGACGGGAGAGGGGGGAATGGTGGGGAGGACGAGGGGACGGGGGAGAGGGGAATGGTGGGGAGGACGAGGGGACGGGAGAGGGGGGAATGGTGGGGAGGACGAGGGGACGGGGGAGAGGGGAATGGTGGGGAGGACGAGGGGACGGGGGAGGGGGGAATGGTGGGGAGGACGAGGGGACGGGGGAGAGGGGAATGGTGGGGAGGACGAGGGGACGGGGGAGGGGGGGATGGTGGGGAGGACGAGGGGACGGGGGAGGGGGGAATGGTGGGGAGGACGAGGGGAAGGGGGAGGGGGGATGGTGGGGAGGACGAGGGGACGGGGGAGGGGGGATGGTGGGGAGGACGAGGGGACGGGGGAAGGGGGATGGTGGGGGAGGACGAGGGGACGGGGGAGGGGGGATGGTGGGGAGGACGAGGGGACGGGGGAGGGGGGATGGTGGGGGAGGACGAGGGGACGGGGGAATGGTGGGGAGGACGAGGGGAGGGGGGATGGTGGGGAGGACGAGGGGACGGGGGAGGGGGGATGGTGGGGAGGACGAGGGGACGGGGGAGGGGGGATGGTGGGGGAGGACTGGGAGACAGGGAAAGGTTGTTATTATATTAAGAATATAAATTATTGACTTAGTTATGTAGGTTAGGTTAGGTTAAGATAGGTTAGGTTAGGTAGGGTTGGTTAGGTTAGGTTAGGTTAGGTAGGGTTGGTTAGGTTAAGATAGGTTAGGTTAGGTAGGGTTGGTTAGGTTAGGTTAGGTTAGGTAGGGTTGGTTAGGTTAAGATAGGTTAGGTTAGGTAGGGTTGGTTAGGTTAAGATAGGTTAGGTTAGGTAGGGTTGGTTAGGTTAGGTTAGGTTAGGTAGGGTTGGTTAGGTTAAGATAGGTTAGGTTAGGTTAGGTTAGGTTAGGTTAGGTTAGGTTAGGTTAGGTTAGGTTAAGATAGGTTAGGTTAGGTTAAGATAGGTTAGGTTAGGTAGGGTTGGTTAGGTTAAGATAGGTTAGGTTAGGTTAGGTTAGGTTAGGTTAGGTTAGGTTAGGTTAAGATAGGTTAGGTTAGGTTAAGATAGGTTAGGTTAGGTAGGGTTGGTTAGGCTCAGTCATATATATTTACATTAGTTTTCACTCAAATTAAAAGAACTTAACTCATACATTATGAAATGGATAGCTTTATCATTTCATAAGAAAATAAATCGAAAAATATATAAATTCTGGAAAATTAGGCTTATTAGGCAAATCGAGCCTTGCATAGTAGGCCGAGTACTGGGTTCTGGCTACTAGGTACAACATATATATATATATATATATATATATATATATATATATATATATATATATATATATATATATATATATATATATATATATATATATATATATATATATATATAATATTAATCCTTCTTGTAAACATATGTTGTTGAATATGACCGAAAGGGTAAGAGTAATGATTCTAACACGGATCTTCTCAATATTTCTTATGGTTTTCTTCATTGTCGAAAGAAGCTGAAAAATTAACTCTCCAAAGTTCATTTTCACAATTTATTAGGATCTATCGCCTAGGGAAGTGTTTCACAAGGTACTCCTTACATTCTCAAAGACAAGTTTACAGTGTTTATCACCGGATAATATTCTCTTTGTGTGAGGTGGTAAAGAACAAGTGAATGATTGGCATAACATAAAGGGAATTTATTTGGTATTAAGTGTACAAGGGCAGCTTATATTCCTGAGTTAGGATCATTGGATCCTGTCTCTGCGTTGGCTCGGGGTCTTGAAGTGGTTCTCTGATAGGTTAGGTGGGCAGGAAATTCTTATAAAGTTTCAAAACGTTATGAAAAACGCTAATTGAAAGTTTCCTCTCCTAACCTTTCCGAGTAAGCCGGAGGACTCAAACAGAAAACGGGGCAGTACGTCACTTTTGTGAGTCGATTTCATTTCAAATTACTTCCAAATTTGGCTCTAGCGCGCATGAGAGCCAAAGTGACGTTATTTTTAAGAGGACGGGTTGAAGAAGTGGGTAGAATGTACATATGTGTTAGCTGGTTGTTGATTGCTGGTCTGGAGTTCTTAATATGTAGCGCCTCGCTGATGTCCAGTCTTCCGCTGTCGTTATACCTGTCTAGTATTTCAGTGTTGCTTGGTAAGATGTCTCTGGTGATGGTCTGGTTGTGTGTGTGGAGATCATATGCTCCCTGATGGAGCTCTGTTGCTTGTGTATTGTTAATCGCCTAGAGTGAGAGACGTGGTTGTCTTGCCTATATACTGAGATCTTTGGGGCTGGCAGTCCCCAAGTGGGCATGTGAAGGCATAGACGACATTAGTTTCTCATCTAATTCACTCTCTTAAATTCACTACTTATTTATAAATGAAGATTATATTATATTTCTTTCACTGATTGACACTCAATAATTTTGCATGAATTAATCCCATCAACTGAATGATTACAATCTCTTACGTGAACAATGTAGTCCACTCTTGACCTGTCTCTATAGATTTAGATTTAGATTCAGGTAAAGGTACATTGAGTTACATAATGTTAGATTTAAAGATAGAGATAGTACATACAATACCTAGAGCCACTAGTACGCATAGCGTTGCGGGCACTCTCAATCACTATACTATATTTGTTTTGTCTTATTCTCCTCTCAAGACGTTTACCCGTTTGGCCAACATAGACATTATTGCAGCCTTTACGTGCAAGTTGCATTTTTTTATTATTATTATTATTTTCTACCACAGACGTGGCCACACATTTACAATGCTAACCAGCATATATACATTTTCTTCTGTATAAATATCTTGTGTATATATATAATATCCACTTTTGGGGGGATTTTCTTGTCAATCATTGATATGAGAGATTTTTAGGATAGACGATCTGTCTGTTCTTCTGGGATAGCAATGCTTATCTCATTGATGACTAGATATTAATGCTTAGGTTACTAATGCCTAGAAGCTAATGCCCATACACGAGCACAGACAACGCTACAGTGAAGGGTATACATAACGATCCTATTGGAGAATTATGATTGGCTTACTAAGATGAGCAAGAAGAGAGAAGGCTGGACCAATTGGGTAGTTTTCTCCACCACTAAAATGCTTTTAACAGATCCGTATCTTGAGATAATTTCGGGGGTTTAGTGTCCCCGCGGCCCGGTCCTCGACCAGGCCTCCACCCCCAGGAAGCAGCCCGTGACAGCTGACTAACATCCAGGTAC
>NC_091218.1:21155357-21172857 GCF_040958095.1 Procambarus clarkii | reverse complement strand
ATTGGTTCTTCTGCCATTTAGGTGACGTTCCACCCAATGAGGAGAGGTGTAGGGGGCCCTATACACCTTTCTAGGTGCAGGTGAGGCTAGGTGACTGTATGGTAGGCGGTGATGGGGCACTAGGTGAGGCTAGGTGACTGTATGGTAAGCGGTGATGGGGCACTAGGTGAGGCTAGGTGACTGTATGGTAGGCGGTGATGGGGCACTAGGTGAGGCTAGGTGACTGTACGGTAGGTGGTGATGGGGCACTAGGTGAGGCTAGGTGACTGTATGGTAGGCGGTGATGGGGCACTAGGTGAGGCTAGGGGACTGTATGGTCGGTGGTGATGGGGCACTAGGTGAGGCTAGGTGACTGTATGGTAGGTGGTGATGGGGCACTAGGTGAGGCTAGGTGACTGTATGGTAGGCGGTGATGGGGCACTAGGTGAGGCTAGGTGACTGTATGGTAGGCGGTGATGGGGCACTAGGTGAGGCTAGGTGACTGTATGGTAGGCGGTGATGGGGCACTAGGTGAGGCTAGGTGACTGTATGGTAGGTGGTGATGGGGCACTAGGTGAGGCTAGGTGACTGTATGGTAGGCGGTGATGGGGCACTAGGTGAGGCTAGGGGACTGTATGGTCGGTGGTGATGGGGCACTAGGTGAGGCTAGGTGACTGTATGGTAGGTGGTGATGGGGCACTAGGTGAGGCTAGGTGACTGTATGGTAGGCGGTGATGGGGCACTAGGTGAGGCTAGGGGACTGTATGGTCGGTGGTGATGGGGCACTAGGTGAGGCTAGGTGACTGTATGGTAGGTGGTGATGGGGCACCAGGTGAGGCTAGGTGACTGTATGGTCGGCGCTGATGGGGCACCAGGTGAGGCTAGGTGACTGTATGGTCGGTGGTGATGGGGCACTAGGTGAGGCTAGGGGACTGTATGGTCGGTGGTGATGGGGCACTAGGTGAGGCTAGGTGACTGTATGGTCGGTGGTGATGGGACACTAGGTGAGGCTAGGTGACTGTATGGTAGGTGGTGATGGGGCACCAGGTGAGGCTAGGTGACTGTATGGTAGGTGGTGATGGGACACTAGGTGAGGCTAGGTGACTGTATGGTCGGTGGTGATGGGGCACCAGGTGAGGCTAGGTGACTGTATGGTAGGTGGTAATGGGGCACTAGGTGAAGCTAGGTGGCTGTATGGTAGGTGGTGATGGGGCACCAGGTGAGGCTAGGTGACTGTATGGTAGGTGGTGATGGGGCACTAGGTGAGGCTAGGTGACTGTATGGTAGGTGGTGATGGGGCACCAGGTGAGGCTAGGTGACTGTATGGTCGGTGGTGATGGGGCACTAGGTGAGGCTAGGTGACTGTATGGTAGGTGGTGATGGGACACCAGGTGAGGCTAGGTGACTGTATGGTAGGCGGTGATGGGGCACCAGGTGAGGCTAGGTGACTGTATGGTAGGTGGTGATGGGGCACCAGGTGAGGCTAGGTGACTGTATGGTAGGCGGTGATGGGACACCAGGTGAGGCTAGGTGACTGTATGGTAGGCGGTGATGGGGCACCAGGTGAGGCTAGGTGACTGTATGGTAGGTGGTGATGGGACACCAGGTGAGGCTAGGTGACTGTATGGTAGGTGGTGATGGGGCACCAGGTGAGGCTAGGTGACTGTATGGTAGGTGGTGATGGGACACCAGGTGAGGCTAGGTGACTGTATGGTAGGTGGTGATGGGGCACCAGGTGAGGCTAGGTGACTGTATGGTAGGCGGTGATGGGGCACCAGGTGAGGCTAGGTGACTGTATGGTAGGTGGTGATGGGACACCAGGTGAGGCTAGGTGACTGTATGGTAGGTGGTGATGGGGCACCAGGTGAGGCTAGGTGACTGTATGGTAGGTGGTGATGGGACACCAGGTGAGGCTAGGTGACTGTATGGTAGGTGGTGATGGGGCACCAGGTGAGGCTAGGTGACTGTATAGTAGGTGGTAATGGGGCACCAGGTGAGGCTAGGTGACTGTATGGTCGGCGGTGATGGGGCACCAGGTGAGGCTAGGTGACTGTATGGTCGGCGCTGATGGGGCACTAGGTGAGGCTAGGTGACTGTATGGTAGGTGGTGATGGGGCACTAGGTGAGGCTAGTGGACGACAGAGGGTCCATTGGTTTAGGTGAATGGGACGGGCAGGTGAACAATTAGGTGAAGGTGGCAGGGATGGTTATACTCAGGTGAAGGGAGGGAAGGAGGGGCCCCATCACCCATCATATTGGGCCCCTGATCAATATTGTCCTTTACGCTGCAACAGGTGAGTGGGGGGGGGGCGCCTGGCTCCATCTCACCTTCACCTGATCCACCACCACCACCTTCACCTGATCCACCACCACCTTCACCTGATCCACCACCACCTTCACCTGATCCACCACCACCTTCACCTGATCCACCACCACCTCCCTTCACCTGATCCACCACCACCACCTTCACCTGATCCACCACCACCTTCACCTGATCCACCACCACCTTCACCTGATCCACCACCACCTCGCTTCACCTGATCCACCACCACCTTCACCTGATCCACCACCACCTCCCTTCACCTGATCCACCACCACCTTCACCTGATCCACCACCACCACCTTCACCTGATCCACCACCACCTTCACCTGATCCACCACCACCTTCACCTGATCCACCACCACCTTCACCTGATCCACCACCACCTTCACCTGATCCACCACCACCTTCACCTGATCCACCACCCACCTTCACCTGATCCACTACCACCTTCACCTGATCCACCACCACCTGATCCACCACCACCTGATCCACCACCACCTTCACCTGATCCACCACCTCCCTTCACCTGATCCACTACCACCTCCCTTCACCTGATCCACCACCACCTCCCTTCACCTGATCCACCACCACCTCCCTTCACCTGATCCACCACCACCTTCACCTGATCCACCACCTCCCTTCACCTGATCCACCACCACCTGATCCACCACCACCTTCACCTGATCCACCACCCACCTTCACCTGATCCACCACCCACCTTCACCTGATCCACCACCTCCCTTCACCTGATCCACCACCACCTGATCCACCACCACCTTCACCTGAACCACCACCACCTTCACCTGATCCACCACCTCCCTTCACCTGATCCACCACCACCACCTTCACCTGATCCACCATTCTCTGGACTGGTGACGTCACCACAGCATTCCCTCTAGCCTTGTGACATCACAAAGATAAGTGACATCACAAAGATATGTGACGTCACACGTCGTGACGTAGCTGCCCCGTACACTCGGCGTGACATGTAGCTGTGAATCACCATCTTAGACGTCCTGTTATCCACCAAGCTGCATAGTACGGCAATTAATCTCTAACGGACCTCCAGCTGTGATATGGCACAGTGTGATATAGACTGGCTCAGCAGAGCTAGGTACAGCACCGAACTACAAGGTACAGCACCGTACTACAAGGTACAGCACCGAACTACAAGGTACAGCACCGTACTACAAGGTACAACACCGTACAACAAGGTACAACACCGTACAACAAGGTACAGCACCGAACTACAAGGTACAGCACCGTACTACAAGGTACAACACCGTACAACAAGGTACAACACCGTACAACAAGATACAACACCGTACAACAAGATACAACACCGTACTACAAGGTACAACACCGTACTACAAGGTACAACACCGTACAACAAGGTACAGCACCGTACTACAAGGTACAGCACCGAACTACAAGGTACAGCACCGTACTACAAGGTACAGCACCGAACTACAAGGTACAGCACCGAACTACAAGGTACAGCACCGAACTACAAGGTACAACACCGTACAACAAGGTACAACACCGTACAACAAGATACAACACCGTACAACAAGGTACAACACCGTACTACAAGGTACAACACCGTACAACAAGGTACAACACCGTACAACAAGGTACAGCACCGTACTACAAGGTACAACACCGTACAACAAGATACAACACCGTACTACAAGGTACAACACCGTACTACAAGGTACAACACCGTACTACAAGGTACAACACCGTACAACAAGGTACAACACCGTACAACAAGGTACAACACCGTACTACAAGGTACAACACCGTACTACAAGGTACAACACCGTACAACAAGATACAACACCGTACTACAAGGTACAACACCGTACTACAAGGTACAACACCGTACAACAAGGTACAACACCGTACAACAAGGTACAACACCGTACTACAAGGTACAACACCGTACAACAAGGTACAGCACCGTACAACAAGGTACAACACCATACAACACGGTACAACACCGTACAACAAGGTACAGCACCGTACTGCTTCACCGTACCTGTCTTGGCAGCGGTGAGGCGAGGGCGCTCATCCTGGCGTATGGTGGTCTCTGTGCTGCTGTACCTTCATCACAAACCCTCTGAAAAAGAGGAGAAAAACCATGTGGTTTGGGGCAGGATGGGGAGGGCAGGAGCATGGGTATGGGGGGCACCGTAGAGGGGAGCATGAGGGAGCATGAAGGTGGTACGGAAGGAGCATGAAGGTAGTATATGAAGGGGGCGTGGAGTGAGCGTGGACGGGGCATGCGCCGCTCAGTCAGCTTGAAAATCAACAAGTGGTCGATAAGATGGGGAGGGGGGTGGTGGTGGTGGTGTGGGGAGGTGGTGGTGGTGTGGGGAGGGGGGAGGTGGTGGTGGTGGTGTGGGGAGGTGGTGGTGGTGTGGGGAGGTGGGAGGTGGTGGTGTGGGCAGGTGGTGGTGGTGTGGGGAGGGGGGAGGTGGTGGTGTGGGGAGGTGGTGGTGGTGTGGGGAGGGGGGAGGTGGTGGTGTGGGGAGGTGGTGGTGGTGTGGGGAGGGGGGAGGTGGTGGTGGTGGTGTGGGGAGGTGGGAGGTGGTGGTGTGGGTAGGTGGTGGTGGTGTGGGGAGGGGGGAGGTGGTGGTGGTGGTGTGGGGAGGTGGGAGGTGGTGGTGTGGGGAGGTGGTGGTGGTGGTGTGGGGAGGGGGGAGGTGGTGGTGTGGGGAGGTGGTGGTGGTGTGGGGAGGTGGTGGTGGTGGTGTGGGGAGGGGGGAGGTGGTGGTGTGGGGAGGTGGTGGTGGTGTGGGGAGGTGGGAGGTGATGTGGGGAGGTGGTGGTGGTGGTGTGGGGAGGTGGGAGGTGGTGGTGTGGGGAGGTGGTGGTGGTGTGGGGAGGTGGTGGTGTGGGGAGGTGGTGGTGGTGTGGGGAGGTGGGAGGTGGTGGTGTAGGGAGGTGGTGGTGGTGTGGGGAGGTGGTGGTGTGGGGAAGTGGTGGTGGTGGTGTGGGGAGGGGGGAGGTGGTGGTGTGGGGAGGTGGTGGTGGTGTGGGGAGGTGGGAGGTGGTGGTGTGGGGAGGTGGGAGGTGGTGGTGTGGGGAGGTGGGAGGTGGTGGTGTGGGGAGGTGGTGGTGGTGGTGTGGGGAGGTGGTGGTGGTGGTGGTGTGGGGAGGTGGGAGGTGGTGGTGTGGGGAGGTGGTGGTGGTGTGGGGAGGTGGGAGGTGGTGGTGTGGGGAGGTGGTGGTGGTGTGGGGAGGTGGGAGGTGGTGGTGTGGGGAGGTGGTGGTGGTGTGGGTAGGTGGGAGGTGGTGGTGGTGGTGTGGGGAGGTGGGAGGTGGTGGTGTGGGGAGGTGGTGGTGGTGGTGTGGGGAGGGGGGAGGTGGTGGTGGTGTGGGGAGGGGGGGAGGTGGTGGTGGTTGTGTGGGGAGGTGGGAGGTGGTGGTGTGGGGAGGTGGTGGTGGTGTGGGGAGGGGGAGGTGGTGGTGGTGGTGTGGGGAGGTGGGAGGTGGTGGTGTGGGGAGGTGGTGGTGGTGTGGGGAGGTGGGAGGTGGTGGTGGTGGTGTGGGGAGGTGGTGGTGGTGTGGGGAGGTGGTGGTGGTGGTGTGGGGAGGTGGGAGGTGGTGGTGGTGTGGGGAGGTGGGAGGTGGTGGTGGTGTGGGGAGGGGGTTGGTGGTGGTGTGGGGAGGGGAGAGGTGGTGGTGGTGGTGTAGGGAGGTGGTGGTAGTGGTGTGGGGAGGGGGGTGGTGGTGGTGGTGTGGGGGGAGGTGGTGGTGGTGGTGGTGTGGGGAGGTGGTGGTGGTGTGGGGAGGTGGGAGGTGGTGGTGGTGTGGGGAGGTGGGAGGTGGTGGTGGTGTGGGGAGGGGGGTGGTGGTGGTGGTGTGGGAGGGGAGAGGTGGTGGTGGTGGTGTGGGGAGGTGGTGGTGGTGTGGGGAGGGGGAGGTGGTGATGGTGTGGGGAGGTGGGAGGTGGTGGTGGTGTGGGGAGGGGGGATGTGGTGGTGGTGTGGGGAGGGGGGAGGTGGTGGTGGTGTGGGGAGGGGGTTGGTGGTGGTGTGGGGAGGGAGAGGTGGTGGTGGTGGTGTGGGGAGGTGGGAGGTGGTGGTAGTGGTGTGGGGAGGGGGGTGGTGGTGGTGGTGTGGGGGGAGGTGGTGGTGTGGGGAGGTGGTGGTGGTGTGGGGAGGGGGGTGGTGGTGGTGGTGTGGGGAGGGGGGAGGTGGTGGTGGTGTGGGGAGGGGGTTGGTGGTGGTGTGGGGAGGGGAGAGGTGGTGGTGGTGGTGTGGGGAGGGGGTTGGTGGTGGTGTGGGGAGGGGAGAGGTGGTGGTGGTGGTGTGGGGAGGTGGGAGGTGGTGGTGGTGGTGTGGGGAGGGGGGGGTGGTGGTGGTGGTGTGGGGAGGGGGGTGGTGGTGGTGGTGTGGGGAGGGGGATGGTGGTGGTGGTGTGGGGAGGTGGTGGTGGTGTGGGGAGGGGGGAGGTGGTGGTGGTGTGGGAAGGTGGTGGTGGTGTGGGGAGGGGGGTGGTGGTGGTGGTGGGGGGAGGGGGGTGGTGGTGGTGTTGGGAGAGGGGAGGTGGGGGTGGTGTGTTCCTGGTGTCGATCACAGAGTGTGTCGTGTTCCTGGTGTCGATCACACAGTGTGTCGTGTTCCTGGTGTCGATCACACAGTGTGTCGAGTTCCTGGTGTCGATCACTCAGTGTGTCGTGTTCCTGGTGTCGATCACACAGTGTGTCGTGTTCCTGGTGTCGATCACACAGTGTGTCGTGTTCCTGGTGTCGATCACACAGTGTGTCGAGTTCCTGGTGTCGATCACTCAGTGTGTCGTGTTCCTGGTGTCGATCACACAGTGTGTCATGTTCCTGGTGTCGATCACACAGTGTGTCGTGTTCCTGGTGTCGATCACACAGTGTGTCGAGTTCCTGGTGTCGATCACTCAGTGTGTCGTGTTCCTGGTGTCGATCACACAGTGTGTCGTGTTCCTGGTGTCGATCACACAGTGTGTCGTGTTCCTGGTGTCGATCACACAGTGTGTCGTGTTCCTGGTGTCGATCACACAGTGTGTCGAGTTCCTGGTGTCGATCACTCAGTGTGTCGTGTTCCTGGTGTCGATCACACAGTGTGTCGTGTTCCTGGTGTCGATCACACAGTGTGTCGTGTTCCTGGTGTCGATCACACAGTGTGTCGAGTTCCTGGTGTCGATCACTCAGTGTGTCGTGTTCCTGGTGTCGATCACACAGTGTGTCGTGTTCCTGGTGTCGATCACACAGTGTGTCGTGTTCCTGGTGTCGATCACACAGTGTGTCGTGTTCCTGGTGTCGATCACAGAGTGTGTCGTGTTCCTGGTGTCGATCACACAGTGTGTCGTGTTCCTGGTGTCGATCACACAGTGTGTCGTGTTCCTGGTGTCGATCACACAGTGTGTCGTGTTCCTGGTGTCGATCACACAGTGTGTCGTGTTCCTGGTGTCGATCACACAGTGTGTCGTGTTCCTGGTGTCGATCACACAGGGTGTCGAGTTCCTGGTGTCGATCACTCAGTGTGTCGTGTTCCTGGTGTCGATCACACAGTGTGTCGTGTTCCTGGTGCCGATCACACAGTGTGTCGTGTTCCTGGTGTCGATCACACAGTGTGTCGAGTTCCTGGTGTCGATCACTCAGTGTGTCGTGTTCCTGGTGTCGATCACACAGTGTGTCGTGTTCCTGGTGTCGATCACACAGTGTGTCGTGTTCCTGGTGTCGATCACTCAGTGTGTCGTGTTCCTGGTGTCGATCACTCAGTGTGTCGTGTTCCTGGAGTCGATCACACAGTGTGTCGTGTTCCTGGTGTCGATCACACAGTGTGTCGTGTTCCTGGTGTCGATCACACAGTGTGTCGTGTTCCTGGTGTCGATCACAGAGTGTGTCGTGTTCCTGGTGTCGATCACACAGTGTGTCGTGTTCCTGGTGTCGATCACACAGTGTGTCGTGTTCCTGGTGTCGATCACAGTGTGTCGTGTTCCTGGTGTCGATCACACAGTGTGTCGTGGGGGAATGAGTGACAGCGTTTTGCCAATCGCGCGGGAGATGTCGGAGATATCATTGAGCGGGTTTTCTATTGCACAAGTATTGCCAGTGTTGGAGCGCCATGTTGCAGGAGGTTGAGTGTGTGCAAGTGAGGGCTCGTAACCGCTTCTCATTATTATTATTATGGAATGGGAAGAGTAGGGAGGGACGAAGAGAGACCCGGGCACCGCCGGGTTCCCCCTGTATATAGATAACTATAAACTTAACATGTGTGTGTGTGGGAGGGTGGAGCCAGATGGAGGTCGTCAACATTAAAAATTAAATATATAACGTAGGTTTGCAGTGTTTCGACGAGTGTCGAGACACTTATTATTGGCTTTTCTGATGTTGTGCACATTACAGTCTTAAACTATGTAATTTCTCAGTTGTTAAATAAACTCTCAAAATTTTGTTTACTTTATTGATTTGATTTTCTTATATAATAATTTAGCTTACAGACTGAAATCAAATATCTCTTTTCGTTATGTTTAAAATTACATATTTGTCATTATTCTCTCTCTCTCTCTCTTGTCCTCCTCTCTCTCTCTCTCTCTCTCTCTCTCTCTCTCTCTCTCTCTCTCTCTCTCTCTCTCTCTCTCTCTCTCTCTCTCTCTCTCTCTCTCTCTCTCTCTCTCTCTCTCTCTCTCTCTCTCTCTCTCTCTCTCTCTCTCTCTCTCTCTCTCTCTCTCTCTCTCTCTCATCTCTATCTATCTATCTACTCCTTTACAGGTCCCTGGCGTCAGCTAGGCTCATGACGTCAAGCGTAGGCGGTCAGGACGTGAGCAGTACGGCTTGGGATTATTACTTAGTGAGTGGCAGGCAGGGGCAGATATGAGGGAGTGAGTTATGATGGAGGGAGGGAGGGGAAGTATGATGGAGGAAGGGCAGGGAAGTATGATGGAAGGAGGGGGAGGGAAGAAAGATCTGAGGAAGAAGCCGCTTGAAAGAGAGACCGAGAATGTATTTAAGTTTTCGTGGGATGACTGCAATATATCGGAACTTGGAAACTTGGGTTTATTATCTTGTCATTAGGCAACACTTCGGCCAGCGAGAAGACGCCGGAACCGGAGCAACGCGATAACTCTAGTTCATCAATATTTACGTGGATTACAGTCCTCTCTGATGGACCCAAGTTGTCACCTGTGAGACCTATAAGTTCCAGGTTCGGTTCGACCTATGTATTACTGAGCCTTTTAATATCTATATCTATGAATGGAAAGGTCTGTCTGTTCGAGGCGTGACACTGGGGACTTCACTCAATTTCCCAACCCAAAAATAATAGATGATCAAATATATATGTTCACGAGATGTTCAGCCATTAATGTTGCTTCACACTTTGCTCTTCTTTCCCGTCTCTCAGAAAATATAATATTAGGAAGCAATAAAACTACAGTAGGGGTATCTTAAGGAAATATTGTTTTCCGATCACGACAAACTCTTAGCTCATACACTTGAATCCATGACAATCAGATGGTGGGTGTGAATAATTACTAATATTTCCTAAATCATTTATCTTGGGCCTACTCCGACCAGCCTGAGTCCATCCCGTACATTCCTACATATTTGTGTGAGGCTTCCACCTCGAGCGTCTGGCTTCAACATTTGTGGACCCACTAGCAATTTTCTTGTATAGTATGGATATATGGTTATATGAGGCTCCTACAAATAAGTGTTGCTCCTTAGTGTAATATCTTTGGGTTTGGTGTTGGGTCTATCAATCGCGGGATTATATATATATATATATATATATATATATATATATATATATATATATATATATATATATATATATATATATATATATATATATATATATATATATATATATATATATATATATATATATATATATATATATACACACATACATACATACATACATACAGAGATGTAGAGTACACCTCACTTTCAACCTTTCATTAAAACAAAATAGTAGTTTAAGCTTTGAAATTCCGTGCGTGATTAGTGACTTTAGGATTTTATACAAAATTGTAAATATCTGTACATATAATTTATGCCATAATCATACCCACATACATTATTTTTAGATAACTTTTATGTATTTTAATATATTATTATTACTCTGATTCTGAATTTGTTATTGTCACCCATTCATTTCACATTTTCTTCAAATAAGATCAAATTTGAAGTAAATTCGGGAACCAGAGGAAAATGATAAAATATTAGCGACGTTTTATGTGTGTTAACAAGATTTATTTTCTCAATGAGTAATAATATCCAGATATGTGTTAGATCACAATTTTTTTTAGAAAAAACACGCATAGATAAATGTTATTGGTTTTCACTATTACTAAACACCAATTATGTCATAGTTTGATCTAGGCCTTTATAGGCGCAGTGCTGCAGGTCAAATGGTTAATAGCACTCAAAAGGGTTATAAACTTGAAGCACAACACAAAATCAAATAACCCCCCCCCCTAGTGTGAATAGTGATTTATCAACTTGTGTTTAATATATGCCAGATGTCTAATTTACGACAAGTGTTTAAGGTATTGTCTTGTGTTGCAGGAGCACGAGGCCCGCCAGTGGAGCTGGGGCGTGATACAAAGATTGGCAGCCAGGATACATTACACCACTCCTGCACCCTGGTCATGGCTGCTATATAGGAGCCAGCCCTCTTCTACCTGGGAGCTCCTATAGCTACCAGAGCCCCTCACACTTCCGTCAGAACCCTTACCTCATTCGTCAAGGCTCTTCACGCTGAACTTCAGACCCGTCTGAGACCTTCGCGCCCTTGTCAGGTCCTTACCCTCAAGCTTTCATCGGGGAAGTCACAGACCCTGAGGGTTCTCGCAGCTCGTCAGGGACTAGTTAAGTGCGTCTGGTGCTTCTGCAGGAAGGAGGCCCTATGCTCCTGAGAGCTCCGCTATGAGAGGGTTGCTGGAGGAAGAGGGAGAGTGAGGTAAAGGGCGGTGTTGGTTCGAGTGCGCAACTAGTGGTGGTGATAGTGAAGGTGAGGCCGGCCGGTCTGTGCCTCCTAGTGTCTGTGATAGTGAAACAGTGACCCGTGTTTACCCGGGAAGTCTGTGTCCAGGTTCTTCCGCTGACTACAAGCAGCAACAGGACTGTACCCGTGGCTGTGTCAGGCGCCAGGGACCCCCATCCCAGGCCCCCCAAGGGAAGGCCTTTACCCAGCACCCCATTGATCTGCGGGACGCCCCCTCCCCTTCCCCCTGCCGCCGCCCCCCCCAAACAACCACCTGCTGAACGTGGCGGCCACCTGTGACGCGCGGAGCCCCCTCCTCCCCTCTCCGAGCACTGTGATGGTGCGGCCGGCGGGGAGTCTGCGTCCGGCCGGCACACCTGAGGGCTACTAGGCCGCCCTCCTGAGGGCTACTAGGCCGCCCTCCTGAGGGCTACTAGGCCGGCCACCTGAGGGCTACTAGGCCGCCCTCCTGAGGGCTACTAGGCCGGCCACCTGAGGGCTACTAGGCCGCCCTCCTGAGGGCTACTAGGCCGGCCACCTGAGGGCTGCTAGGCCGGCCTCCTGAGGGCTACTAGGCCGGCCACCTGAGGGCTGCTAGGCCGGCCACCTGAAAGCTGCTAGGCCAGGCCTCCTGAGGGCTACTAGGCCGGCCACCTAACGGCTACTAGGCCGGCCTCCTGAGGGCTACTAGGCCGGCCTCCTGAGGGCTACTAGGCCGGCCTCCTGAGGGTTACTTGGCCGGCCTCCTGAGGGCTACTAGGCCGGCCTCCTGAGGGTTACTTGGCCGGCCTCCTGAGGGCTACTAGGCCGGCCTCCTGAGGGCTACTAGGCCGGCCTCCTGAGGGGGTGATTGGCCGGCCACCTGAGGGGTCCTAGGCCGTGCATGGGGGGCGGCACGGCGGGTTCTGCTGCTGCCGCAGGCGGCGGAGGGGCCGCTGGGCTGCCTCCTCCCGCAGTCGCTGCCTGACGTGACGCCGCAAGGACGCCGCGGAGCGCGTGGGGGCAGCAGGCGGCGCAGCTGCTGGCGTCCATTGCCACGCGGAGTGTAGGAGGGGCGGGGGCGGGCGGCGGGGAGGGCGGCGGCAGCGCAGGGGGCGGCACACCCCCACCCGCAGGAGGCGCAGCCAGAGCCGCAGCCAAGGCGCTAGGAGCGGTGCTGCGCCGCCGTCAGTTCGTGGGGCGGAGAGCAGTCACGGAACCTCATGTGAACGTCTCTGGCAACGCCAGACGCCGCAACAGCCTCGGTAAGTCTCTGACCTCCTGCTACTAGTACTACTGCTACCACCACTACCACTAGTACTATCACTACTACCACCACTACCACTACTACCACCACTACTACTGCCACTACCACCACCTCCACTACTACTACTACCACTACCACCATTACCACTACCACCACTACTACTACTACTACTGCTACTACCACTACCACTACCACTATTACCACCACCACTACCACTATTACCACTATCACTACCACTACTATCACTACCACCACTACTACCACCACTACCACTACTGCTACCACTACTACTACTACCACTACTACTACTACTACCACCACCACCACTACCACCACCACTACCACCACCATCACCACTACTACTACCACCACTACTACCACCACTACCGCCACTACCACCACCTCCACTACTACTACTACCACTACTACTACCACTACTACCACCACTACCGCCACTACCACCACCTCCACTACTACTACTACCACTACTACTACCACTACTACCACCACTACTACCACCACTACCACTACTACCACTACTACTACTACCACTACTACTACCACCACTACCACTACTACCACTACTACTACTACCACTACTACTACCACTACTACCACTACTACTACTACTACTGCCACTACTACCACCACTACCACTACTACTACTACTACTACCACTACTACCACCACTACTACCACCACTACCACTACTACTACTACTACTACCACCACTACCACTACTACTACTACTACTACTACTACTACTACTACTACCACTACTACCACCACTACCACCACTACTACCACCACTACCACTACTACTACCACTACTACTACCACTACTACCACCACTACTACCACCACTACCACTACTACTACTACTACTACGACTACTACTACCACTACTACCACCAATACCACTACTACTACTACTACTACCACTACTACCACCACTACCACTACTACTACTACTACTACCACCACTACCACCACTACTACCACCACTACCACTACTACTACCACCACTACCACTACTACTACTAATACTACCACTACTACCACCACTACCACTACTACTACTACTACTACCACCACTACCACTACTACTACTACTACTACTACCACTACTACCACCACTACCACTACTACTACTACTACTACCACTACTACCACCACTACTACCACCACTACCACTACTACTACTACTACTACCACTACTACCACCACTACTACCACCACTACTACCACCACTACCACTACTACTACTACTACTACCGCCACTACCACTACTACTACTACTACTACTACCACTACTACCACCACTACTACCACCACTACCACTACTACTACTACTACTACCACTACTACCACCACTACTACCACCACTACCACTACTACTACTACTACTACCACCACTACCACTACTACTACTACTACTACCACTACTACCACCACTACCACTACTACTACTACTACTACCACTACTACCACCACTACTACCACCACTACCACTACTACTACTACTACTACCACTACTACCACCACTACCACCACTACTACCACCACTACCACTACTACTACCACCACTACCACTACTACCACCACTACCACTACTACTACTACTACTACCACTACTACCACCACTACTACCACCACTACCACTACTACTACCACTACTACCACCACTACCACTACTACTAATACTACTACCACTACAACTACCACCACTACCACCACTACCACTACTACTACTACTACTACCACTACAACTACCACTACTACTACTACTACTACCACTACTACTACCACCACTACCACCACTACCACTACTACTGCCACTACCACCACCTCCACTACTACTACTACCACCACTACTACTACCACTACTACTACCACCACTACCACTACTACTGCCACTACCACCACCACTACCACCACCTCCACTACTACTACTACCACTACTACTTCCACCACTACCACTACTACTACCACTACCACCACTACCACTACTACTACCACTACCACTACCACTACTACCACCACCACTACTACCACCACCACTACCATCACTACCACCACCACTATCACCACTATCACCACCACCACTACTACCACCACCACCACTACTACCAACACCACCACCACCACTACTGTAACTATCATCACCACAACTACCACCATTACAACTATCATCAGCACAACTACCACATCTACAACTACCATCACCACAATTACCACCACTTCAACAATAACCTCAACAACTACCATCACCACCTCAACTACTACCATGACAATCACCACCACAACTACCACAACCACTACAGCTACCACCACCTCGACAACTACCACCACCACCACAACTACCACAACTACCACAGCCGCAACTACCACAACCACCACCACCACAACTACCACCACTTCAACTGTCACCACCACAACTATCACCACTACACCACCACCACCATCACCACACAACCACCACCACCATCACAACACAACCACCACCACCACTACACCACCACCACAACCATCACCACACAACCACCACCACCATCACCACACAACCACCACCACCACTACACCACCACCACCACCACTACACCACCACCACCACCATCACCACACAACCACCACCACCACAACCATCACCACAACCATCACCACACAACCACCACCACCATCACCACACAACCACCACAACCATCAACACACAACCACCACCACCACCACAACCATCACCACTACACCACCACCACCACAACCACCACCACCTACAACCACAACCACCGCAACCATCGCCACACAACATCGCCACCACAACCCTCACAACACAACACAACCACCACAACCACCACCACCTACAACCACAACCACCACCACAACCATCACCACTACACCACCACCACCACAACCACCACCACCTACAACCACAACCACCGCAACCATCGCCACACAACATCGCCACCACAACCCTCACAACACAACACAACCACCACCACCTACAACCACAACCACCACCACAACAACCACCACAACCACCACCACCAACAACCACCACCACCACCCCCACTCCCACCAACAACCACAACCACCTCACCTACCTTGTAATCCGCCACAACAATGATAACTCCCAGCTTGCCTGAAGTAAAGGCACCTCAGACTCGTGAACTGCCACAACACGCTCTCAGACCTCACAAAACACAAACCAATATGACCAGAATCTGTTCATAGTGGTGAGAGACGACCTGTCGTTTAGTGAGCATAACAGAGTGAACATAGCATCAACCAGGACAATTATAGGTCGTTATATACCTTCAACTCCAGGAAAACCAATGCTTCTCCTTCAATTGTCCTGTCTGTCCTTGAAATCTGCTACTCTCAAGGCAGGAAAGCTGTCTGAAATAAAATACACGCGAACATACACTGTACACATACACTATCATACACCTAAATTATTGGGACCTTCTCAGAGGACTCAGAATGTGGTCTAAGGAGATAAGGAGTTCATACCTAACATGTGCAGGAAAGACCCAATGTCAACCTTAAATATGACATTTATCGAGCAAAAAGATATGTTTAGAAGTGCATAATAGGCCCCGTGAGTGACACACTCAGTCAACCCAGCCTCCTCATAGTTGCCACACACCTGTCAGCAGGTCTGGCAGTATTGCCATACCTGCAGTAACTCAGCCCGCCACACCACCGTCTATTGTCACCTTGCTGGCCTCACTTGGTCTGTCGTGGCAATATGGAACTTTTCCACTAGTGATATATTGCCTGTCCCGCCCCACCAACGGCTGCTCTTCCGCCACCTGCTGGAAATTGGGCGAATCTTTTGATAAAATGCCTTAAACTGGTCACAGTGTGTGTGTGTGTGTGTGTGTGTGTGTGTGTGTGTGTGTGTGTGTGTGTGTGTGTGTGTGTGTGTGTGTATTCGCCTACTTGTGCTTGCGGGGGTTGAGCTCTGGCTCTTTGGTCCCGCCTCTCAACCGCCAATCAACTGGTGTACAGATTCCTGAGCCTACTGGGCTCTATCATATCTACACTTAAAACTGTGTATGGAGTCAGCCTCCACCACATCACTGCCTTATGCATTCCATTCCTTAACTACTCTGACACTGAAACAATGCTTTTTAATGTCTCTGTGGCTCATTGATGCGAGATCCACCTGTTCTGAGTAGTCTGCCTTTATCTTTATCAATTTCCCTCAGAATTGTTTGTGTGGTGATGAAAGAGAAAACTTGTCTGCTTCTTGGAGAGGGGGGAACTCATCTGCTTCTTGGAGAGGGGGGGGGAATCACCTGCTTCTTGGAGAGGGGGGACTCACCTGCTTCTTGGAGAGGGGAGGGGGGACTTATCTGCTTCTTGGAGAGGGGGGACTCGTCTGCTTCTTGGAGAGGGAAAACCCGTATATGTGAGGCTGGGTTTCTACCACCTTCAGAGGGGTGATTTCCCCTCGTGTCCTGAACTGGGAGGAATTCCTTCTCCCAGGCTGAATATATTGTAATTTCTAGAAGTCACAGGACAAGTGGTTTGTTGCAAGCGGGGATATTTAGCCATGTGTGAGGGGAGGGGGGGAGGGGGTCGAACTGGACAACCTGGTGTAAAGGGCCCACCCCTGGTCTGAGCAGGACCTTTCGTGCTCTCTGTAATCCGTTCGTGGTCTCTGTAATCCGTTCGTGGTCTCTGTAATCCGTTCGTGCTATCTGTAATCCGTTCGTGGTCTCTGTAATCCGTTCGTGCTCTCTGTAATCAGTTCGTGCTCTCTGTAATCCGTTCGTGCCTTCTGTAATCCGTTCGTGCCACAGCTGACAGGATGGGTATGGGGTGCACAATAAATGAACCACTTAGTCAAATGCTACAAGATGCGGTTACCTCAAGGCTGCCTCGAGTTGGTTCCTAGGATCAATGTCCCCCTGGGCCCTGTCTCCGACAGGCCTCCTGGTTATCTCTCTCGTCTTCGCTCTGAGGAATACAGTT